>NC_134858.1:24786833-25109333 GCF_049852395.1 Peromyscus maniculatus bairdii
GGGAATAGGAATGCGTTTGTTCCTCTTACACCCTTCCTGTATTCCCCATACTGGCATCCTTTCCAACCCTACCTATTTTTAACTCAGCTGCAGAACACATCTATGAAAGGTCAGTTTCCTTTTTGTGCTGTTTCTGTACTGTCCTTAGAAAAGAAACAGGTGAATTAAGTCATTAAAATCAGGCTGAGGTTAATCTAGTGTACACGAGGCCTGAGTGTGATCTGCAGCGTACAAGGAAGTGATGGAGGAGGAAGGGAATGGGAAAGCAGCTTCTGTGAAAAACAAGCCATCTCATGGCAACTTTCTCATCACAGGAGATCCAGGGCAGTCAGCGTAACAGAGTAGGACCCTGTCTTGGCAAACCAAAAAATTCAAAAACCACCACCACCAATCCCCCACCGCTCAAAGAAGCTATCTATATGTTCAGCATCAGAAATGGAAGTGTGTTTCAAATCAGACAATCTAAGCTACTATATTTATGTGTGTATGCCAATCATATATGTTCATATAGAATTTCCTGGAGTGTTTGTTCCGTGCCAAACACCACAATCCTAAACAATATTTTTTTTTTTTTCTGAGACAGAGTTGCTCTGCGTTGCTTTGGAGCCTGTCCTGGAAATTGCTCTGTTTAACAGGCTGGCCTAGAACTCATGGAGATCGGCCTGCCTCTGCCTCCTGAGTGCTGGGATTAAAGGTGTGCGCCACCATCACTGGACTTCCTAAACAACTTTTATATTCCTCCCAACTATCCTAGAAGGCGGGTACTGTGATCACCCAAATTACAGACGAGGAAACGGACTCAGCAGGATCACACAGCCACTGAGTGCAGCAGGTGAAAGAGAGGAAACCAACAGGGTCTCCAGGCACGTGAGGGGCAGAACACATACTTTGTGAAGTTCAAACAGTCCGTCTTCACACAGAACAAGATGGTAACAGACATCTTCAACATGAGAAAGGAAGGTCAGAGGATAAACACTGTCTCCTGCGTGAATTGGAGCAACAGATTTGCACTAAGCAAACTTCATATGCTGCCTCCTGTGTGATGGGCAGGAGCTGGAGTGGCCCAGGGCTCCTCAATAAATCACTTACAAGGTCATTAGCCAAGCACTCCAGCCAAGGGCACTTGACAGAGAGCACCGCCTGGTCACCTCTGAGCCATGTGCTCGCACAGAAGTCAGCATGTAACAGGGCTCATACTGGTCTTGCTGTTGAACCCTGACAAGTATTTACTGACGGTAACTGACCCTGTGGTTCTGGAACTGTCCTGTCTGGGTTGACACAGGACCCGCCATTCACCATGCTATGTGGGGTGTCTGTTTCTCAACTGTGAAATACTGAAATCAGTGCCTATCTCATAAAGTAACTGACATAATTAAATGCACATATAAAAGACCTACTTATAAAAATTCCTGGTACATAGCAAGTACTCAATAAAAACTGAAATGAATGGTTAGCAGAGTAGTGTGATCAGACTTCTTTTGGATCCAGCGAGAGCGCTGCTGAAGTGGACAGAAAATCCCACCAAAAGAACACTGTATCCCGACAGGAGCATGAGGAAGCTCACTTATTTCCTAGTATCCTCAGGATACTTCCTGGTTCCAGAGAAAAAGGAATCGCTTATCTAACCTGGACTAACCTAAATTCCTGACACCTGAGTCCTACCCCAATGTTCTCAACATTATGGTATAGAGTTATTTCACCACTTCCTGAGGAGATGTTAAACAAACAAAATTAGCAAATTGATGCCGAGATGAGTCAGTGAGTAAGAGCACTAAGTTCTCTTGCAGAGGATCAGAGTTCGATTCCTAGCACCCACATCAGGCAGTTTACAACTGCCTATACTCAGGTTCCAAGGGATTTCCCACTATCTTCTGACCTCTGCAGGCACACTATGCTCATGTGTACAAATCAGCCCCCCCACACACACACACAATGTCCATAATTTAAAATTTTTAAACACTCAGCCAAACACCTGAGCACCTCTTTGCACTATATAGGGAGAGCTACAGAAAACAATCTCCTATACCAGTCCAGACTGGAGAGCCAATGTCTGTGCGATTATTCATGGGTGAGGCAAAGGCAGCTACACTACCAGGAAGTCCCCTGGGCAACCTGTAGCTGCTTCAGGAATGAAGAAGAGTTCACCAGAAGCATGGACAACTCACAAAAAAAGCTACACCCTTAAAGACTGTCACACACTCACAGGCTATACCACTCTGAAGTTCTCCTGTACCAACTGTTTACCTCCTGGCTAACCTCAGGAAGGGGGCCCTTGGAGCATCTTGTGAGCCCTGTAGGCAGCCTCCCTAACTACAAAGGACTGTCAGTAGGCCTTCTTGAGGGTCTCCTGAGAGTGATCACAGCCACCATGACTCCAGACCAATCATTAAGTCCAACACAACCTAACAGAAGCCGGACAATCCTGACCAAAGACACTATACCTGAATAAATATCTGGTCTTACCCTTAGCCAGCCAAGGAGTCTACTTAGTGATGTTCCATGGAATACTCAGTGGTTCCCAGGGCAGGTCACTTACTACAGAAATGGGGTGAAAATCTGCATTTTAATTTGCATTGAAATGGTAAGGCCACATTAACTCACCATTACACTAAGCAGTACATGTGAAGCCCCTCACTAACACATGCTGGCAGTTGCTCCGGCTTGTCCTACTTTAAAGGAGAAGAGTGGAGAAGCAATGTATTTACACTGGAACCTGTCAGGGGCATCATGTTCCTTAATTACAAGCATCACCAAGCACAGCAGCATGCTGACCACTCACACTGAGCACAGTTTATTGTAAAGAAGCATAAAACATCCCTGTGATCCTGGAAAATTAATTTTAAGCTCAGTTCATTCACAGTTTTGCTCAAAAGATATTTATTTAAAAGCTACGTGTTTGATAAGGAAGTGGTGTGATATCATGGGGTTTGAGTTCTGCTCACCAGCTGTCCTGACTTGGATCCGAAATCCTAATGCAGAAGATTTAAATCATTAGAATGCTTTCTTTTCTCGGACAACAAATAATTGCAGGGTCCTCTTTCCCCCTTGGCCTGTAGGCCACCAGGTCAAGAGGGGAAAAGACAGATGGGGCGAGCACTCTGGCAGCCATGAGCGCAAACAGAGACAGCCCTCCCGGAGACAGATTTCAGTGAATCAGCTCAAATTTATTCCAGAGTGTAGGGAATATATAGGATTGGGGAGCCTGGGGACAAACCCTAATTTACATCAACTGTCACGCTCCTATCACAAGGCTTAGTGTGTGGCAGTAGGTCCTATAGCAGAGCCCCTAGCACAAGTCTTCTTAGCAGAGATCTGTGCCAAGGGTCAAGCTAAAGATGAATCAGGCATCTGGTTTAGAGGCAGCTTTTAGACAAGGTCAGTCCTCCAGGCCCAGGGACATCCTCCAGATAAGGCTAGGCACATAGCAGGAAGTTTTGCTGGAGGGAGGGAGCTCCATGTTGCTGAGCTATTGAGATAAGCTGCCAGGCCATGGGGAGACTGTAACCTCTGACCAACCAGTAATGTCTTGCAACAAATAATAAATAAGATAGCATATACAGAGTGCAGTGCCCTGCATCCTGAGAACATTTGGCTTATGCCATTACATTTATACTGGAGGATGATTTTATAGGTGCTGAGGTATCAATGATGTACAAATTCAAGACTGACCTCAACAAACTTACTATCAACTGGGAAATAGAATTCTTCATGTATAAATAAGACTGGGTATATGCAAGTAGTATTAACTTCAAGGTCATTCAGAGCTACACAGTGAGTTACAGGTCACCCTCATCTGCATGAGACCCAATCTCAAAACACAACACGACATCCATACACACACACACACACACACACACACACACGGGAGGGGAGGGCAAGAGGGAAGGAGTTGGGGGAGAGACTATGGATGTGAATGTCTAATTATGAACTTTTAAATCTGCTATCACTCATTTAATTTTTAGCTCCCCAAAGGGTTTTCCTCACCATCTGGGCCATCAATTAAAGCAGGTCTGAAAAGCCTTCATAATTTTCCTATATCACACCTCCTCCTCACCAAGAAAGGCTCTGTGGGTGGAAAGCAGCAAAGAACACTGTATGTTAAGCACAAAGCAAACACTCTTCAGAAGATACATGGGCCTCACAGGAGAGTTAAGAAACTTGTTTGGACCGGAATAAAAATACAGGATCCTTTTTTTTTCCATGCACAGATAATAACAACTAACTTTTTTAAGGTGGGAGAGAGGGATTAACTTCAAGTACTTTTCTTATCAGAAATGTGTCCAATTCTTCACAAAACTAGAAAAAATAATCCTAGAATTTATATGGAAATACAAAAGATCACAGGTAGCCAAAGCAATCCTCAGCAGAAAGAACAGTATCCCAACAACACTTGAACTCAAATTATACCACAGAACCACAGAGATGGAGGCAGCATGGTAGGGCACAAAAACAGACATGAAGACCAATGGAACAATGTTGTGTGATATTTTGATCAAATTCTGACGCTCCCGAGCATCAGAGGGCAGAGCTAGCTACTAGTTAACCAAAATTTAACCATAGAGGTTTAGGAGGACTGAGGACAGATAGACACTGGAAGTAGTGGGACTGAGAGATGGTCTTGGCCCTTTTGGATGGAGGAATAAAAGAAATAGGAGGTCACTGGTTGCTTCTCCACTGCTTCTCTGATCATTGAGGTTCTTACCCTGATATCTGACTCTCAAGTTTTTATTGATAAAGAATAATTAAATAAATGCATCAGAACAAAATACAGGCCTGTAAATAAACCTACACAGCGACAGCCACCTAATTTTAACAAAACTGTCAAAACATATACTTGGAGTCTTGGAACAGTTAAGAGAACTGGCTGATCTTCTAGAGGACCTGGATTCAATTCCTAGAACAGACATGGCTCACAACCATTTGTAACTCCAGTTCCAGTGGGCACAAGGCACACATGCTTGAACATGGTGCACAGTCACACACGTAGGCAAAATAACCACACACATAAAAAAATAAAAACAGACTTAAAAAATTTAATCATACACTGGCAAAAGACAACCTATTCAACAAATAAAGTGCCGGCAAAATTGGATACCTAACCTTGGAACAGTGAAATTAGATCTATTCTCTCACCTGCATGAAAACCAATTCAAAACAGATCAAAGACCTTAATTTAAAACCTAAACCCCTAAAACTGCTAGAGGAAAATCTTACCAAACTTATCAAACTAGCTGAAGTTTTCCTGTGTCCCACCTGGCCCATGGTCAGGACAAATCTCTCTCACCCACCAGTCCTGCAGCCGCTCAGACCCAAGTAAACACACAGAGGCTTCTATTAATTATAACTGCATGGACATGGCTCAAGCCTTTTGCTAGCTATCTCTCATATCTTAAATTAGCCCATAACTCTTAATCTATGTATTACCACATGTTCTGTGGCTTTACCTGCATCCCATTACATGTTACTCCTTGGGCAGCTCGCTGGTGTTTTTCCCCACCTTCTTCCTGTCCATCTGTTTGGATTTCCTGCCTGCCTTTAAGCTACCTTGCCATAGGCCAAATGGCCTTATTTATCAACCAATCAGAGCAACATATATTCATGGCATACAGAAAGACATTCTCCTATCAAATTTGGGGTCAACAGCCTGTACCCCAAGCAGCCAAATTCAGCCACTACCCTAAAGAAGCCACTTTTAACCGAGTTTATATGTTTTTATTTATTTATTTATTTATTTATTTATTTATTTATTTATTTATTTATTTATTTTGGTTTTTCGAGACAGGATTTCTCTGTGTTGCTTTGCACCTTTCCTGGAACTCGCTTTGAAGACCAGGCTGGCTTCGAACTCACAAAGATCCGCCTCCCTCTGCCTCCCGAGTGCTGGGATTAAAGGCGTGCACCACCACCGCCCGGCAGAAGCCCCTTTTAAAATACCTATTAATAGTAAATAGCAGATAAGGGAAGTTTACTCAATGCAACCACATAGGAGGAGGGACAGAGAGATCCTGTGACCTGCCTCCAG
Organism: Peromyscus maniculatus bairdii; assembly: GCF_049852395.1. Lineage (NCBI taxonomy): Eukaryota > Metazoa > Chordata > Mammalia > Rodentia > Cricetidae > Peromyscus > Peromyscus maniculatus. Next base: position 24,792,856 of record NC_134858.1, read on the forward strand.
TCCATCTTACTAAGGGACAAGGGTTTGCACATCCAAGCAGTCCCAGTCCAGGTGTGGTCTTACCCACCACTGCCTACTTCATTGTCTAGCTCAGGCCTCATCCTGTGAAGTGGTCTAAGCTGTAGGTCTCTTCCCTGAGAGTAAGTTCCCCCTGTGGCTGGTGCTTTTCTTTCTGCCAGAATGAGATTCCTGAAGAAACTACCATTTCCTGGGATCCACTGTTAAGTGTCTATTTAGCAAATGTTGATGAGGATGTGAGAAAAGAGGAGCATTGGTGGAGAGAGTAAAAACTGGGGCAGCCACTATGTGGTGTGGCTGTTTCTTTAAAAACTAAAAATAGAACAACCACATGACCCAGCTGTACTACTTTGGGCATATCCCCAAAGGCTTCTGTGTCCTCTCACAAAGATACCACACATTCATTCTTACTGCTCTCTGTTCACAACATTAAGGAACTATATTCACATTAGATGCCAATCAATAAATGACTGGATAGTAAAAATGTGTTATATACACATAAATGGACTTTTATTCAGCCATAAAGAAAAATGAAATGAAAATTTTCAGGAAAATAAATAGACCTGGGAAGGATTATATTAAGTGAAGTGACCCAAACTCAAAAGAACTGCATGTTCTCTTTCTCATGAGTCTGAGCTTCTCATTTTTATATGCATTTATGTAGAAGTGGGTGTGAGAAGTCATGAAATTAGAGAAGGAACCATGAGATAGGAAGGAGTTTTAAGAAAGAGGGATATGGGGTGTAGTGTGGTACACACCTTTAATCCCAGCATGAGAGGCAGAGGCAGGTAGATCTCTGAGTTCTAGGCTAACCAGGTCTACAGTGTTAAGTTCCAGGACAGGCAGGGCTACATAGTGAGACCCTGTCTCAAAAAGAAAAAGAGACAGACAGACAGACAGACACACATATAGAGAGACAGCGACAGGGATACAGAGAGACAGGGACAGACAGACATCGAGATTGATCTAATACAAACAGACAGGAGGAGTGAGTTGTCTGTAGTCCTTTGTCTGGGGATGAGGCCCCGTGAGAGTTCCCCTTCCATGTTAGCATGACTATTGGTGTTGTCATTGTTCGGGTCTTGTTCACGCATCCACATCACTGAGGTACCATAGCTGTACCTTCCCTCTCATTTCTAGGAGACACGATCTCAACAACAGACTTCCTGTTCCCCATGCCTTTACAATCTTCCTGCCCCTTCTTCCAAATGTTCCTGCGCCTTACGGGAACTGAGTTGCAGATGTATTTGCTGGACCTGGGCACCCCACAATCAGCTGATCTCTGCACTTTGACCAGTTTGGATTTTCTCTAATGGTCTCCATCTGCTGCAAAGAGAAGCTTCTTTGACATAGGGTGGAAGCTACAGTTATCTGTGGGTGTGAGGAGAAGTTTCAGCATGCAGTTAGAGTTAAGCTGGTCTAGTAGGTCCTCCCATAAGATGTATGAACTTGCTAGCTCCAGGGAGCTGGCTATGTTTTCAGTACTACACGAGTTCCCTCTTGTTGAGGAGGCCTTTAATTCAAGTAGAGAGCTGTTGGTCTGCCAGGACATGAGCATCCCTACTGCACCTTTAGGGACAGCCTGCCATGCTGGTCATTGTTGTGGTTCACAGGTGTCACAGCTGGGTAGGACTAATGAAGTGACCACTTCCCTCCCTTGGCAGCTTGCATAGCACCTTCTTGTACTGGGAAAGCTAGACCTCAGGAAGGAGGCTCTCAGGCCAAGATCCACTCAAATCTTCAGGGATGAACCCCCTAATTGAGTATTCAATACCAAGTGATTAGCCCTCAAATCATATAAACACAGCATCACTAAATGGACTCAGGAGGCTGTGTGTGTGTGTGTGTGTGTGTGTGTGTGTATACACGTATATATACACACATATATATGTATGTATGTATATACATATGTGTGTACAGTACACATATATACATATATGTGTGTAAGAATAATAAAGGGAAAAAGGCCATGAGTCTGAGAGGAGTGGGGACATGGGGAGGCTTAGAGGGAGAAAAGGGAAGGGGGGAATAATGCAATTATATTTTAATAAAAACAGAGAGGTGAGGAGTCTAACAACACATGTGACAGAAAGTGGACTGAGGACTGCTGGGGAGGAGGGACAACCGGACTGGGGAGGAGCAGTGGAGAAGGATCAACCAATGGAGTTTAAAAATGTTCCACAGAGCCTGTTCATTAAAAATAAATAAAATCCTTGTCTGAACAACTTTTCTCACAGTTTTAATGAAATACTCAAGGTGCTAAGACTCCATCTCTGGACTAAAAAGGGGCCCAGCAGTGAGGAGCACTTGCCGCTCTAGCGGAGGGGACAGGCTTGGTTCCCAGAACACACGGGGCAGCTCACAAACACCTCTAACTACAGCTCCAGAGGGTCCAGTGCCCTCCTCTGGCCTCTGTGGACTCCCATGCGTGTGACACACAGAAACTCACATATGCACACACCTACAGAAAAAAATAATATTTTAAGTAATATATCTCTGTCAACCACAGTAGCATATGCCTATACCCCAGCACTGGCGAGGCTGAGGTGGAGGATCTGTGTAATAATTTCAAGCTGGTCTACATAACAGGTTCCAGGCCAGCCAGGGCTACATAGTAGTTATGACTCATTCTCCAAAAAAAAAAAAAAAGGAGGCTGGTCAAATAGTTCCATCAGCAAAATGCTTTTGCCATGCAAGGGTGAGGACCTGTGTTCAAATCCCAGGACCCACATAAACAAGCCAAATATTTTCATTCATGTTCACAATATCAGCTCTAGGGAGATGGACACAAGAAGATCATCAGGGCTCCCTATGGCCTAGTCAAATTGGTAAACTCCAGACACCAGTAAGAAACTGTCTACAAAAAAAAAAAAAAAAAAAAAAAAAAACACAAGATGGAAAGCCAGGTGTGGTGGCACATGCCTTTAAATCTAGCCCTCCAGCAGCTGAGACAGCAGATCTCTGAGTCTGAGGCCGCACTGGTCCACATTGTGAGTTTGGGCCAGCCAAGATTACATAGTGAGACCCTGTCCCAAAAAACCAAAACCAAAATGGAAGGCTCCAAAGAAACTGAGGTTGACCTCTGGCCACCACAAACATGAAAATGCACCTTCACATACATGTGCTGCCACATGTACATGAAGACAAACATGAATACATCTCTATCTTTATATCTATCCACTTACCATCTGATAAATGCTATTGTAATAAACCTTGCAGAAATGAAGGTACTCTAAAGAGATACTATGTTTCTCAATCCATCAGACACTGGACCCCAAAGAAATGGAAATTTCCCCAAGAATCTCAGAGGAAGCAAAGGTGTCAGCCAGAGGAGGATCTTGTTCCCAAAACAGATTTTACACATTTCCAACAAGTGGCAGACCACCTTGCAGATGAGAAGGAAGCCTAGCTGATGATGGGCAAGTGGTGGGCGGGACCACACTTGGACCAGGACTGCTTAGATGGACACATACTTCAACCTCTACTTAAACCTTGATCTCACTTAAGGACCTGAAAACAGATAAGGGAAGTTCACTGGATGTTTTTTGTCCCTGGGGTGGTCTGGATAAGAATGGCTCCCACAGGCCATTTGAATGTTTGGTCCCTAGTTGGTGGAACTGTTTTAGGAAGGATTAGGAGGTGTGGCCTTCTTAGAGAAGGTGTGTCATTTGGGGGTGATCTTTGGAGTTTCAAAAGCCCATGGCAGACTCAGTCTCGCTCATTCTTTCTCTGCCACATGCTTATGGATCACATGTGCACTCAGCTCCAGCTCCAGCTCCAGCACCATGCCTGCCTGCTGCCTGTGGATAAGATGGTGGCGCACGCCTTTAATTCCAGCACTCGGGAGGCAGAGCCAGGCGGATCTCTGTGAGTTCAAGGCCAGCCTGGGCTACCAAGTGAGTTCCAGGAAAAGGCGCAAAGCTACACAGAGAAACCCTCTCTCGAAAAAACCAAAAAAAAAAAAAAAAAAAAAAGATGTGAGTTCTCAGCTACTGCTCCAGCACCATGCCTGCTGCTGCCGCGTTCCCTGCCATGATGGTCATGGACTCACCCTCTGAAACTATAAGCAAGCTCCAATTAAATACTTTCTTTTATAAGTTGCCTTGGTCATGATGTGTCTTCACAGCTAGAAAAGTAACTAAGACAGTCCCTCTTCCCAACATGGCCATATTGAATAACTATTCTTCTGATCACCATTTTTTGTTGTTTTTTTCAAGGCAGGGTTTCTCTGTATAACAGCTCTGGCTGTCCCAGAACTTGCTTTATAAACCAGACTGGCCTCATACTCACAGAGATCCACCTGCCTCTGCCTCCCAAGTACTCAGACTAAAGGCGTGTGCCACCACCACCCGGGCTCTGTTCTCCACTTTTAGTTTGGCTTTTTAAACTGGTGTAGTGAGGATGGGTGGCCAGCCCTCACTTGGGGCACAGGTTGTGATGCCCAATTCAATAACAACTTCCCATATCGTGGGATTAACTTTTATCAAAGAAGAAATCTGATCTTACAGACACTGGTGTATAAAAATAGCACTCTGATTTATATATATATTTAAGGCAACCCTGAAAAATATTCACTGGGCATAGAAAAGCAAAAGGGCAGAAATCTGGAAATTAACGTATACAAATGACTGACAGATGTCTGACTTACAAATATAATACAGTTAATGGAGACTGATGAATGCTGTCTTCTCCAACACCAGAGCAGATCAGGACAAAGCAGAGGAAGGATCTAAACAGAATCTTTGTATGTGCACCCTCAAATCCCTTCTAGTTAGTGAAGAGTCCTGGGCACAAAAGAGAATTAAGAGAACACAGACAGACTTCAACGTCATTTACCACTACTCTAGCTGCATCTGAGCCTGTCGTTCTGATTCCACAGCCAGGTGTCAGGCTTTCCCCAACACCTTCCTCTCACATTTATCTCACCTCACCCCTGTGCCGCATAGTCTGCATACACTTAAATAGGGACTCTCTCGAGGTTCTCACAGCCCTAAGTTCTGCCTCTGAGGAAGAAATACCAATGCGTGTTAGTGGGAAAGAGCTTAAGGACAGAGTATTTATTGAGTAGCCCTGAAAGGACCAGCAGGTGGAAAGCTAAACATCAGCAGATGGCTGGGAAATCACACGGATAGGAAGCGCTGTATAATGTTAAAGACCCAGCAAAGATACAGAGAAAACACTATCAGTTCAATTCACAGTTCGGTGCAAGGCGACAATGTCGTGAGTACCTGGCAGCAAAGGGTTTTCCCTACCACTTCTACAGTCTTGTTGAGGACAAGGTCCACAGAAAGGCAAACAGCTTGCCCAACTAGAAGAAGCATTTTCTTGTGGACTTGGGCTGGTACTTATGCATCAGAGACCACAGTCCTTACTGTACAAGCAGGAAAAAACAAACCCCTTGGCAGATAAAAAATAATTTAATTTTCTTTCCCAAAACATTGAAGCTAATTTAGCTCCCAACCATCTCACATGAAACACCAAGTTTCACTGGTATCAGCCACTGAGCGTGAACTTTTGTTACATTAAGTGACAGCTTTCTAAATGGATTTCCAGGAACCTGGGGCTGGTCTCAGTTTTTCTTATGTGTCTACGTACAGGTGATATGTATAGTGAGGCTTAGCAGGACCAGCACTCCAGAAGAGGCAGGAGGATCTCTGTGAGTTCAAGGCCAGTCTGGTCTACATTGTGAGTTCCAAGACAGCTAGGTCTACACAGTGAGTCTGCAAAAAAGAAAGGAAGGAAGGAAGGAAGGAAGGAAGGGAGGGAGGGAGGGAGGGAGGGAGGGAGGGAGGGAGGGAGGGAGGGGAGGAGAGGGGAAGGAAAGAGAAGGAAGGAAGGAGGGAAGAAAGGAAGAAGAAAGAGAGAAAGAGAGAGAAAAAGAAAGAAAAGAAGGAAGGAAGGGAGGGAGGGAGGGAGGGAGGGAGGGGAGGAGGGAAGGTGGGAGGGAGGGAAAGAAAGAAGAGAACTGCAGGGCTAGCTCTTCTTCTGGAAGGCAGAGTGTAGTAGAATATTATTTTAAGCTGTGTTACTCTTGTTTATGTTGCATTTGTTTAACTCTGTGAAGCTGTTTCTGTGCCTGCCTAAAACACCTGATGTCTAATAAAGAACTGGTCAACAGCAAGGCAGGAGAATGGTGGGGCTGGCAGGCAGAGAAATCTGGAAAAGGAAGGAGGAGCCAGAGAAGGAGGAGGACATCAGGGACCAGACACCCAGCTAACAACCAGCAACAGAGTAAGATTTACAGAGTAAGATTTACAGAAGTAAGAGAATGGGAAAGCCCAGAGGCAAAAGGTTTTACAGGCAAGTTAAGTTAAGGAAAGCTGGCTAGAAACTAAGCCAAGCTAAGGCTGGGCATTCGTGATTAAGAATAAGCTCCTGTGCGTGATTTATTTGGGAGCTGGGTGGCGGGTCCCCCTAAAAGAGCCAAAAACCAACAGCAGCAGCAGAGCCCGTGCCGCTCACTCATTCCTGTGTATGCAGCAGGCTCACTCACTCCTGTGGTGTATGCAGCAGGCTGGCTCTAAATACTGACTAGTTCCCAAGGCTGGACCTGAGCCAGATTTATGAGGAAACTAAGGAAAGGAAATGTTTCCTGTGTGTTACATAAAGTTTGTTTTTACAGACTAAAATAATTAGAAAAAAAATTAATGTAGTCCTCACACTTCTTTCAAGACCTTAAAGACTCAAGGGCAAGCCAGAGAGATGGCTCAGCAGGTAAAAGCACCTGCTTTGCAAGCCTGACAACCTGTTTTGGAACCCCAGAACTTGTATGAAAAACAGGATGCAACAGTGCACATCTGCAATACTAGTATTCCTTCGGGGCAATAGAAGGCAGAACAAGAGAATCTCCCAAAAGCTCATAGGCCAGCTAGCCTGCAGTACACAGGACAGCAGCAGAAGTAAGAGGCCTTACCTCAAACCTCAAACCTCAAACAAGGCTACAGCAACTCATTCTCTCCTCTCCTCTCCTCTCCTCTCCTCCCCTCCCCTCCCCTCCCCTCTTCATCTCTCTCTCTCTCTCTCTCTCTCTCTCTCTCTCTCTCTCTCTCTCTCTCTCTCTCCTTCTCTCCTTCTCTCTCACTCAAGTCCTTAACGAGAAAAACTTAGAATCATTTTAAAGTGCAAAGAACATACACACGCAAAAAGAAAAGTAAGAATGGATTTTAGGTGGCAGCACACTGGAGAAGTAGAAACAGGTGGATCTCTGTGAGTTCCAGGACAGCCAGAGCCATATATTAGAGACTCTGTCTCAAACAAACAAACAACAACAAAAGATCAGATTTAATTGTTTTTTAAACCGACAGAGTGGTGCTGCAAAACTGTCATCTCAGCAGTTAGGAGGCTGCGACAGAGGGGCACGGCTTCGTGGCCAGCCCCACTGCCAGCAGGGCCCTGTCTTGCTGGGGAGGGAAGTGCAGACAACCAACAACCTGAAAGAGAGGCCTTAAATCTATTTTCCATAAATCATGGGATTTATCAAAGAACAATTAATCCAAAAGAAGCATTATCAGTCAGAAATACAGCAAATGTTAAAGAAAAGTGTTGACCTATTTATTAACTCTTAAACACGAGCTATCTCCACAGCTAGAAACGGGCTTGCTCCTTCAAACTGCATCAGCCAATGAGATTTAAAGAATGGTTCTGCAAAAGGTATTAAGTTGTTTCATCATGCTCCAAAAAGGTTTACCAAATGTCTCCACGGGTATCAAAAATGATGCCAGGCTAGCTGGAGAGATGGCTCAATGGTTAAGAACACTTGCTGCTCTTATAGAGGAGCGAGGTTCAGCTTCAAGCACCCCCATGGTGGCTCGAAACCACCCATAACTCCAATTCTAGGGGATCAGTGCCCTTTCTGACCTCCACAGGCACCAAGAACACACATGGTGTGCATACATACATGCATGCAGGCAATACATTCAGACACACAAAGTAAAATAAATCCAACAAAAAGTTTTAAGAAAATACTGCCAGCGGCTGGAGGGATGGCTCAGGAATTAAAACCACGGGCTGTGTGTCCAGAGGAGTCCGAATTCCCAGCACCCACATGGTGGTGGCTCCCAATCATCTGTTAATTCCAGTTCCAGGGGATGCCAGTGCCCTCTTCTGGCCTCCAGAGGGCACCAGGCATGCAAGTGGTGCACATGCACACATGTAGCCAAGAACACACACACACACACACACACACACACACAAAATCATCTAACAATTTGTCAATGAACTGTCACCAGCTCTATTCCTGACTGCATGACTCAGAACGGTCAACAGCTGGGACAATCCAATTAGCAAAGGTCTTGAAATGCAGAGCACCTACCACAGATATGCACAACTGTGGCTACAATCTGCCAGTTTTCCTCTTAGAACTTGGCTCAAAGTGTAAACCACTGAGAAGGAAGACGTCAAAAGGAAATGAAGACACCATAGTGTCCGTTCCTATCTTAAAGTGTCTGTTCTCATCCAAGCTCTCAGTGAGGCATGAATGTCCAGGGCAAATGGGTTTCTGCAGTATATCCTGCAAAGGCAGTGACTACAGCCCTTTACAACAACCCTAAGACACCCATACACTCTTTCAGGTAATCCATAAACCATTCTGGAAAGTACCAAGAACAACACCGGCACCCAACAAATGTTTAACCATATTAAGTCAAATTAAATATGTTAACATTTGGTGAGTTAGTTACTCATCTAACGAGTAAATCTAGCCACTGTCTCCAAAGGAGAGACGAATCGAAATGTTTATCAGTGACCAACTGCACTCTCCAATATTCCAAAGCTGTCAGTTTGCAGTACAGGGTGCTGGAAACAACTGAAGAGAACCATTCTCTGCTTGAAGGAAAGCATACTAGGGCAAAATACTGAACTTGGTTTTGGACATCAGGAATCAGGAGACTTCAAGGGGCTGCCACCCTAGAATGAAAAGCCAGAGTCTAGAGCCTGGTAATAACAAAATCAACCAGAGAGCAGGGAAGTCCTTGTGCTTCTGTTTGCCTGAGCTGTCCCAGTCCTCAGCCGCGGACCCTCTGCCTGGACTGGGAAGATAGACAGGGAAATGACAGCAGTTCTGCCTTCCCATTCACACTGAACTTGGAGCCCACTGTGTCAAAACCAGTCCTCAATGCACACAACAGAACTGATGCTCCCAAGTTGACCTATAACTTTATATGCAGGCCATGCCACGCACATGCATGTACACAGAGATGCAAAATAAATGTCATTTTAATGTTTTAAAGAGGGACTCTGAGGCAGATGTTCTAGTCATATGGGTTGTCTGATCCTAGCACTAGACAACAGGGGACAGGAAGCAGCAGGTGAACACTCTCCTTCACAGCCACCTCTTAGTCCTGATGCAACAAGGTGAACCTGAATCCTAGCCGTCCTGTTCAAAAGCACCAGTGCACCCAAGAAATTCACTTAATATAGTCGTTAGCTCTTTAAATTAGAGTTCAGACACTGACTACCAACCACAGATGACTGCCCTGGGTATCCTTAGGGAATTGGTTCTGCAACCCCCATCAATACAAAAACCTGCAGACACTCAAAGCCCTATTTATTTGTTTGTTTGTTTAATGTATCTATCTATCTATCATCTATCTGTTATGTATGGTTGTTCTGTCTGCATGTATATCTGTACACCAAGTGTGTGGCTGGTGCCTACAGAAGCCAGGAGAGGGCACCAGATCTCCTGGAATAGTTGTGAGTCACCATGTCAGTGCTAGAAACCCACCTGGGGCCTCTAGGAGAACAGCTAGTACTCCTAACCATTGAGCATCTCTCAAATGCCTTATAAAACGGCATAGCACCCATACATTAGTGTAGTTCTTAGACCACATTAGACAAGTCTGTATGTAATGGACAGTGGTTAACACAAAAATTCACAATTAGAGTGCAAAAAATAAATGTCAGCCACAAATGGGAAATCTATATCACATCTCCTCCTCCCCCTCCTCCCAAAACTCCTCAGGGTCCATAGCGGAAGAGGGGTAGAAAGAATGTAAGAGCCAGGGGTCGGGAGGACCGGAGCAAACGGTGTCTTTGGACATGACAGGACCATTGAACTCATGAACTCACATCAGCAGCTGCAGTGGCCTGCACAAGACCTGCACGAGATCAAACCATCGACATTCTCCAGGTAGCAGGGAGGGACTCACAAGCCCCCACGCCTTCCTGAGGAGCTGACATTGAGGCTTCTGGTGTACAGAGTTTACTTTAAGGACGTGACCCTGGTAGGCTGACCATGGGACTCAAAGCTCTTTCATGCTGTAAATTCAGTTTTAGAATCACATTATATAACAACCCAATTATCCCTAAATCCAGAAATCTCAGTAGATTTAAGAAGAAAAGCATCTTCAAAGCAGAGCATATGAGGTCTTCAACGGGGCAAGTAGTTCAGGCGATTTCAAAAGATAAATGGCTTTGTTACACACCGCCAGAGAAAAAGTCCTACTCTTGACTGTCCTGTAGCCAAGAGATTCCTCAGCTACGAGCTTGAAAGCACCCTGGAATCCTGATGTTCAGATGATGTGACCTGACCTTACAGAAGTGTTTGCTTAACAGTTCTGAACGCCCTGCCGAGAACTAACTGTACTCAACTTTTTGTTTGATTGATACAGACTCATGAAGGACAGTCTGGCCTCAAACTCACTGTGTGGCCAAGGATAACCTTGAACTCATCTTCCTTCTCTATCTCCCAAGGGCTGGGATTATAGGCGGGCACCACAGCTTGTTCTCATTTCTCTAGGACATTCCTTCATGACTTTCCTTACATGTTTCCAAGTGAATCTTGAATTTCTATGCACTAAAGACTCAGGACATAATAATTTAAAAAAAGATCAGGTCTGGAATTAAACAACAAATGTACTAAGGAATTACTCTATGTAGTTTTTTGCCTTTATTTTTATTTGTTTATTTGGCTTTTGGAGACAGGGTTTCTCTGTATAGCCCTGGAACTTTCTCTACAGACCAGGCTGGCCTTGAATTCAGAGATCCTCCTGCCTCTGCTGCACAAGTGCTAGGATTAAAGGTGTGTGCCACCACTGCCCACCAGGTTGGCATTCTTAATTAGACCTAATTCTTTAGTATATTAGTGTTCGTTCCTGTGCCCGTGCTGAAACTGTAACAGGGAGGAAGCGTTCATTTAGCTCACAGTTTTGGAACTTGGAGTCCATCATGGCATGGAGGAGTGCGGCAATGCAGTTCAGCTAAGATCATGGAGGCCAGGAAGCATATCCAGATGGAAAAAAGGAGAGGAGACAGCAGGAAGAAGCAGGGGAGAGAAATGGACTGAGAGGCTGGGTGTCAGGAAAGGCACATGGGTGTGCTTACTCATCTCCAGGTGCTTCATCATCACACTTATCATCAGCTAGGACATTTTCTCTTTTGCTGTATTCGGTTTGGCTATAAACTATCTGGCTGTATTTACTTACTTACTTAAATGTATTGTGTATGTGTGTGTTTGCCAGCATGTTTGTATGTGTACTGTGTGTGTGTGTGTGTGTGTGTGTGTGTGTGTGTGTGTGTGTGTGTCTGGTGCCTACTGAGGCCAGAAGAGGATGTCAGACCCTTGGAACTGGAGTTAGAGATGGTTGTGAGCTGCCAGGTGGGTGCTGGGAACTGAACCCTGTTCCTCGCTGGAGCAGTGCTCTTATGGCTAAGCACTCTTAGCCATTGAGCCACATATCCAGGGCTGATCGTCTGTCCTTAAAGGATGAGTTTGGAGCCCAACTGGGAGTCTTTGGAGGCATCCCTCAATGAGAACAACTATTTCCATGTCTTTTATGTGTAGGCAATGTTTTAGACCCTTAGGGAAGACAAGCTTGTGTTCTGGATACTCCATAGGAGAAGATGAAAATTAAAATGTCTTCCAAAAACATTTTTATGAACATCCATATTAATTGCAATGGAAAAAGTAGGACCAGCAGGTAAAAGGGCCTGCTGCCCAGCCTGGTAACGTAAGTTCAGCCTTTGGGACTCAAATGGTTCCCAGAAACGTCATAGGGTGACTAATGAGGGCATGTAACTCCAGCTCCAGGGTCTCTGACACCTTCTTCTAGCTTCTGTGAGTGGGTACCTGCACACCTGGCACACACTCAGAGAAATAAAAAGTAAATCTTTAAAAAAGTAAATAAAAAAGCATTTTAGATGCCTAATTTGGTGAGTTTCCTGGTGTACCCTGGTGCTAACACAGCCCCAGGAGGTAGCAGAGTTAAGCCACATAGGAAACAACAAAATATAGGGATGAATTCGTTGCTGGAATTTCTCTTCCATCACCTCTTCCACCTTCAGTGTCCACTTATCATGCCTCCCACACACACCAATGTTGAGAGGATGTTTCACAGCACTGGATGAGGGATTTGGACCCCAATGAGGCCAAGGCTCTCAGCCCATGGCTAATGCCTCATTTGCTGTTTGCAAACTACGGCAAGCTATTTCTCAGAGTGAATTCAGAACTGGAACTGTTGAGGTGTATGTGTTGTGTTTTGTTCTCTTGAACTCACAGAATGTGTTCTTCGTGTTTCTCTTGTCGAGTACGTTCGCTATGTGCGAAGTAAATAAGATCTGTTAAGACTTGGTTGCTTCTATTCTTACCTGTGCCAGCACCTTTAGCTCACACATTTTTAAAGCTTCTTAAGAGACCTCGAGGAAGAAAATTAGCTCAGGTTTGAAGTTACCATTTAAAAAATAATAATCATTATTTCTCGAGAACTCCATACATGTATACAGTGAAACATGATCATATCTACCCCCACTTCATCCTCAACCTTCCCTGAGCCTCCCACAAGACCTGTCAAAATCTGTGTATCTCTCTCTTTTTCTTTTTTCCTTTCTTCTTTTTTCTTTTTTTTTTTTGGACAAGACACTAAGTTCCGTTGGTGCTGCCCACACATGTGTGGGGTGGAGCCATGCATGGGAGCAAAGGAGCATGGGAAATCTACCACTGGCCACACATTCCTAAAGAATGATTCACCTTTCACCTGCTCACCTGCTGATAGCACCTCAGTAAGGGACGGTTCCTAGGGAATACTTCATTTATGCTGGGATTTCGGCTGGATTGATCCTGTACATATCTTTGAAAGGACACAGGCAAGACTGTGAGTTGACAGGTGTGACAGCTAAGTCAAGCATTTCACAGGACCCCTCGCCCGCCATCCTAACTCTGACATTCGTCTACTTCCCCCTAATGTTCCCTGAGACTTAGTGGTGGCAGCAGTAGTGGCAGAATGGATGTGATAAAGATGTCCCATTTAGGACTGAGCACTCAATTTCTTATTCTCAGAATGTTGACCGTCATGCATTTCTCCAATGACTGCTGCCCTGTGCAGAAAGCTTCTTTGACCAAGGTTGAGCACAGCTCAGGCCTGAGTTTAATCATAAACATTGAAAGACAATCTGACATTTGAGCAAATTAATGCTTTGGACTTCTACCTTAGGTTCTATGACCTCCCCAGCCATGGTCTTGTGACCAGGATTGTGTACCAAGGCAAGAAATACTCTCCTGTGGAGCACGCCTCTGATCCCACCAGAACGCTTTAGTTACTCTCTAACCGTCATGCCACTAATGTACACACGGCCAGATCTTGCCTGGTAGGTAGGTGCTGTAGTGTGCAATTCCCAGGACTGGGCAAGAAAGCCCACATGTATTTTCTCCCCAGTAGTTTGCATAGTACCTTCTGGATCTGTGGGAGCTAACCAGGAGAGAGCTTCCTGGTAAGTCTGATGGATTTCTCAATGTCCTGCAGGCCAAGTGTGTGGTTAAGATACCCGTTTTTAGCCTTATGGCTTATTTATCCCTTTTTCTCTGTTCTTTGTAACGGAAGAGTCATGTGGCCTGCTTTGTTGTAAAGCCTTGATGTCCAGTGTAAGTCCCCTTACCTTCAAGGGTTTAGCTTTCTGGATGACAGTGTGGTACCCTTCTTTCACGTCTGAGTTATCTCAAAGAGAAGCTGGGGATGAAGTTGGGTTCTAGAGAGCTGATGCTTTCCCCTCCCGTTGTCTAAGCATAGGGCTGTGTAGTAAGGAGAAATCGATGATGAAACTTGAATGGTTGATTTTCTGCTGGAGGATCCCGAGGTCAGCAGTGTGCTGTCAGGTTCTGCGGAGTCTCGCCGTCTTCTGAGTAACTGCTGCCTTCGTGTCTTCTACTTCCACGACTCTAGCCGACAGGTGCACATGCGGGACGTCACCTTTCGGCCACTCCTTTTCACGACTTAATCCAGCTTAATGGATTCTCGGTGTAGCCTCTTAGTAGAGCTTTAGTCTGAAGCAGTCTCCTTCCCTTCCACATCCCTATTTATCACAGCGAACATAAGCTAAGTCTGACCTTGAATCTCATTCCTGCTGTGTCCACTCTAAGTCGGTTTCCTTATCTAAAATCCAGGAGTAATACATACCTCCGTGGGGTTATTTTACAAAATACGGGCTGTATAAAGCTCCCATCAAAGTATCTAACAGTAACAAAAATAACTTATTAGTGTGCTAGAGTTAAGATGAAATAATTCAGTTTATGCTGGCCCACACCCAGCCTGGACTACATGGTGAGTACTAGACCAATCTGGGCTACATTGCAAGGTCCTGTCTCAAAAAACCAAAGTCAATGAATTAACAAACCATAAGCTAACAGTTCATGTGGAACACAGCAGCATTCCTGGCACAACCATGAGTGCTTTAGGTTTGCTTTTCGGCACTACATGGTAGAGGTTTACCGTTGCCAACCCCTGCTGCTGCAGGTCGTTTGATTCTTAGTTGTCGAGAGACAAAGTGGAGTTCCCACCCTCACCTTGGAGGAAGCCCTTCCAAGGCCCTGGATTCCATCTACCAATATGCCCTCAGTTTTGCAAAAGATGCGTTAGCTATAATTAAGACTTTTTTCTTTCATTTCGCCTCTCCCTGCTGTACTTCTCTTTACACAGGTGGTGTTAGAATGGCCACAGGCATTTTCCCCGGTTAAGCGGAGATGATTTGGGGGGGGGGGGTGCAAATAAAAAAAATTAAAAATTATTAAAATAAAATATATTCAAAATATATTCAAAATACAATTGGTTGTTCTGAATTTTTCCCGCAAAACATTAATCTAATTTTAAAATTTGTGAGTAAAGAAGAAAAACATTTCTTGGACATCCTTAGTTTCAAAAAGTGGTCCCCTGATTATTTATAGAGTTTAGACCTCTCATTCCTAGGAGACGTTTTCCTGCCTGAACCAGAACACACTGGACAGCAAGACATTTTAGTGGAAATTCCAGCGTCTTTTGAAGGAAAGGAGATGCCACTGTAACTCGCTGAGTTTACACTAAGGATGGAGAGCTGGGTCAATAAATAAACACCCTAAATGGATGAAGCTGGACAGACGGTGCAGCTCTCAGGAGACTGAGGCAGGAGGATTGTGAATTCCAGGCTGGCCTAGCAAGACCATGTCTTTTTTTTTTTTTTTTTTTTGGTTTTTCAAGACAGGGTTTCTTCTCTGTGTAGCCTTGGCTGTCCTGGAACTCACCCTGTAGACCAGGCTGGCCTCAAACTCACAGAGATCCACCTGGCTCTGCCTCCCGAGTGCTGGAATTAAAGGCAAGTCCTGCCACAACCACCTGGCCAGTTTATACTTTTTTTTTTTTTTTTTTTTTTTTTTTTTTTTTTTTTTTTTGGTTTTTTCGAGACAGGGTTTCTCTGTGTAGCTTTGCGCCTTTCCTGGAGCTCACTTGGTAGCCCAGGCTGGCCTCGAACTCACAGAGATCCGCCTGGCTCTGCCTCCCGAGTGCTGGGATTAAAGGCGTGCGCCACCAACGCCCGGCCAGTTTATACTTTTTAATAAAGGCAAAAATCAGGGACTGGAGAGATGGCTCAGCAGTTAAAAGCACTGGGTTCCCTTCCACAGAACCCACGTTCGATTCCCAGGGGATCCAATGCCCTCTTCTGGCTTCCAAGGACACCGAATGCATGTGGTCTACAAAGCGAGTTCCAGGACAGCCAAGGATACACAGAGAAACTAACTCTATCTTGAAGGAAAAAAAAAAGCCATCTTAGTTCTCACCCTCATCAAGGAAACTTCTCTTTCCAACAGATGGAGACCACTACAGAACAAGTCACTTCTTTGAATCTAATATTTAAAATTAAAAGTCATTATTTAATAATAAAGGGAGAGAACCATGCATATTTTGGTAGTAGTGTAAGAGAAGGAAGAGGTGTGATTTTAATTACTTTCAAATTATTTGGATTAAAACCAGTATTATTTCCCTGAGATCCAAATATGAATCATATGAACATCTGGAAAGAATCTAGAATGTTCAACACCCACAATGCTGTGCTCCTTCCGTCACCCAGGAAATGTGTGCATATGAACAGGGTACAGTGGGTGGCATCGGTCCTTTTAAGACAGTATTCATCCTGTACAAGCAAGAATCTCAGATTTCAGCTGGAAGCTCCAGGTCACCTTTGTCTCTGGCCTCTGGACACCTCACCCACAGCTGTGACTGCCGTGACTGCCACTTCGGGCAACTGTAACTCTCCCATCTACGTTGCCGTGTCTTGGATGACAGATGGTCAGAGATTACTAGGCACATGACTAAATGACAGCCCCAACCTTGAAGAGGTGCTATTTGCACCCTCTCCCCAGAGATATTGTACCATTGGGGGGAGGGGGGTATAAAATAGAGCAGATTACATTTGAATGACAAAAGCATTACTTTCATAACAAACATTAAAAGAAATGTGTATAGCTCTTCTGTTAATCCAAAGAGGAAACAAACAAAACAGAGCTTTGCAGAAATGCAGTGGACCCCAACAGTGAGATCTTCACTCACTGCACCTCTGGACTCACAGGCAATGGAGGATAGTAAAAGGGTAAACCCAAACAGCTTGGGTGAAACTAGAAAGCAGGATGGGGGCCACTGAGAGCACATACTCATTTTCATTCTAACACTTCAGGGTTCACTGTGTTCTTAAGCCGAAGGGAACAAAGGGAAGCAGAACCTGACATTTTAAACTATTCCAGGGAACCTGAAAAGGACAACAGTCACCCTAGAGGGTGGCAGCTGCCATTGGATGAAACTCTGCTCTCAAAAAAAAGCATCCTTGAGTTAGGCCTAGTTGTCAGAGATTAACCATGCTTCTTTTAAGCATAGAGGCAAACCACAACATGTAAAAGTCACAAGAAATAGTAGATTTATGTGCCTAAGACTTTAGATATTTGGAATGTCAGATATGGAAAATAAGATAGCTATGCATAAGTGTTAAAATTTGTTTGTTTGTTGATTGAGACAGGATTTCAATCTATAGCCCAAACTGGACTCATACTCAAGTCCCTTCTGTGCGAGTGTCCTGAGTGACAGGACTGATTATAGACACATACCACTGTGTCCAGCCTAAAGGTTTTCAAAACTTGAAAACTTAAGCAAAAAGTCCCAAGAAAAAACAAAATTTTAGAAGTGAACAAAATAATAAGTGGGGGAAGCCCTCCAGGCATGGTCAGTGACAGACGAGGTAAGGCTGGAAGCAGAAGTGGCTAGGTACAGAACCCAGAATAGCTTACACGGGCAAGAATATAAAAATATCAGAGAAAAATGAACAGTCACGGAGGACACAGTAACTAAATACATTTAATCAGAGCCCCAAAAGGAAAGAATAAGAAAACAAAAGACAACTACTCAAACAAATACTTAAGAATCCATAAGAAAAAATTCATAGATAAACAAATTATAAAATGTAAGTAGAAAACTAAAAAGGAATTCCCCCTAGTGACACACTGCAGTAACACTTCAAAGTGTCCCCCAAAAGAAAGGAAAGGGGATGACCTTTAATGTAGCTAGGGAAAAGAAAGCTAAGCAGGGGATGGAGAGATGGCTCAGAGGTTAAGAGCACTGGAAGCTCATCCAGAGGTCCTGAGTTCAATTCCCAGCAACCACAAGGTGGCTCACAACCATCTGTAATGAGATCTGGTGCCCTCTTCTGGCATGTATACATAATAAATAAATAAATCTTTAAAAAAAAAAGAAAGAAAGATAAGCAATATAGAGGAGACAAGAGATACAACTTTAGACTTCTTAACCAGAGAGCACAGAGAACACAATACACTCTCCCTCTCTCTCCCTCCACCCCACCCCAAGACAAAATGACTGACAACCTAAAACACTGTAAGTAAGTATTCCATGGACAGCGTTAAAATAGGTATAGTTTCAAACACAGAAGCCCTTGGCAGTGGTTTTAGTTAGCTGGGGTCAGAAAATCCCAAAAGTAGCAGTTCCAGCTTAAAAACTGTGCCACTCAGGAGTGGTGAGATGAAATCTGAAGCCATCCTGCTCCATCCTACATCATATATATGACTGCTTACTGTTCACTTCAGGAGCATCTGGCTACTGAATCAACTATCACAACATCATACCGTATCCACATAACCCTTATGTTACTTAATGGCCCAAAGTGCCAACACTGGCAATTCAGACATGGACAGAGAAACTAGACAGTGCTACTCTTGAGTGAGAAGCTGAAAATTCTTGATTTGATAAGAAAAGAAAAAGAAGTCATTGGAAGTTGCTAAGATATGGTAAGAAAGAATCTTCTAAATATAAAATTGTGAAGGAAAAAGAAATTCATCGTATTTCACTGTCCTCAAACTGCATACATCTCAGCCACAGTACACAGTGTAAGTGCTTAATTATGAGGGAAAAGGCATACATATTGTGTACTAGAAACATCACAGGACACATAGGGTTCTGTTCTACCCAGTTTTAGGAATCCACTGGTGTCTTGGAACACACTCCCCACAACTAAGAGGGAGGGTTTAAAATATAAACAGAACCTAGTCTAGAACCAGATACCCATACTACAGAATGTCACTAAAACTATTAATAATAAATAAATAAATAAATAAATAAATAAATAAATAAATAAATAAATAAATAAATAAATAAATATTCTCTAGGTCAGTGGTTCTCAACCTTCCTAACGCTGTGAACCTTTAATACAGTTCCTCACATTCTAGTGACCCCAACCATAAAATTATTTCATTGCTACTTTATAACTGTAATGTTGCTACTGTTATGAACCTGTAAATCTCTGAGTTTTCCAGTGGTCTTAGGCAACCCCTGTGAAAGAGTCATTCCAACGCGAAGGGGTCTTGACCCACAGGTTGAGAATCACTGTTGCAGGTGCTCTTTCCACTCCAATCTTCTTGACTCCTTTTGTTCCTACAGATTCCGGCTTTCACCTGACAGATGAATTCCTACACTACACTGTGAAGCCGAATATCCTTAACCTGGTGTTTAAATGCCTTACAGCCTCTTGTTAATGGTCTCCGATGGACAACTGGCTCCTTTTGTCCTAGGTCCACAGAAAGGCTTTCTAAGTCCCACTCCCCAGCAACTATGAGTCCTCAGGAAGGTGGCCTCATGTACTCTTCCCCCTGCGACAGAATGCTGACGAGTCCAATCTTGTGCAGGTGGTCTCAGCTAGTGGGAGCTTAAGAGTGCAGTGGCTACGTGTCACACATCACTCCAGCCATTCTTCGCGCTCTTTCATTCTTTCTGCCTCCTCTTGTACACTGGCTCCTGAGCCTTGGAGAGAACACTATAGATGCCTCACTTAGGCTATGGCTCTTTTATTTACTGTGACCTCGGACCAGGCCTTGCATTCCTTATCTACAAATTCAGTACCTGCAAATAAAAATGACTGCTGAGATCAGCTGAGATAGCTCAAGTTTGTGCCCCACTAAAGTTCATGTTGAAGCCTTAACCTCTAATAAGATGGTAATAGTTACAGGCTTTAAAAAGGAACTAGGCAGCCAGTGGTGGTGATATATGCCTGAAATTCCAGCACTCGGGAGGCAGAGGCAGGTGGATCTCTGTGAGTTTGAGGCCAGCCTAGTCTACAAAGCAAGTTCCAGGACAGCCAGAGCTGGTACACAGAGAAACCCTGCCTCAAAACAAAGGACTAGGTTTAGATGAGGTCATGAGGGTGTGACCCCATCACAGGGCACTATGACCCAGTGGCCACTGTAAGAAGAGGCATCAAAGCTGTCACTCCTCTATCATGTCATCCACAAGCCGCGAAGGCCTCGCTAGGAACTGGACCTGCCAGCAACCTTGATCTCAGACATCTGCGACCCCACAACAGTGAGACACAAATGTCTATGGTTTAAGGCACTTTGTTTATGATATTAGTAGTCTGAACTCACTGTGAGATATTATCCTGTACAACCCATATAGTGCCTGGCACATAGCATTCAACAGCTGTTGTTATTTATCATAATAACCCACAGTCTCGGCAGACACTATATACACTCCCAAGCACATCCCTGCATACACTATTTCCTCTACTTTCCTCTCTTTCAACATCTCCATTCACCTAAATCTGCACTATGTAAGTCAAAATTATCCCTAAGAAGGCCAAGTGTGGTGTCACACTCCTATAACCCCAGAATACCAAAGGCTGAGGCGGAAGAATCAGTCAGTAAGGTCATGAGGAGCTGAGCGGATTTCCCGGAACCCACACAAGAGCCCAGGCAGGGCAGCAGGAGCTGCAGGCCCAGTGCTGGAGCCGTAGTGACAGAAGCCCCTGGGGCTTGCTGTCCACCTGCCTAGCAGGATCTGACAAGTTCCAGGCTCAGCGAGAGGCTGTGTCCCCAAAAATAAGATAGAAAGCCATTAAGCAAGTCACTTGACATCAACCTCTGGCATTATGGGAGCGTGTGTACACACACACACACACACACACACACACACACACTTACTTTCAGGCAAGCTTGAGCTACACAAGCTCTGCCACAAAAGGAAATAATAATAATAATAATAATACCCCAGTAGAAATGCTTTAGTGAAAACCTTGGCCAAAGAAAGAGAAGCAGCTGTCTGAGGATTTGCTTCAAGACAGCTGCACCTCATTCTAAAAACAGGGACGTCCACAGCGGGCAGACAGAAAATAACAGGGCATACCTCGGACAACTCTCTGCTTCCCATGAAGTCAACCTGCCCTCATCATTCCCATCACCCATGAGAATCATCCTCCAGTGCTCAGCGGCTGGCACTGAGCAGGGCTCAGAGTGCAGCAGCAAGCTAAGCAAGCCCCGGGCTCTTTTGTTTGTTCCTAATGAATGGGGGGCGGGGCAGGTACTCTGAGCAGCTTTCAGTCCCCCTTAACCATTTGCTGTAGCCACAGCTGTTCTCCTACCCAAACCAACGGCAATTCATCTCTCAAATATGTCACAGAGAATACCCATGCCAACAACTGAACTTCAGGGACATTCCTCCTCTATCCAAGTTGGCTGTGGTGAAGAAACCAGAAAAAGCCACAGATTACATGTGTTTAAACAAATTCCGTTTTCCCTTTATTAATGTCAAATCTAAAATTCCAGAACTGTAGCTGTGAGAAATCAAAACAAACACAACTTTTTCTAATTATACAAAAAAAAAAAAAAAAGCCTCATTAAAGAAGACTTCAAAGGAAAGCAGAAGAATCAGGGAAAGGCACAGAGCAGTGAACAAGCAGCCCTGAGCTCACCTCCTCAGAAACACAACCCATCAACGTTCGGTACATTTCCCCTGGCGTCTTACACAACTGTAATCACGAATTGTAGCTGTCGCAGCCCATGTCCTTTAAAGTGCATCCTAAGAATTTCTCTACGTTTTTCTTAACTTTGCAGCTTCACAGAGGAGACGGCAGAAAATACCATTTCCTCCCATGACAACTACTAGAGTAAAAACTGAGGCTTTCCTGACGTTCCTGCAGCCACTGAACTAAAATAAGATACCCTAAAAATGCCTAGACACACAGAGTGGCTAAAAACGTTAACTGGCTTTCAAGGGACAAAGACAGACAGGCGAGACTTACTAGAGCCATCTCTGTTCTGGGTCAGTTTCTTTTTTAACATCTTTTTTTTTTTTAAAAACATCATTGATAATATGCATGGTACTCACACCCAATACCCAAAGCCCAGCGTGAATGGTCATCCAGACAGGCTGATTCTTCCAGGGCTGGGCTTCTTATTCATTGTGTGCCCCTACCAAGGACAATAGTAACTGACACTACACAGACAATGTAAGACGTTTGTTGGAATGAAATGAACTACAGACTCAGATATATGCTTCTTCAGAGACAGGAAAGATTACTGTGAGCTGGAGTTACCAGACACAACAAACAATGTGACCGTAGAACTTGATTTTAACAGTAATTGTACGAACAAGGTGAACCAACTAAGTATTGGGATACTCTACAAAAGAAAGACAGAAAGAGGCTGGAAAGAGAGCTCAGCAGTTAAGAACACGTGCTGCTCTTGCAGAGGACCCAGGTTCTAGTCCCAGTACCCACAGAGTGATTCACAACCACACATTCCCAGCACTCACACAGTGACTCACAACCACCAGTTAATTCCAATTCTAGGGGATCTGACACCCTCTTCTGGCCTCTCTGGGCATCTGCATACATGTCATGCACATACAGACAAACAGACACACATTCATACAAATAAAATAAAGTTATGGGAACTGGAGAGAGATGGCTCATTAGTTAGGAGCGCTTGTTTTCTTCCAAAAGACTTAGGTTCAATTCCCAGTACCAACCTGCCAGCTCACATACACCTATTATTCTGGTCTCAAGGAATCTGATGCCCTCTTCTGGCCTCCTTGGGCACTGCACACACATGGTGCACAGACATGCAGCAAAACATACATACATACAATCATACATACATGTGATGGTTTGCACGAGAATAGCCCCCAGGCTCATATATTTGAATGCTTGGTCCCCTGTTGCTCAAACTGCTTGGGAAGGATCCGGAAGTGTGGCCTGGTTGGAGGAAGGCTGTCACTGGGGTGGACTTGGAGGTTTCAAAAACCCATGTCATTCCTAATTAGTTCTCTACTTTCTCTTCTCTTCTCTTCTTTTTCCCTCCTTCCTCAGGATTAAAATTAAGTTCTAAGTCACTGCCCCAGCGCCCCGCCCACCTGCCGCCAAGCTCCCCACCATGATGGTCATGAACTCTCACCCTCAAGAACTGTGAGGCCCAAATTAAATGCTTCTTTTTATAAGTTGCCTTGGTCATGGTGTTTTGTCAGGGCAATTGAAAAGTAACTAAGACAAGACAAAAATGAAACATTTATTTGAAAAAATCAACATTTAAAAGAAAAAGACGTAAGGGAAGACGTTTACACAGCCTGAATCCTCCCTATGGCTTGAAAAGCAGCACAGCACTGCAGTCCTGCTGTACGCGGTGACTGCTGGGAAATTCAGTACAGAGCACATAATACATACTATTGAGAGGCAAGAAACCCCGAACACCCCCACATGAAAAACCACTGCTTCCCAGGACATCAGAAACAGGGCTGCTTCTCAGGATGGTTTCTGTGCACCATGGCAAGCAGCAAAGGGGCAGTGAATTGATGCTTTCGCTCCCATACTGTGGATAGTGTCCTTGCCAACCTGAGTGTAAAAGAATGTGCTTACCCAACTTAGTTTCCGGATCTCTTCATACACCAGTGGAGATATTTGCATACAGTGTTAGAATTCGGAGGGCACGTGCAAAGATTTAAAATTTGCACTCAACCCTGATGTCATCACACTCCCAGACCTGATTGGAAACACACCTTAAAAGAGAATCTGCCATCACTAGGAGGTCTTCAGCCGACTGTACACTCTAACTTCACTCACACTCACACATATTTTCTTTTTTTCATCCCACTTGTGCTCTGAAAGAATTCAAAGGATTTACGAAGAAGGAATTTGTTAGTATCACATCTCTAACAGCTGCTACTTGGGTGTGCTATATCCACAGCGTCTTCTATTACAACACATAGCCATCTCAGGAAGCAAACGTGAGCATCTGCTTCCTTTCAGAAAACTAACTTAAAGCTATCCCTCACCTTCCACAGAGCCGAGGAGACAGACCGCTGTGAATCTGAGTTTAACACTGAAGTTATTTGATGGCTAAGATCTCTAGCAGCTACCCATCCAGCCTCCAGCCTGTAGCATGGCCATCAACAAATCATCTGGAGATGAGCAGCTGATCCAAGTAATTCATGTTTTGGGGACCAGGTGTCCTTTGTTTTTCTTAAAGCACACCTACAACCCTGACAATGCATCTAACAATCAGGTAATCAAAAGGAATTAAAATATCATAAAGGGGGAGTGGGGGATTAAGTTCAGTGGTAGAGCGCTTGCCCTGGGTTTGGTCCTCAGCTGGGGGGGGTGGGGAACGATGACAAAATGTCATAAAGGGGCTGGGGCTATAGCAGCAGCAAAGGGCTTATTCAAGACCCCGAGTTCAGTCCCAATCAGTCAGTCAATGTAGACCACTCTCAAACATGCTTCAGGAGTCCAAATAAATGGAAGAATTAGAATACTTGGTTAGAGATTTCTACATTTCCCCTCACAAACTGTCTTCAAGACTACAAACTGTTACTCTAGTTCTAAATGAAGGCTTCTCTTCTGTCACATCAAAAGTTCTGGAAAGTTAGCCAAGCGGCGGTGGTGCACGCCTTTAATCCCAGCACTCAGAGGCAGAGGCAGGTGGATCTCCGTGAGTTCAAGGCCAGCCTGGTCTACAGAGTGAGTTCCAGAACAGCCCACACTACACAGAGAAACCCCAGCTTGAAAAACAAAAAAAAAGTAACAACAACAAAGTTCTGGAAAGTTACTGAATTGCTAAATAATCACTCAAAAAGGAGATGAGGCACAACATTTGTAAAGCTGAATCACACCAGTCATAAATTCCACATGGAATATTATATATACAAACAGCACGGCTTTGAACACTCGATAATTTTACAAAACTCATCCATAATAAGATTTCCACTGTCAAATAGAATAAACAAGTAACAAAAGACTGAGTTACCACAGACTAGAGATTTCCAAGTTTAAGATGCTTGAGGTACCACCTCAAGCACCTTACCTCTGCTTGCTAGTGTTTCTTAACACACAAAACAGGAAAAACAATAACGTGCTCTTAAGTTATCAAAATCAAATGAATTAATTCACATTAAGTTGTCATAACAGAGCCCAGCAAAGGGTAATCACATGAAATGTTTACTACAGTGTTAGAAACTGCGCAGCCCTGGCATGCCTTGAATTTGCCCTGTAGCCAAGGCTGGACTTGAACTGGCAATGATCCTCCTGCCTCTGCCTCTTAAGTACTGTGATTACAAGAATGTGCAACCACATCCAGCTTGGAACTAGTAATTTGTTGTTGTTGCAGGGTCTCACTCTACCCCAGGGTGACTTGGAACTTACTGTGTAGCCCAAGATGGCTTAAAACTCACAGTGATCCTCCTGCCTCAGCCTCCAGAGTGCTGCAATTACAAGCATGAGCTACAGCTGACAGGAACTAGCATTTTTTAAGTGGAAATAGTGCCTAGTGATAGCATCTGAAAAGCATAACCCGAAAAGTTAAAAAACAAAACAAAACAAAAAAAGTAGTTTCCACCTGTGAAGATGACATGTTTTTAGAGATGTATTTTCTTTTTACTCCTATGTGACGGAGATAAGTGCATATATGAGTGCAGGTGCCTGCAGAGTTCAGAAGAGTGTGTCAGATCCCTGGGGGAAAGAGTCTCACGCTGTTTGAGCCACCCAACCTGGTTGCAATGGACAGAACTTGGGTCCTCTGCCAGAACACACCTTTGTAATCACCAAGCCATCCCTCCAGGCCCAGGAGTACAGCTTTAAGGTATATGTAAGCTAAAAGCCATAGAACAGAAAACTCCTCACATTAAAAAGAACGCTACAGCTTTCCAAGTGGACTACAGCCACCCTAGCAACTTCATCTTGGCCATGGGTCCTAGATTACAAATTTGCATTGTACTTCTTATGTAATGCAAGTGAATCTCATCCTTTAATAGCAAGAAACCCGTCAAATCAGCACACACACCCCCCCCAAGGGCAAAACCGGAGACTAAGAATATATGAAGACCTCAGCATTTTCTGCTTTTACCAACAAATCAAATAGAAATTCATCCCTGAAGTCAACTACAAATGTATCTCCAGTAAAATCTGCAGACTTTCATGTGAACAAATCTCTTCAACAATAGGGAGTTGTTCTAGTCTGTGAATAGAACAGTGTCAGTGTGACCAACACAGTGGGAGCTGGACATTCCTGACACTCCTGTCTCCTGGCTAGCCTCTGGTCATCTGTATCTCCCAACTGCATTTGGTTTTGAAGTAACTTTCAGACAAAGTATACGGTCAACCAGTATATGCTCATCCTTATCACGGAGGTGTGTTTCCAGCACTTCTGCACCAGACCCCCTCTTTTTACCACCACCCCCACTCTGAGTACCCCACTAGAATAAGCATCAAACACAAAAACGCTTTGTTTTCCTAAGTCTGTCCACCCCCCACTCCCGACGGTGCCAGTGCCTTGGTATATTAATTTGTATTTTTTGGAAAACACCATGGGCGGCAACAAACCCAAGAAACAAATGATCCAAGGGTGGTCCGGGTTGGGTTACCTGTGAGCAAGGAGTGGTGCTTTACGCAACCTTAAGTTTGGCACTACTTTGTTTGGCAGGCAGTCTTGAAATAATAATTTTTTAAAAAAAATTAAAGGCTATTAAATAGCCTCTGAAAATGGGTTCATAAATCTACTTCACCTAACTGTTTTAAGGACGAGATAATGGCTTCAAAGTGCCGTGTGGTATTTATAGAAAGTAAACTTCCAGCGCTTCAGCTCAACTGACCAGGGAACTACTATCTCCCAGGAATTCCAGTGGAATGAAAAAGCGCAAAACTTTCAAGTTTAGCAGTGTGTCGGGATCCAAGTGGCCCGGATGCTACTGGAGGGGGGTGGTGGTGGTAAGGGTCTCCTCCACCACGCTGCGACAGCGGTGCTCATCCCTGTGCAGTTCCATCTCCGCGCAAGGATGGCCGGCCTTGCCCCCTCGTTCAGCTTCTTTGTTGACCCCAGCAGCTCCCGGGAGGGCAGGCCCCTGGCTGGAGCTTCCCCAACCGCTCGTCGTCCAGGACTTAGAGCACCACGCTGCTGATGGGGCGTTTTCTCCAGTAAGTTTTCGAGCCCGGGAAGTGGCTGCCACGGTCCTTCTAGAATCTAGTCGGCCGTGTCCCTGTCCAAGACCAGCCGCATCCACGCGGGTCAGCCCGAGACGCGACCCGACAGCCCGGGGAACCGCGCCCGCCCCGAGACCGCTATTCCACGGCGGCCCGGGCCGCTCCGTTCCCATCGCCACACACCCCACTCCCCAGGAGCCTAGAAGCGTCCACTCACCCCTGAAGAGCAACAGCAGAAAGAAGTCGGGCAGCCGCGCGCAGAGCCGAAGTCGCAGACGCCGGCTCAGCGCCATGTCGAGGGGAATGTGAGGGGCTCCGGCTTGCCGCGGAGAACCGGCCTTGTGCGCATGCGCCCGAGACTGCTTGGACCCTGCGACCCGCCTCCGGTTACCATAGCGACCACACGGCCCAGCCAGGGCCGGCACCATGGTGACCGAAGAAGCTCTAGTCTGGTTGCTATGGGTGCAATGATGCTCAAGGCTTGCAGGTGGTATCTTGGTGGATGGACTGAGCGGTAGGAGGATTAAAAAGCGTGTCTGGGAAGGGAATGGAGTGAATTCATAAAACTGTAGATTATTGCTAGAGATCTAAGAAGGATTACTCCATTAAAATTTAGGAAATGATGGGGCTGGAGAAATGGTTCAGCGGTTAAGAGCACTTGTTGCTCCTAGAGAGGACCTGGGCTCCATTCCCAGCACCCACATGGTGGCTCACAACCATCTGTAACTCCAGTTCTAGGAGATCTGACATGGTCTTCTGACCTCTAAGAGTACTAAACATGCATGTGGTGCACATACACACCTGCAGACATACACATGAAGTAAATCATTATAATTTTTTTTTAGTTAACGAGTGTTATTTTACAAATAAAGACATTGCAGAACAGGCAAGGCTCCCAGTGGTGGGAATGGGACACAAACCCAGCCACAAAACCTTTAATCCACACCTGTCCTGACTGCAAGATGTGCAGGGCAATGGTGGCTCAGAGCTTGTGAAAGTAGCCAACTAATGACTGTTCTAACTTGAGGCCTAAACCATGGGAAAAAGCTCATGCCCATCACTGCCTGGATGACCAGGAACCAGAAGTATGATGATGGCTCAGAGACCTAGGATAGAACTAAACACACAACTGACAAAAAAAAAAATCAATGAAATGATTCCTAACAATATTCTGCCATACTCATAGATTTGTGCCTAGCCCAATAGTCATCAGAGAATCAGAGAGGCCTCCTCCAGCAGCTGATGGGAGCAGATGCAGAGACCCATATCCAAACATAAGGCAGAGCTCTGTGAAACCCATAGAAGAGAGGGGAGAAAGGATTGTAGGAGCCAAAATGCTCAAGGACACCAGGAGATTATGGCCCACAGAATCAACTAAGCAGGCCTCTTAGGGCTCACAAAGACTGAAGTGACAATCAGGGAGCCTGTATGGTTCTGCACTAGGTCCTCTGCATACATACTGTGGTTGTTTAGCTTGGTGTTTTTATGGGACTCCTAACAGTGGGAGTAGAGGTGTCCCTGACTCTTTTGCCTGCTCTTGGGACCTTTTCCTCCTACTGGATTGCGTCTTCCAGCCTTGATATGGGTGTGTGTGCCTAATCTTATTGTATCTTGTGCTGTGTTCAGTTGATATCACTGGGAGGCCTGCTCTTTTCTGAAGGGAAACAGAGGAGGAGTGGATCTGGGGGAGAGGACAGGTAGAGGGATGAGAGGAGTGGAGGGAGGGGAGGCTGTGGTAGGGATGGGAAAAGAGTAAATAATAAGAAAAAATGTTGCTGAGTAACAGTAGTGTTTGAAAACAGTAGTATTTCCACACCTGGAGAGCCCCTGATTCCATATGTAATAAAAGAAGGTGCTGAAATCTGCATAGAACATTAGCAAGCATACTTAGTACATAAAAACAATAAGTTTCTGTAGAATCATAATTCATTTCTCTAGTAGAGCTAAAGCATAATGGCACACCCAGTATCCTACACAATAGAAGGGTAATTCTTGGCACTGGTGCTGAACTATTTTACTCATTTTTTATTGTTTTTTTTTTTTTTTTGACAGAGTCTTAAGAATTCACTCTGTAGACCAGACTGGCCTCAAATTCACAAAGATCCGCCTGCCTCTGCCTCCCAAGGCCTGGGATTAAAGGTGTGCGCCACCACCATCTGGCTATTTTTATTATTTTTAATTATATGTAAGTGTATATGTCTGCATGTGGGTGTGTGCAAGCAAGTGCGGGCACTCAGAACAGAGGTTCAGAATTACAAATGATATGAGCCACCTGGAGTGGGTGCTGAGAACAGAACTCGGGTCCTCTGGAAGAGCAACAAGTGTTCTTAACTGCTGAGCCATCTCTCCAGCCCTCTTTTTCACTCTAAAAATGTTTGTTGTTGTTGTTGTTGTTGTTGTTTGGTATTGTGTGTGTGTGTGAGTACAGGAGTGCATGGTAGGATGGTACATGCCACAGTGCGCTTGTGGAGATCAGAGGACAACTCTGTGAAGTTGCTTTTCTCTTCTATCGGGGACTATGGCGGTCCAGCCCCTCGATAGTCTCCTCCCAGGGTCTGGGAAGAATCTACAACCAGCTGATAATTAATCTTTAATGAGAAGAAATGAATCTATGTACACGAAACTCCTTAGTTCATACACTCTATTATTCTGTGATAGTTCTCTCTCTACACAGCTTCTATTCTGCTCTCATGTTTAGCTCCTTTCTTGCCTGATTTCTCTATACTTATCTACTGTCCCCTCTAGGTTCTATCTTAATTCCTTCATCTAGTTCTGTCCCTTCTAGGTTCTCATCTATCTAGTTCTTTCCCCTAGCAGCTCCTCTCCCGTCTCCTCCTCTCTCATCTGGCTCTTCCTCATCCTCCATCTTGTTCCTCTAGTCCTCTCTTTTAGCCCTTCAATCTAGTTCTTCCCCATCTCGGTTCGTTCCTCTCAAGTTCTTACCCATCTAGTTCTTCCATTCTCTTTTTTCTCCCCCCACTGTCCTCTGCTTTACAGTTATATATCTCCCCAAAATCACAATCCTCCCCTCCACCCAGGACACTCAGCCTGAACTTCCTCAGGCAGTAATTGTCCGCTATCAGGATCAAATGGAGGGTTGATAAGAATTACAAAGAGGGCCGGGCGGTGGTGGTGCATGCCTTTAATCCCAGCACTCGGGAGGCAGAGCCAGGCGGATTTCTGTGAGTTCGAGGCCAGCCTGGACTACCAAGTGAGCTCCAGGAAAGGCGCAAAGCTACGCAGAGAAACTCTGTCTCGGAAAAAAAAAAAAAAAAAAAGAATTACAAAGAGGGGCACTAGTTGTTAATTACCATTTGTGACCCAAAGGGGAAGTGACTAATGAATTAACTAAAGGCTAAATACTGGTAATATCTAAGAAGAGGGATCTTATGCACACAACTATAATCTTAAATGTGTTTTGTAAAAGATGTTAAAGATCTATAAGTTGTTAGGTCAATGGGAGAAAATAAAACTGTCCTGTGGCTCCTATCTGTCCAAGCTGTCTGCCGTTTTTCTGCAGGGTGGGGGAAAGTGAGCTCAGTCACTAGGCAACCTGTGTACAGGTAGATGCCTCTGGTGATAGTTAAAGGGAGATCTGGATCTGGAGGTAAGATTTGGGAAAGGAGGAAGTTAAGCTTAATTAGCACATCTACCAGGCCTTCTCAAACAGGTAGCCTAGATGCTTAAGTCTGTTCTTAGAGAGTACAGCGGTATCTCTAATAAGGTACTTCCTCTGTCTGGGGATGGACCTGGCCGGATGCTGCCAATGATGATAATTACAGGGAGGCTTGAACTGGGGTTCTGGCTGAGCATAGCTGTTAGCGCAGAATGTTATCTAAATATTCCTACAAGTGGTTCGGTAAGTAGTTAGAGGTCTATAAAGTTAGTAAGGCTGTAAGAAAGGAGGGGGTCTGAGCTAAATTGTGTAAAGCTATTACTTAATGTCTACCTGACCTAGGCGGTGTCCCCTTGTGGAATTTACCTTAAGTCAGGAGACTCGCCTGTGGGTTGTTATCACTGTTAGTCCTCGGAAATTGGGTGACCACCTGGGCGGTGTCTCCTTTAGTCCTTGAAAGTGGCTAGGGGAGATATCTGATTCCAGAGAAAGCCTTTCCTGAGGCTGTTCTCCAAATGCCTGGAATGTGTATGTCCAGAGAGTGATCAGTCTACACTGTTAGTCCTTCTTAGGGAAAAGTCAATTGGGAAAACTATGAAGGCACACATGATTTTCATAACAGAATACAGCTGACATGTAACAAGTCAAGTAACACCAAAAACTCCTTGGGATTTGGCTTCCTCTGGAGGAATTCCCTGATTCCTCCAGGTAGTGACTTTGCCGTAACCAGCTGAGTTCTTACGATATTCCTGCGGCCCGCAGCACTCTTCCACTTTTACATGAGTTCCGGGGGTCAAACTCAGGTTGCCAGGCTTTAGGAACAAGCGTCTTTACCTGCTGAGCCATTTTACTAGGCTTGCTCTGAATTCTGAGTAGTAGGAAATGGTAAGGTTAGGGAAGAAAACTGCAGCAAGCTTTTAGCAGCAGATGATGAGAAGGATAAAAATGAACTGGAAATTAGACCTAAAGAGCAAGAGAATCTAAAGTGTTATTTAATAGAATGGAAAAATTCTTGAGAAAAGTTTGCACCGTGTTTAATATAAAAAGAACATTCCTACCATTCCAGAAACAACATAGTTAAAATGGAATTCTAAGTCTGTTAGTAAAATGTGCCAAAAATTCCCAACAACCAATATTATTATTCAATGGGTAACATAGGGATATTTCAAGAAATTTGAAAGAGAAAGGTCATTGCCAAGCATGTTTCAACTTTCATCCGTATATGATCTTCAGTATACATTTTATAAATGCTCAAACCTCTATAAACATAAATTTGATTACTCTCCCACAATTCCAGGAAAAAAAATAATCTCAAAATTAAAAATAAAATTTTCAGATAAGCTATTATAATTCAACTTGTCTTTTCCTTCTGTCCATTCCAGATCACCATGCACCTAAGTCATCAGTAAATGTGTGTAAAGAGTATTTTGCAATGGTGATCTCTCTCCCTCATTAAACACAGAACAAAGTAGAGTCTCGGGTGATTTTCCTTAAGCCAAGTTGGTTTTTTCCTGCTCTCATTTTTCCTCTGGTCACACACTCAGTCATAGTTACCTAACTGAAGAAACCATTCTGATTGCTTGGGGAATGTGAGATGGTGTCTGACTGTGGGCAGAGTATCGCTATTCAGAAGCCAATGCCTCCTTTCTCCTGCCGAATTCCTGTGTTTGCATTATGGCATGGTTCTTCCTGTTAAACACCCTTCTGTCTTAGAGTTACTTGAAATCCAGGCAGAGATAACAAAGAAAGGCTTTATGAATATTCCATAGAGGGCAGAGGTTCCTGGGAAAGGGGGTGGCAGGTGCTTCACTGTATCAAGTATTGACTTCCCTCCACAGTGGAGTTTGCGCATCATTAAAGGTGGCTAAAGCATGGTCTTGGAATGGAAGTGTAGCTAGAGATGCTGCAAGGCAGGGTAACACATTTGTCTGTGATGTGGTCTGTTTTTTCTAGAGAAACTGTACTCCGGTCAGTAAGAAACCAACTCGATGAAGTCAGAATTTATTCTAGTGTGTGGCATACTAGGGAGAGATGCATTTATTTTGTTTTTGTTTTTGTTTTTGTTTTGTTGTTGTTGTTGTTTTTGTTTTTGAGACAGGGTTTGTCTGTGTAGCCTTGGCTGTCCTGGAACTTGCTCTGTAGACCGGCTGGCCTCAAACTCAGAGATCTGACAGCCACTGCCTCCAGGGTCCTGGGATTAAAGGTGTGGGCCACCACTGCTGAGTAAGAGATGCATTTTTCTTTCTTTTCTTTTTTTTTTTTTAACATAATTTTTTATTGATTCTTTGGAAATTTCACATCATGCACCACAATCCCGCTCACCTCTAGTTTCTGGCACACCATCATCACCAACACTCCTCTCAGATATCATGACTGTTGTCCCGAGTCATGAAGATCCTGGGGTTTGTTCTCCAGGACCAATCCTTTCATGTACTCCAGCAAGATGGGGTAGATGTTAGGGTGGACCAACCCAGGGCCCAGGATGTGGGTCTAGGTGGTAGTTAAGCTGTTTGGTCCAGGCCACTGGGACTGCTCCCCTCAGGTGAAGGGGACAGACCCAGTTCTCCCACACCTGTGGTGAGGGGTGGGGCCTAAGAGTTGCATTTCTTAAAAGAACTAAAGAAATTAAATCTGGCCAAGTGGTGGCGGTGGCAGTGGTGTATGCTTTTAATCCCAGCACTCACTCGGATGCAAAGGAAGGAGAATCTCTGCTAGTTCAAGACCAGCCTGGTCTACAAAGTGAGTTCCAGGACAGCCAAGGCTGTTACCCAGAGAAACTCTGTCTCGAAAAACAAATCAACCAACCAACCAAACAAACAAAAAAATTAAATGTGCATATGCTGAACTTAAAAGTTTTACAATACTGTCATTCAATATAAACACAAAAAAAAGGCAAATCAAGAGGCAAAAAGAGTGGGCTGCCTGTGTGGTTTGCCTCTGAGAAGGACAAGGCTGATTATTTATGTTTATCTAAGGCTTGGATTCCTTACCTATGAAGCAGGGACACCACTACTCATTCCAATGAACTGAGGTTAAACACCTGAGACACAGATGGAGCTCAATACATATTTACTCCTCAGACTTCTTCCCTTCCTCTCGATCATGCTTCTGATCCAGCAAAACGGCTTCACTATTCTGCCAGAGCCTGGACAAACAAAACACCCTCAACCTGCAGAGAAGTCAGCGGGAATGAAAAGCAAAGACGAGCTTTACATGAGTGGCTGCTTTTTCTTAGAGTCTCTCTGTGATGACTTGAGAAAGTGACTCAAGGTCTGGCACTTACTACGTAGACCAGGCTGGCCTCAAATTCACAAAGATCTGCCTGCATCTACCTCTCAGGGGCTGCAATTAATGCCATATGCCACAACACCAGCTGACACTATTTAAAAAAAAAAAATTACACAATCCTCTGGGAGATGGTGGTGCACGCCTTTGATCCCTGCACTCGTAGGAGGCAGAGGCAGAGGCAGAGGCAGGTGGATCTCTGTAAATTCAAGGTCAGCCTGGGCTACAGGGTGAGTTCCAGGACAGCCAGGGCTACACAGAGAAACCCTGTTTTGAAACACCAAAAAAAAAGGAAAAAAATTACACAATCATAATTTCATTTCCTCCTATTTGTCATTAAGTTCCTAAATAATCACTTGAAGTCAGCTTTCCCAGCATGAGGGAAGGGGGATTCTTTTCTTTATGGGAGTCTCCACCCCAAAGTATTTGTCTGCACAGCTTTCTGGAAGCTTGGTCATATGTTTGTTGCTAAGTTTCTCATTCCTTTCAATTCCCTTTTCCTTTGCAATGTTTTCCACTACATTTACCTACATTTTATCCCAACTATCACCCTCTCATCTCTGTTCCAATTCCTTCTGCTCCAGGAAAATGTGCTGAAGTTCACTTGATTTGCATATGCCTCTGTGATTCCGTTGAAGAAGGTCTCACTGTTGGCAATTTTTTTCAAGTGACTTCCTATGGTGAGGCCTTCAGCAGCAGCTATTGAATAAAACTCCCACAGGGGACCTGAGTAAATAACTCAGGTATTTGATAGAGCACTTGCCTGGCACGCAAGAGGCTCTGGGTTCCACCCCAAGCACCGCACAAACCAGGCTTGGTAACACAGAAGGATCAGAAGTTCAAGATTATCCTCAACTACATAGCCAGTTCACTGCCAGCCTAGGCTACAGGAAACTCCACCTAAAAATTTAAAAATAAGAATAAACAAAACTATTTCATGGGATCCCAAGTGTAGGTGCTTTGTGTATGTGTGTGTGTGTGTGTGTGTGTGTGTGTGTGTGTGTGTGTGTGTGTGTGTATCTTCATGTACTCATATGTGCCAAGAGTTAAAGGCAACCCCTCCCTTATGCTAGAGCAGGGGTTAAAGTATACATTAAAACACAATACCACTGGGACTGCTGAGAAGCCTCAAGGACAGCCTGTGCTACCTTGGGACAAAGCCAGGAGCAACTATTGCTCCTGATGCGCAGGGTGGACCCATCTCCTGTTGCAGGGTTCCTAACCTGTGGCACTTTATGCTATAGTTGTATGCCTCCAGTATATTGCAATTGCTTTGTTTACATATTGGAGATATTTTTATCCCAGCCCTCCAATTAGAGGTAATTTTCATTTCACACAAATTGCACCACAGAGTGTTTACTTCCTCAAGGCACCAGGGAGAAACCAGAAGCCATCATGTCACTGTCACTGTTCCTTTGCTGCAGGGATCTTGTGCCCTTAGTAGAGACCCTGCTAGACCCAATTTGGTGTTTCAGGCCTTTGCAAGGAGCAAATTCTTCCAGAGAGTACTGGCCTGTACTGCCCAGACCTTTCCAGGGATGAGTAGGGAAATTTCTCTGTGGTTGCCATTGCATTAATTCTGGATACCATGGTCTAGGAATGGAAATAGTGGGGATTTGATTCATTTCCTGGGTCACCTACATGAGAGAAGTCTCAGGAAGTCCAGCTATTATTCAGACCAACAGGTCTTAAGACAATGAGTAAGCATTCCAGCTGATACTCTGTAGTTTCTCTTCAATTGCATGTTATTCTAATCCACAACATTTAGGATTAGGAGGAGTAAATGTAGTCAGGTAGCCAAAGTGAGGGTATAGGGATGATGTAGCATGTTAAAACCCACTATGAGAATGTACCCCAATCACTAGAGGAAAGGGTTCTTTAAGAGTGCACATCCAGTTCTGACTAGCACCCAAAGAGAAATCAGCCTCGAAATTTTAGCAGCTTATATAGGTCTTGGGTTTTAACCTTCTGTATACACTGTCATCTTTAAATCTGTTTCAAGTCTCTACCCTAAGTTACATTTTGAGCAATTAGACTGAGACAGGAGACTATGTCTGGCCATCTGGACAAGTAGAAGACTAATCAGCAAAGATATTGTCAAAATTATGTTCTAAGTAAATCAGTGTTGTTCTTTTCCTGTAGTTGTTACTCAAGGTCACCCTGGCCACCTGACAGAGTTATGGATATCCTGATAATCCAGTGGGATTTAATAGCAGCTGTGATTCTTGGACCTACCCATGGAGTCATGTTCTTCAATATGGGAATGGGCCTGATTGCCAGTTGTAAGCCGGGATTGTCCCTTTTGGTTATGGATGGGAAAGAGAGACTAATTGGTGGCAATCTTAGTGAATAAATCTTTTTTGGGGAGGTTGAGACAGGTTTTTCTGTGTAGCCCTGGCTGTCCTGGAACTCGCTCTGTAGACCAAGCCTCAAACTCAGAGATCCACCTGCCTCTGCTTCTAGAGAGCTGGGATTAAAGGTGTGCACCACCACCACCCAGCTGTGAATAAATCTTAATAGAAATGTTTTCTCAGCAAGAAATTATGTCAATTATGTTAAAGGTACCAAATTTCCTTGTAACAACCTGGTTAGTATGTCACTTATCTCTAAGTCATATCAGAGGCAGTGCTCTTTTTTTAGCTAAACTCTACTTTGTGTGACTTAATATTTTCTAAGCAAGTAAATCCATTGTAACATCAAATTGTTACTCCCAGTTTCTCCTACTGAGAAAAGATGCATCTTAAAACCTTCTACTGCTAATATTTCAGCAAACAATCCTTGAACTTCTTGTCACTGCCTAGCTAAAAATGAATCAGAATTCTGGAGAGGTGGCTCAGCTATTAAAGGCTAGGCTCACAACCAAAAAGGGCAAAAATTAACAAGAAAAACAGCTCAAGACTCTCGAATGGCTACAAAGCTAAAGGATAAACACATGACAGTATATACAGTTAGTTGTGCCTTCCTGACACAAAAGATAAACTCAGGATAATATAAATGTGGTTAGCTATCTCCTATTTCAAACACTATCCTGAAGGTTGGGCCCCACAAACCAGCCTTTAACTAACTTAACTAATGTTAAGCTAACATTAATAGAATACATTTTTATTTCTTCTTTGGTTAGCCTAAGAAAATGGAGTGTGTTTGGGGCCCAAGGCACTTGGGTGCAATCAGAACCCTGAAAGCATTGGTGATACTCAGTGGAGACCCTGTGAAGGATAGAGAGCTTGACTGGCCCATTTCTAAGAGCACCTCTGTTTCACCACCTTTAATATTCTGGGGTGACCTTTGAACCAATTCGTTCTTTCCCGGCAACACTTTGTCTTTCAGGCAAGCCTTGTCCCCTGGAATGCAGGAAGGAAATAGGCAGTTTTGCCAAGTTTTGAGATGCAAAGTCCCCATATGTCCTCCCCACAGCGTAGTGGTGCTACTGTTATCGACCTAATGCAATTTCATCATGTTTTATCTGTATTGTTGCATGATCTCCAGGCAGCTCTTTCCATATCTAAACTTCAAAACTGAGGCCAAGACAATAGTAGATGATTAGTTAATACCCTTAGAATGTAGGAAACACTCCCATGTCCTGTAGACAACTGGCTAAGGTATTCAGATTGAAATTCTGATTCTCCTCCTCCTCCTCCTTCTCTTCCTCTTCATTCTTTTTCATACAGGGTTTCTCTATGTAGTCTTGACTGGTCTGGAACCCACTCTGTAAAACAGGCTGGCCTTGAACTCAACAGAGATCTGCCTCTGCCTCCCTAGTGGTTGGAATGCCCGGCTAATCACCTTGAAATTCTTAAGTTGTTACTTATGCCCCTTAGACTCCTTAGTATGACTGCAGAAGTCACAGCTAGAAAACCATTTGTTATGTTTATGAGCTTCACAACTTCATTATCGTGCATCACCTTTTCCTCTGTTCCCTTGAATCTGCTTGCACTGACAACTTAACCTTTCTCAAAACTCCTTGGACTATCACAAAATAATGGCTGTGTGATACTTCCTGTCTGTATTTCCCTTCCCTTTGGCATGGTCATTTTCAAACTCCATCATGTCCTGTGTATCCACTTGAGATATTATGTCCTCATGACTAAACTACTAGAATTTGCTGGTTCCATTGTGCTCTCCAATACAATCTAAGTGGCCTTCTTCTGCTTTCCAAATATAACATATACACTTCTAATTTGTACTATACTATATTGGATTGTACTATATATTTCCTCTGTAAACTTTCTAGACTTTGAGTCTAATCGTTTTTAACTTCTCTTTTGTGTTATATGTGTACCAGGCCACAATCCCTTTTTAGAACAGTTCTAGATGCTTCCTTAGCCGTGCCTTTTTTACGATGTGGTCCCAAGTATTTTATGATTTCATTCGTAATCTCTACTTTTTTTTTAAAGATTTTATTTTATATTAGGTATATGGGTTTTTTGCCTGCATGTATGTCTGTACATCACATATGCACAGTGCTCATGGAGGTCGGGAGAGGGCATCAGGTCCCTGGGAACTGGAGTTACAGATGGCTGTGAGCCACCATTTGGGTGCTGGAAACTGAACCATCTGGGTCCTCTTGAAGAACAGCAAGTGCTCTTTACTGCTGAGCTGTCTCCCAAGCCCCTATGACCATTACTTTAGATTTTACTATTCATTATTTAGAAGTCAACTTTCTTGGAGTCTTTTTATTCTCCCCTCCCACAACCCCATGCTGCTGGGATTAAATCCAGGGCCTTTCTAGTGGTTGGAATGCCCAGCTAATCATCTTGAAATTTATGTCCCCAGCCCCTGCTAGAGATTCACCCACTGCTGTGGTCAGAGAATGAGATCTAAATAAAATTAATGCTTCTGTAATTGTGGAGAGTGTCTTTCTGTCTTGCTGATACTCAACTTTACATGTGTGCTTTTTTTAAATTAGAAAATGTGGTATGTTCTTGGAAGTTGGGTATACAGCTGTAAATAAATACCCTTTCAGTTAAATTTATATATTAGGCTCTCCCAAACTCCAATCTTTTCATGGAGTTATTTGTTCCTTTTCTGGAAAAGTGGTATTATATAGCACATTGTAACTACAGGTTTCCTAAGATCTCATTACGGTTCTGTCAAACTTCCTTTTATTTTTAACTGCATGGTGTACATTGAGCCATTATGATCATTTCAGCAAAGGTGAGGCCCCTCCATCTTATAGCCTTCTTCTTCCATATCCTTCTAGCTTGAGAGCAAATGCAGCCCCGCTTGCCTTGGAAAAGCTTTTCCATCCTCAAGCTCCCTAGAATCGGAGCTTGTCCCTCAAATAGCTCTGTTAAAGTATTTTTTTTTCAAACACATATAACCACCTCAATGATCAAAATCATGACAAATGGAATGTGCCCTGTGGTATCACGTTAGACTTATGGTTTCCACATCATCTCTTCAACAAGAGCAAAAGCTCAGTGTAAGCTCTGCATCCTGTACCACACGCACTACATCTACCATATGTTACTCCTCTTTCGAGGCCAGGCACGGTGGCCCACACCTTTAATCCCAGTACTCAGGAGGCAGAGGCAGGTGGATCTCTGTGAGTTCAAGGCCAGCTTGGTCTACAGAGCAAGTTCCAGAACAGTCAGGGCTATTACACAGAGAAACAAACAAACAAAAAACAAAATAAAAAGCACTTTTGAAATCTAAATAAAGTGAAACATTCATACAGGTGTTGTACATGACATGTGTAGCACAACTCTTCTATAAAAAGTTTAAAGAATAAAAGGCTATCATGCCAGGTACAGTGGCATATGTCTTTAACCTCAATACACCAAAGGCAGAAAACAGGTAGATCTCTGTGAATCTGAGGTCAGCTTAGTCTACATATCATAGCAAATTCCAGGTCATGAAGAGCTACATTGTGATACCCTATCTCAGAAAATGAGTAAATGAAAGTGTCTTCATGTTGAGACTGCTGAATAATATATTTTCCCTGAAGATAGAGAAATACCTAGAGGCCTGTCCTTGAAAGGCACTGTTGTAAGTGTATCATGTCAGTAACATAGACAGTGTCAGATTTTGTTGGCAGTAAATTCACAAGCTATACTGGTTTCATTGGCCACAACTGGCCACATCCTTCTGATTTCCCTTGATAGCCAGCTAAGGGCAAACATAAGTTTTAAAAAATTCTGATCTTTACATATATTAACTCTCAGGTTATAATACATAATAAATAGTAAATATATGTCTATGTATTTGTAAATATGTGTGTGTATATGTGCATATATATACATATGTATAATCAATGCATGTTGTATAGGTTACAGAATGGCTACAAAGAATTAAAGAGGCTACAAGGAGTTTCAAAGAGGCCTAACTGGAAATAAGCAGAAAACCCAGAGGGATGCAAAGAAAGTCTTTTGAATGAGACAACGTTGGTGGCTCCAGGCTCTGCTGCAGGGTCAATCCATGGGGTCAAGTGGAATTGCAGAAGCGACATGACAAGACCAGGGAGGCTATAGAAGTAAAGGACAGGACAGAGTCCAGATGGACAAAGGTGCGAGTGATCTGCAGGTCCAGGCAGGCAAGCAGGTGAGTAGATGGGTGGGACAGAGCCAAACAGGAGCACTTGGAACAGAAGAGAGTTCTCCGTTTATTGATGCACACACGCGGTGATGAGAAGACAGGTAGGTCATTATAGGCTCCTGTCATTACGGTGTTAGATGCCATTCTCTTCATAGGGCACTGGTGACGCTGTTGTACTCTTTCCTCGGTCTGATGTATTTGAAAAGCACACGGGCCTGGTTTTCCTGATACGATTTTAATGCGCCCATGTGTTGTGTAATAGTTTCCTCCAAGTCTGAGACATTCTATCAAACAGAGAAGCTACTTGAGGAGGAACGCCAACAACTCAAAATAGCTTCAGGAAGTTCCTGAAACCGAGGGGATTACAGTAGGCCCCTCCCTGCTAGAGTTAGCAATAAATGTTGAGAGTCCCTCTCAGACAGAACAAAGCTGAGCCACAAAAACTTTCACACAAGAAGACTCTGAGACCAGACCAGCTGCCTGGATGAGATTTAAACCAGCTGGGACACCTGGAAAGGACAATCTCTAACCTGTTGGGCTGCCTGCAAGCTGTGCAGTATGCTCCAGGCTCCCAGCTGTGTGAGCTGTCACCCATGCTGAGGAGGTTTGAGTGATGCAGCTGTCTTTGAGACATTTCTATTCCTGTAAGTAACTCCTCACCCATATTCCTGTAACTCCAATTAAACCCATAGTCCATCAAGTTAGACTTTATTGATATCTGTTGAGTACTCCCCATCTGGGGGGAATATATGTGTGTATTAATGTCTCCCATGAAAGGATTTTATCATATAGCAAACACCATGCCCACATGCAGTCCCAAATTACCTTAATAACTTTATAGGCTGGAACTTTTTTTTACTGTTAAGAATAAGCTTTTGGGCAGTCTTTGCCTCATGGGTAGTACTAGACAGATGTTAGCTACATGCCTCCAAGGTGCAGAGTCATCCTGTCTCTGCACTCAAAATGGAGTCGAATGCTGCTTGGAAAATTGAGTTTCTTAAGGCAGGGCACAGTCTGAAAAATCACTATTTTACACATTATAGAGCGACTTTGAGAGGAACAGCCTGATCTAACAGGTTCTTCTGCCACTTAACAGACATTATGTTGTGCACGTGCTAGGTTTTAAGGAAGGAACGCTGCAGGAGTTGAGGTAGAAGTTTCCTGCCTCAAGGAGCTTGTGTTCCAGTAGTAAAGAGAGGAAGACAAAAAGTGAATAAGGCTGTGGAAACCTTCAGCGTGACCTGACGTTGATGTCCACTACTTGGCTGTGTTACACAGAGAAAATCTGTATAAAACAAAAGAAGAAAGTTAAATATACAGAGCTGGAAACAGAGAAATAAATTCCCTAGTGAGAGAAACTGAAAGGAATTTGAAGCCAAAATAATGTTTGAGCTTTAGAGAGGCGATAAAGGAAAGACAGGGGGAGGGGAGGAAGGGCAGGAAGGTGAACAAGGAATCAGGCAGAGCTAAGCCCAGACCAGCACCCACTGGGTCAAGAGGCAGCCCTGGGGGCCTGTTTCCAGCAGCAATTCTGCGATTGAAAGCTTCCTCCCTTGGAGGAGGGTGATCAGGACAAAAAGGGAAAACATCAAGTTCTGCCCCTGAGCTCTGGGTAAAAGTAAAACCATTTCCTACGACAAATCCAAACCTCTAGGACTGTATCGAATGCCTGTGTGGGGTGTGAGCTTGTTGGACCCTCCACAGCCCACACACCCCAGAACTCAGAATCGAATGGAAAAATCTGTGCAAGTCTGGAGGTGAATGAAATGATCCAGAAATAAAACAACAAAAACAATACAACAGTGGAAGAATTAAGTTAGAGAACAAAAGAGAACTGGGGAAATGAAGGGACACATGAGGCAATTACCTGGGGTGAAACACAGGGAGGATGAGAGGTGGTGAGCTAAGACGTGAAGAATAAGAACTGCGGGACGACATGAGAACAGGGATGTAAATACAGTGAAGAAAAGGCGCAGACTACCCAGAATGCATGGAAGACATGGGCACTGGCTTAAAGAGGCTAGCTATCCTTGAGGATGCTCGAGGTGTGACAGTTAATGTTAGGTGCCAGCCTGCCTGCATTAAGAACCCCCAAGCAACTTGGTAAACCTGGTTATGACTGTAGAGTGTCCCAGAGAAGATTACTGTGGGAATCTTAGTGGAGTAGGTGGGAGAGATCTGCTACAGGAGTTTTTAGGGTCGAAGCCTCCTTCATTTCTGGCGGTCCCAACAAACTAAGATTGACCATCTATCCCCTACATACTAAGTGAAGAAAAAAAAAAATCATGCTAAGCAGAGAAATCTTTAACAAAGCCACTCTGGGAAGAGAAGATAAAGGCTCTAATAACCCTGAAAGTCTGTCTTCAGGCTTCTTACGTGAGGTTTAGGTTTAAATAGAGGACATGAGATATGTGTAAGTAAATAGTCCTGGTCAAGTTGTTGTCCTGCTCATCCTGGACCTGCCACTGTCTTGGCTATGACCTGTCCTGTAATTTGCAGAACTATGTGAAATCTCTTCCTCAAGTTCCTCTCTGGCTGATGCCAGGATTTCAGCCTTTCTCTTCCCCCAGTGTGAGACTTGTGGGGAATTTTTCTTTGGCATCCTTTGTTTCAATAATCTGATAAACAAAGGAAGGAGATCAAGGCTTTCCATGTGGAATATCTTCTCTTCTGCCAGGATGGTTATAGACCCGCCTCAGGATGACCCAGCCCTTTCCCATTGCCCATATCAAAGAGAACAGATAGAGAAGTGATTTGGTCTCTTCTCCAAGAGTCAGGATCAACTTTTTGTCTGCTGTCTCGTACAGAAGCATTCCAGGCTTATTGGTCCTTGGGTTCTAAGACTTAAACCAAAGTTTTTCAACTCAACCTCTGAGTTCTTAGGGTCCTTGGCCTCAGGCTTATAGTCATGTCACGCCTCTGAAGCCTTTGGACTTGGACTGAGCCATGATCGAGCATCCAGTCTTCAGCTTTGCAGGCAGCCTGTCATAAGACGTCTCGACCCCCATAATCACATGAACCAATTCCCCTAGCAAAAGACCTTCATGTGTCTATCCCGTTAATCTCCCTGGAGAATCCTGACTAATACATCATAACTCTCCCATTTTGTTTATCATACCTAGCCACATGGGTCATTCCTAAACATAGCACAG
The DNA here is from genome assembly GCF_049852395.1 of Peromyscus maniculatus bairdii. NCBI lineage: Eukaryota > Metazoa > Chordata > Mammalia > Rodentia > Cricetidae > Peromyscus > Peromyscus maniculatus. Next base: position 24,836,431 of record NC_134858.1, read on the forward strand.
CAAAATACTAGAGAGAAAGAAAAATAAGAGAAAAACCTTAGTTACACTGAAAAGCCACAGGATTCTGTGATCAACCAGTTTTGATTAAAGAGTGTGATAGTTAATCGTCATTGTCGACTTCACTGGAGTTAGAATCACCATGGAAATTTACTTCTAGGTATGTCTGTGAGTGTTTTGAGAGCAATTTAACTGAGGAAGGCTTGCCCTGAGTGTAGACAGCACTATTCCACAGGCTGGAAGAGTCCTGGACCAAATAAACCGGCACTAGCACTTGACCTTGGACCACAGACGCGGTGTGACCAGCTGCCTCGTGCTTCTGCTGCCCTCCCACCCATGATGGGCTTTAAGAAGGAACAAACCCTTCCTCCTCAAGATGCTTTTGTCAGGAATTTTGTCCCAGGAACAAGAAAAATAAACACTACAAAGAGTAAAGACAAATTGACAGGAGGAACAGCACCTCAAGGTTAACTTTAGGTCTCTACTACACATGCACATGAAAGAATATGCGCACGCATGCATGGACGGAAATTAACCCTACCTAATACTCCTCCGATCTACTCTGGGCAGAATTAAACCATTTTATGTTCCAAAGTACTTTTGGAGCCGGCTCCTTATGCTTTGTGGTCTTTATGTTTATATGTGTTTAGCACATAACCATCTTCCTGCTGTGCTGTAAATTCCTAAGAGAAGGAACAAAAGCACATCTAAGTTGACGGCCTTTCAGAAGAGTGTTTTTCTGTCTATTGCAAGATACCTAATTGTGTTCGTCAGTTCTCTGTCACTATAATAAAATACCAGAGGTAATTAGCTTACACAGAGAAAAGTTTTTTTTTTTGGTTCCCAGTTGTGGAAATTCAAGGTCCAGTGGATTCGTTGCTTCAGGCCTTTGGAAAGGGCAGACCATAAAGAAAGGAAGACATGGAAGAGCAGACCTCTCGTATCATGGCCAGGAAGAAAGAGAGGAGGGGGGCTGGGAAGATGGTTCAGCAGTTAAGAACACTGGCTGCTCTTCCAGAGGACCCAGGTTCAGTTCCTAGCACCCATATGACAGCTCACAACTGTCTATAACCCTACTTCCAAGGGATCAGATACCCTCACACAATATACACAGGCAAACACCAATGCACATAAAATTAAAATTTTTTTTTTTTTTTTGAAAAGGAAGGCTGGGGTTGCTCAGTCTCTTTTGTGGGATATTCCCAATGACCTGACCTCTCCAGGTTTCACTGCTTCCCAATAGTACCGTGCCGGGGACCAGGTCTTCAGTAAACGAGCATTTGGAACATGCTACATCCAAACCACAGGGTGGGGGTAGGTCCCTCCGTTCCAGCGGCTTGAAGCCATAGCTCTTGGAGCCACTTGTCCATGTTGCTCAGGAAACCCAGAGTGCCTGGAAGCTCACGTCCTTCCAGTCAGGCTCCACTCTGAGAAGCCATGTTTAATGCAAAGCTCTCCCAATGTCCGGTGGAGGTAGGGGCTGTGGACCTCACAGTTGCTGACTTGGCTTCCCCAGGTTTCCTACACCCCTCCACCCATCTGCAGTGTCTTCATGAAAGCATGTCCTTCACAGCAAGATGGAGATCAGCAAGTGCCAGTCAGTGGCCCCTCCCCATTGTTTCTTTCATCTTCCTCCTAATTGAGGTTCTCTAAACCCGAGGCCAGGAACAGACACTCGGCTCTACTGTCAGGCTCTTAGTCACTTTTACTCCTCTTGGATTTGTTTTCCCAGTTTTTGTTCTTTTGTTCTTTCACTTGGTTTTTCGAGACATTGTTTCTCTGTGTAGCCCTTGTTGTCCTCGCATCAGGCAGGCCTTGAACTCAGAGATCTGCCTGCCTCTGCTCCCCCACCCCGACTCCAAGTGTTGGGATTAAAGGCATGCAGCACCACCTCCCAGTACGTTTTTTCCCCCAATTTTTTAATGGGAAAGACAGCATCTATTTCTCCATAACTCCTAGGTTTTTTGTGACGATTTAAATGAAACAACTGGACACACATGTATTTTGCAAGGAAGTGTCTACACTTGTGGAGGATTAGGAGTCCCTTAAGGATTAGAGAAAGCTCTCCAGCCACTTCTCCCTCCCTCCTAGGGGAGCCCTTCCTGCAGCAGGTGTGGATGGCCAGAGGCTGTCATACCAATGCCAGGCTTTGAGAAGCCTCTGGGCTGGATGAGAGGCTGCCTGATTCCTCTGCGGTCTGGGAAGTATTAATAACCGAGGCAGGGAGGATTAGCCATATGCCACTTAATTCCTGTTAATCAGGATTGAGGGGGAGCTTGTGCTTGTAAGTAACAGATGAGCTGGGTGGCTTCCCCACAGGCCTGGCTGGGCTCGCAGACGGCCTGCTCAGCCCAGTGCACATCAGGGCTGGCTCAGCTCCCATGGTTGCCTGCTCTTCCGTCTGCTCTCTCCTCCTTTCTTCCTGCTCGGATGGCGTTGCCTGTCCTGCCTTTATTACTTCCACTCTTACCCCCTGGGCCCCCTCTTACTAAGTCTGTTTTACCTTACTCTGGTATGGACCTCTTTGGTAACACTGTCTCCACCTTTCTGTACTTTCCTTCTCCTGCTCCCCTGTTCTTCACTGGGTTGGTTTGTTTTTGAGACAGGGTCTCACAATGTAGTCTAGCCTGACCTAGAATTCATTATGTAGCCTAAGCTGGCCTCGAACTTACAGCAGCCCTCTTGCCTCAGCCCCCAGACTCCCACCCCTTGCTGGAATCGCAGGTATGATCCTATGGCTGCCTTGTACTGAACTATTCTTTTTTTTTTTCATTCATTCCTTCAAACACATTGCCTTCTCCCACATATTTTTTCTTTCTTCCATGAGCAAAAACAATGATCCCCCACCCCTCAGCTGCTCCACGAAAACTAAGCTTAAAGGTCTGAGGCAGTCCCTTCCAGGCCCTACTGTGACTGGCTTCTCCTGGTATCTTCCTCATGCCCCCTGACCTCACACAAAATTCCAAATCAGACCCTCCCGCTTAGAAATGCTTTTGGCTCTCTAGTTAGATAGGACAGGTTACAGCTCAACTCTTCAGAATTTCTTCTCCATTTCTCTGCCCTTCACAATCATTGCTGAGCTCAAAATCAGCATGTATAAGAGGAAAACCAGTGTACCGCTCCAAGGTCGAATGGTGCTCTGCCCTCATGCTGCAAGGGATGGTTACTCTTGCCTCTGCAGCATTTGCTGTGTCTAGCCTGGTGTGTGTGTGTGTGTGTGTGTGTGTGTGTGTGTGTGTGTGTGTGTGTGTACAGGCATCTGCTTTCTGTGTGAGACAAATGTGCACATAATTCTGTAGGATCACTTCGTGAGGAGACTGGAGAGGGTACACGAGGCTGTTCATGAAATGTGGGCTCCAGAGAGGATGGGCATGTGTGCATCTGTGCACAGGCATGCTTCTGACTAGCAATTCGAAGAAAGCCATTGGGAAACATCTAGAAAAGGACGTGTGTAGGACACAAGAACTGAAGCGAGAGAAATCTTTTATGTGTGTGGTCCTTGTGTAGGATGGCTTTTGGATCGAAACCAGAAGGGAAGCTCTTGTGCTTCCTAGAAGCTTTCAAACCCTGTGCCAGGAGAGCCCTTGAAATAGCCAGTTCTGACCAGTTACAGTGAGTCAGACCTGTAATCTCAGCAACTGGGAGACTGAGGCAGGAATGTTAGGAAGCTGAGGCCAGCTTGGGCTGCACAATTCCAGACAGTGCGCATGCGTCCGTGTGTGCGTGCATATCTGTGTGTACAGCTACTGTTTAGAGTGCAGCTTCTCTAGGAACCGGCCCAGCTTCCAAGAAACTCATTACATGACAAAGATAAAACGGCTTCGACCCTGCTTACCAGTGTCTCCAGCATTAAGGTCACATGCGCAGCAGTCCTGTGACTCGCAGAGCCTTTCAGCTCTTGGCATGTGAGAGCTGCTTCTCTCCCTGGTTTCTTGGGACAATATCCAACTGAAGTGGCCCTGGGTGCCCCGGGTCGCTCTCTTGGTCACAGACAGAGCACACAAGAAAAGGAGGAAAGCAAAGAGGAAAATCTGCTTCTGCAAGTCTTTCCCCATATTCCAGAACCCACCTTGGAGCCAGGGCCCTAGCTTTCCCAGCATCCTTTTAGGTAGCCGAAGCCACTGTTGCTGCTGGTGGAAAAGGGGATCCCGTTCCTGCTCTGGCCTCCAGTTCCTCCAGCCTCACTGCTCCACCTTGTGGTCCATTCTCACTATTACAGTTCATTTTTTCCCCTCTCCAGTCCCCTTGTCAACCAGCCCTCTTTAATGCCAAATGTTCCCTAAAAATGCTCTGTCATTTGGTGTTCTATATAAAGTGTCCTAGCATTATAAGAGCTTGAAGTTGTAAACAGAGATTCCACATGGATATGAGCCCAGAGCTGAGCATGTACGAGAAACAACAATGCTAAAGCCTGTAGGTTAGTATGTTTCTGTGAAGAAGAAGAAGAAAGCCATAGCCCAGATATTTCAAACTGGAACAAGGAAGACTGTAGGGAAACCCTAAGTTAGTCTTTTAGGCTGAGTTTTCTACCCTCCAAGAGGATTTATGCAGCAGAGAATGGAGCAGTTGTGAGTGCTTGCTTTGGAATCAGCTTGCTTTGCATCTAGGGACTCTGTGGGGATGTGGCAGCCTCCCCACCCCAAAAGGACTCCACCAGTGGGGAGGGGAATGTGAGCATCCCAAGAGAAGGAACTTGTGCTGCTTGTCCAAGGAGTGCTGAAGTTGAATTCAAAAGAACTGGCCTAACTCTGCTAACTGTGACTTTGAGATGTCTTGCTTTCACTTAGAAGCTGCCCAAGGCTGGATGTGGTAGACACTGAAGCAGGAACATTATGAACACATGGCTAACCTGGACTATATAGTAAGACTCCCCAGACTAAGTTGTCTATAGGCCTTGGACTCCATTCCACCCACATCTGCTATCACTTTTCTCTTGTTAGTGTTTTGGTCAAACTAGTGTATGTGGCTCATTGGTTCTAACTTAGTTATCCCGATGCCTTCCCTACCTGACCTGTGCCTCTAAGTCCTCTGTCTTCAAGGTGAACTCAAACTGTGCTTCTTCCACAAAGCCTTTTCTGCTTTCCCTGCCTGGTAATGTCCTCTCACCTTCTCTTTAAAATTCTCCCTGGGGCCAAAATCCTGCTTCTCTTGGGGGTCTTATCAGTGCCTTAGAGCAAGCCCATAATGCTCCTCTTCAGGTATAAGTCTGTGGGGACTAGTCTGTGCACCAATGACAAGTCTTCCATGGTAATTACTGAGCAGACCACTTGTTGATGGAAAAACAATGCCCCTCCTTTTCAATAGTTCAATCTAAATACGACTTTCCCCAGTGAGATTCAGTGAGTACCTTCTACCACCCTTAGCTGGGGGTGTGCCCTGTCAGTGCCTCCAGGACATATGCTCATTCTTCCTGCAGCTGGCTCTTCATGTACTTCTCTTCACAATGACAGCTCCTTGAGGAAACAGACTATGCCTTAGAACTCTACCTTGGGCCGAAGATAGAAGATCTGGGAGCTATTCATGAATCAACAGTTACATAAACGAATAGATAGGTAGATGCATGGAAATAGGAAAAGAGAATAGTTAGAGATAAGAGTCCTTTCAGCTCTTCAGATACTTTTTTTTTGGTGTGGTTACAGAGCTGTTTGTTTGTTTTATCTGGTTTGTTTGAGCCAAGGCCTCACTCTGTCTGACCTTGGAGCTCACTATGCAGCCCAAGCTGATGTCCCATTCTTTGAGATTCTCCTGCCTCAGCCTCCCAAGGGTTAGGGTTACAGTTACAAGCCCCTACTCTGATTTTCTGCATTTTTGAAGCTATTTGGAAAAACAGTGTTGGTAGGGGTCAAGTGGTGATTTTCCCTTGACTGACGTCATGGATATGCCTTGCTTCTGTGGGAGGGTTGCTCCTTGCCTGTTCTCTGGGCTAAGCCTGGCCCAGAATTTGGCAAGCTCTCTGGGGCGTTTGTTTTTGTCACCCAGCCCTGGTAGGAGGGTGGGTGGGAGGGAGGGGAACTGTTTTGGGAAAGAGTGTTGGGGAGTGTTTATGTGTGTGATGAGTCAGGGCCACTGGGAGCTGGGAGCCGTCCTCCCTGCTTGCCTCTCTGTGGGGGTAGCTCTCACCAGTTGATGGCAGAGGGTGGAGGATCACCAACTGTCTTTGGAAAGTTGGGGAAGTTTTCTTAGTCACAACTTATACCAAGTCAGCTGGAGCTTTATGTAACTGGGACTTCACTCTACAGATGAACAAGGGTGTGATGGCATCAGAATGGCTCCCCGACATTGTATAACAGCTCTTACCTTTTCATCCCCTCTGACTGCAGCTGTTGGGAGTTTTGCCTTGTTCTTAGAATATAGTAGTTGGGGGTGGGTGGGGCTAAAGACCACAGCTACTTTATTAAGACTAGAAAGCAGTTTACATTATCTTAGTGAATCCTACTGGAATAGCCCCAAATCAACATCAGATAGGGCTGGGTAGGGTGGGGATGAAGGCCAAGCTAGTTCCAAGGAGCACTTGGGTTTGCATAGAGCCAATCTGCATATGATCATCCCCCTGCTAAAGCTCCCTGCAGCCCTGTTGGTGAATGCAGGCCATCTCTGCCTCCCTACTCTCTGGTCAGAGATGTATCGATGGGTTTCCCATTTCTGTCTGATACTGAGCCAATTTTCCTATCACAATCTGAGTCTTCAGTGAAAGCTCCAGGTAGGGTCTGATGCTTGTGTGCATGTGAGATGCTCATACAAGGAAAGAATCATGGGAAAGGAAAGGTATCCAGCCTATCAAGATGGATGCTGATGACTTATTGAGGCTGAGGAGACCTACACTGAGTTGGCTAGAAGAAACAACAAAGGCCAGAAGTCGGTGGAGTGTCCCAGGACCTCGTATAGAACCTCTTTAAGGTAGCCAACCTTAAAGGGGGTTTGTCTTCATGCATGACAAGCTGGAGCTTCAAGTCCAAGGAATTGGGGCCATATGGGAGTAAAAAGATAAAATAGAGCATTGATTTTGTTGGGGGTGGGCATTAACACGTACAGTCGTTGACTTGGTGTGCCCACCTCTTTCCTGGAACAAGAAGGGATGGATGCATTTGGGAATCTAAGCTGGAAAATGTAGATGGATTTCCTGGCAGGGAGGTTGACCACCCAAGCCCAGCAGCCTAGAAAGAAGAAAATGCTCCAGGACAGAGCTAGGGTTAGGACTTGGGTCAATGAATATAAACCAAACAGAAGGAGCTTAGCAGTGGCTAGAGCAGTGGAAGAGATCCAGGTCTGTGGCTCTTCCAGCCCAGCACTCAGTCCTTCCCCTTTCTCAGTACCAGGGATTTCCATGGGGTCAGATATAGAAGGCATAAGTGAGGACCCCCAGATGCACTTGAGATTGAACAGGACCATCCAAGAACGAGGTTAGCTAAGAAAAACAGTGATGGAGGATGTGGGTGAGGCTGGGCACTACCAGGCAGGTTTTATTTTCATCTGCAGGATTCTGAGCCATGCTGGCACATCTTGCAAACTGCTGGGAAATGGGGACAAGGGTGGTGGGGGAGTGAACAAAGCAAGAAAAGACACAATGTCTTCCACAGCTCATGGCCCTGCTGTGTGACATACAACAGGACTTTCTGAGTGCAGAGAGAGAAAGGACAGAAGTTCCCCAGCACACCACCAGGTGCCAGGCAGGGACAGCACTGAGCTGGCCACAGGCTGCAGCCCTAGGTAAAACAGCTTTGTCTGCAGTGAGGTCTTTATTCAGGCCCCTGCTTGCTTCTGGGCTTGTGCGAAGACCATGACAGGCTCTGTTTCTACCTACCCTCCCATGCTGAACTCTAAGCCTCTGGAGATTTGTGCCTTCCTACACCTCCAGTCCCACCCCCTGCCTTAGCCTATGGTGCCGAGACATTTCCTATTGCTTCTTTATTTAGGGTTTAGGAAAAGTCTCAGTCGTGAGGCACCAGCCAAAGCCCTCAGCACTCACCTGTGATCTATGTCCACCATGACCTACTCTTGTCCTGGATCTGTTCATGTAATTGCTTGCCTAAGGCAAAGGCTTCCTTTCTCAGTCTGTAGTTGTCCCCTGCCCCTCCCCCCACAGACGTCAGAACCCGCAGATTGGGCCATAATGTCTCAGCTGCATTGCAGAAACTCCTCACTGCCAGGGTCTAGGAGTGAAGGAGAACACAGAACAGAGAAATTGTACCTGCATCTGTCAGAACCACATTGTGGGACTTAACACTGGGTTCCACTGCCTGCTAGTCCTCTGACCTTGGGAAAAAGACAAAGACACTCCATGGATGGCTTAGGTTCATCCTTGAATGGCTGTTTCCACTTCCTCAGGGAAGGACTCCTCCACCTTGGGAGGAGTCATGAGTCTTGGAGATGTTACACAGAGCATCATCTTTGTTTTGTGGCGTACCACATGGTGAGCTCTCTATAAATGTGAGCTCTTGTTTTTATCCATACCCAGCCTTTCATGGCTAATATTAGCCACAGCAAGCCCAGACAGTGCACCCAGCTGGGCTGGCCTCCTCTGTTCTGTACCGAGAGCAGCCCATGCTCAGCTCAGCTCCCTTTTTAACGCACATAAATGTCCTCCTACCTTCCGCCCAGCCTCTCACACTCCCCCATCTCAGGGCCTCACAGAAGTGTTGCCTCTTTCCTTGATCATTCCAACCCACACAGATCTCTGCCTCATTGGACTTCCAGCCAGTGCCTGGAAATTTAAGTTAGGTGGTAGAATTACAGAATTTGAGAAGTGGAAGAGTCCTCAGAAGTAAGCCCTGTCAGTTGCTCTTAATTAACAATGGTTAATAAATAGCAAGGCTATTGCCAGGACATCCCAATGGCATGCACAGAGGCATCACCAGTTGTTATAACACTCCTGATAAAGCTGCATGCTGCCTCAGAATCCTTTGCAACACAGTGCTCCAAGTAGACATTACCAATCAATGAAGAGTGGCACAGCTATCTACCATCTAGACCATAGAGAAGTTATCTATGATGGAGTTGGAGGTAGCTAGAGCTTTTGGAGGTATAGGGACTTACATTGGGCCCAAGGCACTGGGATAGCGATTTAATTTCTATCCAGTGAGCCTATACTATCCCTGGAGTCTCTTTGTCTTTTGTCTTTAATTGTCTTTTGATTGTTCTCCACTTGTTAGTCATGATTTCCCAATTAAAGCTGTAGTATGTGTGAAGGTAGGAACCAGCATCTCACGTGGCTCTCATATCTTCCTCAGCACTAAGCACATGGCAGGGTAATTGCTTGTTCACCTGTTAATATACTGACTACTTGAGGTTTCCCTGGTCTTTCTAACCCATCTTCCAAACTTAGCTCTCAAGGACACTTGACACTGGAAAGGGCTCAGTCTCTGCTGATCAAGTCTACCCTGGACTCCCTGGGTTCCTTCTCTCTACCCACATACCATGATTCCTTGAAAGATGTGACAGATCCTGGTCATCAGGAGCCCAGAGAAGCCAGCCTGACCTGTGTACTGTCTGTCTGGGGTCTTTGGGAGGCCATCCCTCCTGCAAAGCCTCATTGCTACTATTAATTCAACCGTGACTTGTATGGGAAAAGCCATGAGGAGTAACTGGGTGCTCACCTCTTCTGGGAAGCTGTGGGCATGGTGGTGGGTTTCTAGAAGGGGTTTTCTTGCTAAAACTTTGTGGTGATATATTGTGTCCCCCAAAATATTGTGCACCGTAATAAAGTTTATCTGAGGATCAGAGGAAAAAGCCAGCCACTATAGTAAATATAGAAGTCAAGCAATGGTAGTACATGCCTTTAATCCTAGCATTTGGGAGGCAGAGATCCATCCAGATCTCTATGAATTCAAGGTCACACTGGGAACAGAGCCAGGTGTGGTGACACACGCCTTAAATTCCAACACTAGTTAACTACAAAGGTCTGGAGGTACAGACAGACAGAAAGTGATAGAGCTGGGAGGAGAGAGGAAGTGAGATAGTGGAACAGGAAGGCATATAGGCATGGGTATACAGGAAGTAGGTCTCTTTGGAGACTGAGGTGTCAGTGAAGTGAGATTGTCTGTGGCTTGTCCTATTCTTCTGATCTCTTGGTTTTTCACCCCAATATCTGACTCCGGGTTTCTTTCTTTCTTTCTTTCTTTCTTTCTTTCTTTCTTTCTTTCTTTCTTTCTTTCTTTCTTTCTTTCTTTCTTTCTTTCTTTCTTTTTTTCTTTCTTTCTTTCTTTCTTTTTTATTAATAAGGCCATTTAGCAATTTGTCTTACAAAACTTAGATTTTTTTTTTATCATTTCCTGTTTTAAAACGTCATTATCTCCTTTGTCTTAACACTATCACACTCTTACACCCAGTTTCTTAACCTCTTGAGCTACTTCTACTAGGGTGGGTGATCTGTAGCTGTGGACTATCCTGTGATGGCAGCATGCTTAGCTCCACCCTTACATGCTCGGAGCAAGCCACTTCCCACCTCTGCCAGTTTTTATTTCTTCATTTGGTTGGTGGGTTTCTGAGACATGTAGTAAAGGCCAGCCTCGAACTCCTCCTGATGCTCTACTTCCTGGGTGTGGAGATTGCCAGTGTGCACACCACACCCAGTTGTGACTACTTCTGCCACGTAGGAGGACCAAAAACTGTTTATCAGACATGGTCAGATGTTCTCTGGGGAGTTCAACCAGTTGAGAATCACTGGCATGACCCATGCAATAGGCTACCAATAACCACTAACAGTACACACTCTCTTAGCTCTTGCTACTGGCTTCTCCCCAAGTCTCTTATTTAACCCCGGAACATCCCTGTGAGGCAGGCCCTATTATCATCCATTTCACAGAGACTTAGAAGGCACCCATTGAGAAGGAAGCCAGGTCTTCCAGGAAGAGCAGACCTTGTCTTTTGATGTGGGGTAAAAAGAGAGACAGATAATTCAAAACTTCTTGAGACAAGAGTCACAAAACCAGAGACTAGTCAATGAAGGACTGGAACCCAGATGTGTCCACTGGTAAGATCTAACTTATCCCCTGACTTCTGTCTACACCTCCCAACATCACACCTGTTGGCAGCTCTGGTCCCTTACTGGACAAGTTCTCCTTGGACTTGGTAAATCCATTATCCACGGCCCAGGCAAAACCTCTTCCTTGATTCTGATAAAGGCCTGTAGGTCCTATAAAAAGAGGTAATTCTTCCTCCTGAGTGTATGTGCACACAGCCTAGGCACACATTATGTGATGGCTACTCAAGCAGGGGTCTTTCCCTGACACCCTACATAGGGACAGGAAATCTGGAACCTGGCTTGCCTTCCTTTGTAACAACTACTCTAAGTACCATAGACAAACAAGCCTTCCAATGGCTTACTATTATTATTGTTTGTTTGGTTGGTTGGTTTTTGAGACAGGGTTTCTCTGTGTAGCTTTGGTGCCTGTCCTGGATCTCGCTCTGTAGACCAAGCTGGCCTCGAACTCACAGAGATCCACCTGGCTCTGCTTCCCGAGTGCTGGGATTAAAAGCATGTACCACTGTCACTTAGCTATTGTTATTATTATTATTATTATTATTATTATTATTATTATTATCATTATTGCTATGTCTGTGTTGTGCATGTGTGTGCACATGTTTGAGTGTATGTGGGTATATGTACAGTTACATATGTGTGGAGGCCAGAAGTTAACATGGAGTGTCTTTCTTAATCACTCTCCACTTTATTTACAGAGGCAAGGTCCTTACTGAACCCAGGCATCATCAGTTGGGATAGTCAGGCTGGCTGTCTTGGCCCAGGGATTCCCTGTCTGCCTTTAGAGCACTGGGGTTACAGGTGGGCTGCTATGCCCACTCAGACTTTAATGGGTTATAGAGATCTGAACGTCCTCATACTCAGGTGGCAAATGATTTATATACTGAGCCATCTCTCCCATCGAGTTTTGAGCAGAATGAAACGATTGGGTGGATGAATGATGGCTTCTTCAAGTAGCTAATGCTTAGCACCTAGCAGATCCCAGGAGTCTTAGCAGATGAGACATTGGAGCCCTTCCTCGGCCTCAGTACAACTTCTCAGCACAGGACACAGGTTAAGGAGCAGTTGTTTAGTCCCTGAGCTGGGACTTCTAAGCTATGCATTAACTGTTGTCTCAGGGTCTGCTTTGGTGCCCATGGTGCCCTCCTGACCTGATTTCTCATCCAGTCTTCTAAGAATGTGTGCATGCAGGTTTACGTCCTTGTGAGCCAATGTACAACATGCAGGCCTCCAGGGAGAAGTGGTGTAAGCCCTCTACAGCTGTGGTGGTACTGAAAGTGTTGGTCATGTGCTGGATACATTTCTGAGCTGTGGCACTAGGATGCATATACTGTCACATCAACACAGAGTCACGGTAAAAGCATGAAGACAGTCCAGAACCCTGAAGAGCGCATCCACAGGCCGCTCTCGGATTGTAACACTGTGCATCAGAGCTTGCTCTCCCTCCTTCCTCCTCCAGGCTTAGGGACATGACACTGATGGGGAGAGCAGCATCAGGCCCCTGGCCACACAGCTGGATGGCTTCTGGTTTGGTAGAAGTGGGGTAAGTAACAGGAGAAGTTCAGCATAGCTGCTGCCATTTCCTATGCCTCTGTCTACCACCATAGAAAAACTTACCTGACAAACTGGCACAAGTTTTGGGCGAGGAAGAAGCTGGTGGGCAGAGGAGGGTGTAGACCTTGGGGCAGGGTCCTTGATTATGATGGAGGCCTAAGATGATTGTGTTCATAAGCACCAGGGTTGGTGTGAGATGAGTATGAGGCATGTTCATGGGTGTGTGCCTACCTGGTTGGGTATGAAGTGAGTAGGGCATACACCCATGAACACACAGGAGGTCGGGTTGCATGGTGCAAGGGGATATATTAACCCATGAGGAATGCTTAGCTGTTTCTGTATGTTCCCAGAGTCGTTCCGGCATCACCACGCTTACTTGTATGCATGGTAAGACATGTACATACAGAAGGCGGTCATGATCATGTGCCTCATGTCTGCATCAATATGTTCCTGCCCTTGAGCACCCATGTCTGGACCTGAAGTCTAACCTGGCATGCTTATACAACACCCATGGCGCCCCAGTACCCTTTATATTTAGGGGAAAATGAGAGGGTAAAGGACCAAGAGATAAGAGGAGGTAAAAATAGCTAAATGTAGGCTCTTCAGACCAGAAAGCGCTCTGTTCCTGTGAGTCACTGGTTTTCCAGACTGAATACATGCACACATGCAAACACACTCACATGCAAATACAAACACCACCTCGCTGCCAAGTCACGCTTGCATTGCCTGCCGCTTGGGTACCCTTGATCTCCCACACTCACCCGTGCTCTGTCCTCCTGAAGAAATATTACTCTCTAAAAGGTGAGCCTGTGGCTCTCTTCAGAATGCTGTTTTTGAGCTCCAAAGGCCTGAACCTTTGGTCAGCTTCCTACAAGCACGGGTTTATTTCCGCTTTCCAGCCTCTTCTGGTTTCTTATACTTCCTTTCCCCTCTTCCTCTGCCATGGGGTTCACAGGAAGCTGTCCCACAGAGGCCATGCTGTCTTCTTCAGGAGGCTAGGATGCCTGGAGAAGTCAGCTGACTCTCCATACAGCATCTCCGGAGCCGGCTCCCGTGCTCAAGGAGAGGAGACAGCTCTGGACGCCATGCAAGATTTATGACTGTGTTTTGTTAATTGCATTGGAGGCTCTGTGGGAGAATGGCATGTGCTTTGGCTTTAAACAAAGCAGGCCTGGCAGAGGCTTCCATAGAGAAGGCAAGACTACAGCACTGTGTATAAGCATCCTGCAAGGCCCTGTAATCCTGGGCGCTGTCCCCCCTTTCACCCCAACTGCTTGCTGACACAGGGCTCTGCTTCCACTCCTGTGTGCTCTGTCTCCATTTCAGCTCTGCAGACTTGGCCTTTCCCTCGGAGACTCTACTAGCTGACGGTAGTTGAGAGGAAGGACTGATTGACAGGTCTTTTTGAGAACACCTTTTCACCCTTGTTCTCCTTTCGACTCCCTTCCTTTCTCTCTCTCCCCACCTCCCTTTACTTCCCTGCCTCCCGTTCTTATGAAATCCAAATCCAAATCTGCTTTGAACAACTTAGGCTCCAAGGGCTTAGCAGGACTTGCTGCCTTGTTCCTTTATCTCATGGTTTTCTTTTCTTTTCTTTTTTAATATGCATTGGTGTTTCGACATGGGTGTCAGGTCCCCTGAAATTGGAGTTGTAGATAGTTGTGAGCTGCCATGTGGGTGCTGGGAATTGAACCTGGGTCCTCTGCAAGAGCAGTCAGTGCTCTTAACCACTGACTCATCTCTCCAGCCCATCTCATGGTTTCTTGACAACCTGGGGCCTCTACAGCCCTGGAGTTGGCTAGTCATCATGTCCCTGCACCTTGGCAGACAGTAGGGAAGTACATACATGTAAAATCAAAACAGGACACTGGAGAGGATTGACCTTACAACTGGGAGTAGCTAGGACATGTGTGTGTCCAACATTACAAGCTCTTCCAGTAAGTAAGCTCTATGGGGACAAATCCATTTCTCTTTGTTTTGCTCCCAGCATGACTTTGTTTCTCTTTCTCATCTCCTTTGTGGGTCTCTCAGGGCTATGGTTGGGTATGTCGCTCTGGTTGGTCCAGGCTTAGTGCACTAGAATCCAGGCCCACTTCTGGCTCTGTGAGGAAATGTTTCTGTCATGGGGTCTTCCTTTCTTCAACTGTCAGAGGGACTAATAATACCAGTACCTACAACTCTGGGTCCTTGTCACACTTTTACACAGCAGCTCGTGTGACAGGCACACAACAGTGTTGGTTATTAAGGCCTACCCCAGGCTACCTGCCATTGTCTTGTGCCTCTTTTCTCCTCTGAAATGCAGCCATGAGAAACTCTATCTCTTACGTAATAAAGTTTTTGAAAAGTCCAGGGGAGATGCGGCCCTGAGAAGGTCCCGTCTTTACCTTAGTCTTATCTGGTCTCTGGCCCCGCCTTCTGTCCCTCCTGCATGAGCCTTCTTCAGAGCTCTGGCCCAGCCAGAGCTAGATATGAGGCGAGGAGGTTATTTTTAGCTCCAGACAGAGGCAGCAGCTGTCCACTGCCTCTCTGAGCTCATCTCTCCACTGGGGCTTCCAGCTACTGTGGGAGAGGCTGAGGAAGGGGAGAAGGGCTGGCCAGTCAGGCTTTGAGAACCTACATGGCTTCCTCTCTTCTGTCCCAGATAGGGTCCCTTTTTTTGTCCCAGGTTAAGCCTCTTGCTTGTTTGCCGTCTGTCCCCACTTATTAAGTCCCAGTGGCTTGGCAGCTGAACTGTGAAGATGCAAAGTGGGGCGGGGAGGAAGGGGCAAGTGGAATTTATCCAGAGGGTCCACGGTCTGCATGGAGGTCTAGTGTGGTCCTGGCCAGGTTTAGTGCTCTTTTGTCAGAGTGCAGGCTCTAAGACACTGAACTTTGCAGCCCTGTTCTCTTTGGGAATACTGGCTTCCAACACAAGCTCAGCACATCTGTGCCACCGCCAAGGGGGTCCATCCTCTTTCCTCTGCAGCAGTAGCATGAAGGCTCAACTTGGTTTGGCATGCATTGCCTTGATTTTCTTTTTTTCTTTTTTTTTCTTTTCATGGTGGTAAGTCTTTAACAGCAGGTGAAAGATCTCAAAGCACACTATTAAATTGCAAAATAATTGTTGCAATATTTTTGTCACAGTCCTCAAATGACAGCAGTTCTTATGGCTTTTGCACGCTAAGCGGTGGCCAGGGGAAGGGAAATACTCTGCAGATCAATCAACCTATCAGTTTTGCATCTGCACACATTATGGAGAGGTATCGGTCCAAGCTTTAAGCTACCTTGGTAGGCAAGTAAACACACAAGAACCCGTGTAGAACTTACATACTAGAGTAAATATATGCAAAATGAATACTCACAAATCAAGAAAACAGCAGTCCAGCCATTTTAGGTCTCTGACTGTTTCTAGATGCCTAGCAATTGATTGCTAAGATCAGGTTTCTCTGAAGCCTAGCTTCCTGAATCTGTAAGACAAGGATTCTCAACCTTGTCCAGGTGGTACATTGCTTTATAAATCAATTGAAACTGTAAAGCCCTCTTCCAGTTCACATCGAGAGCCCAAACACCCCAAGCCTTGCCGGCACTTGGAGGGGCTTGGGTTCCCTTGCTGCAGAGTAGGAGGCTCTTCGTGGTCCTGCACTGGTGCACAATATATACTGCAGTTCCTGGCAAGAGCTGTGCGGCTGAATTTTAATCACAGCCATCTTCCAATGCAGATAAAGGGAATCTGGCTACTGCTGAACCTTTGGAAACGCTTCTACATGGCAGAAAAGAACTGCAAATCTCCCGAACAGTTATAATCATGTGACCCCAAGTGACCTCTGGGACACTGGCCAATTCTCTGTTTTTCCTCGGAGGTCTTAGCACTCTTGCATGCTTGTTTGTAGAATGGGGAGGAGTCCTGGGGTCCCTTCTGGCTCCTCTGTACCCTTAGGCTCTGCCATGTTGTCATACAGGTTCATCCTCTTTGAAAGTGAAGGGGAGAAACTGACACCAACCTCAGATGATGTAGTCCTTCTGTATGGGAAGAACCCCAGTCCTGGAGAGGAGAAGTCCCAAATGTCCTCAGTGACCTCACTGTCTGCTCCTTGGGCGCCACCACCCTCCACTCCCCACTGCTGAGGACTCCTCCCCCAGCAGCTGCGGCTGAGGCCGAGGCTGCAGAGGCTGCTCCTGGGTTTAGGGAGTTGTTAGCAGCCTATTCTGTGATTAAAGCCGACATTGTCTTGGTTTTGGCAGAGGTTGTAGACTTATAAATTTCAGCCCACAGAGGAAGGATCGGCACAGCCCAAACAACTGAAAATGGAGAACAGGTGGGGCTGTCCTGTAGTGACAGTGGACAGCCTCCCCTGGCAGCTGGCCAGGGATGCGGGACTGAAGCCGTCTCTGTTATCCTGAGACTCATGGCACTGTCTGGAGTGAGGCACATGGCTTTGATTAGACCTGATCTACCATGTCTCTGACTGAGGCACCTCCTGTGAAGGTAGCCTGGTAGTTCCGTTGTCACTGGGATGGTTTTCTCAGGGCTTTCACAGCTATGGATAGGGACGTTTCCTCCCATCATCCTCCGAGTACCAGACTTGGGGCCCAGCCATGGCTCTAATAACACAAGTGGGGGAGTAGGGGTTCAGAGTCCAGCATGGGGTTTCAGGCACCAAAGGGGTTCAGGCCAGAAAGTTCAGGTGCCAAACACAAGACCTATTAAGGCTCCATCTCCCCTAGAGAGACCTTCATTTTTTTCCTGGGCATCCTCACTGTCTCCAGGCTAGAATTTAAATGTTATTAGCTACAATCGATCTGCCTAGGACTAAGGCTTCTCCTGTGCTCTGCAGAATGGGGAGGGGAGGAGAGGAGGTGCCACAAAGTAGCAGGAGCTCTGCCAGATGTTCTGGGCCCAGATGCTCTTATGGGTGTGTCCATAGGTAAGAAAGATAGGCAGAATCTTCTAAGAACTCCATTGTGAGGAGAGAAGCACGGGTGAATCTTAGGGAAGCCCTAAGAAATGAACCCCATGGTTGGTGCTCATGAGGTGCATTCAAACACAAGCCTGTACTCATATACATATTCTTGAGCCTGTCTGAAGAAATTCTCCCTTATAATAAGCCCGAAAAATGTGCATGGGTCCTGTTCACATCTCCACACAAACATGTCGTTCCCTTCCCTTTCTATATCTTACGTGCATTTGCCACATTTTACCAAAAAATGTAAACACCTTCCTAGAACATCTCTATAAGCACACATAATATGTGTGTGAACGTAACACCAGTGCACACCCCAGTCAGCAGAAACAGCACCCTTAGACGGTCTATGAGATCACAGTGGGCCACGTTACCTTTCAGACCACGCCTTCTCCTGCCATGCCCACCAGGAAG
Source organism: Peromyscus maniculatus bairdii (assembly GCF_049852395.1). NCBI lineage: Eukaryota > Metazoa > Chordata > Mammalia > Rodentia > Cricetidae > Peromyscus > Peromyscus maniculatus. The sequence goes on from NC_134858.1 coordinate 24,854,314, forward strand.
GCCAGTCCCTCAATCTCTCGAAGCCTTGCTGCCTCTCTCCAGGCCCACTTGTCAGGTGTTAGCCCACTGCATCACACAATTGCCCCACTTTCTTTTCTCATCCCTTCTTCAGGCATCAGTCTGTGGGTGGAAGCGTCTGTTCCCAGTCATTTTGCCATGTCTCTTCATCTTGAGCTAAGAATATGAAGCAGGGAAATGATTACATATTAGGTGTCCAGGCACCTGGGCCTTCAGCTTGGCTGATTCATAATAAGCTATTTTGCTCACTTATTTTTGTGTATTTTCATAAGCCATAGGAAGATTTCCATAAATAGACGCTCAAATCCTGCCTCAGTTTCCCTACTTATAGGACTAGATCAAAGCACTATTTTACTCGTAGGAGCAGACCTAATTATTTCATCTTCACAATGACAGTATCATGGGACTCAAATCTGATGTAAAAGAAAGCAGACCGGAGTAATGTATATGCTAGTGTGGACGAGTAGGAGAATTTGTTTCATCTATAATGTTCATGAAGATTTTCGTAGTAGGCAAGAGGCCTGGGGTCCAGGGCGCAATGAATCAAAGTAGAAATGTCATTGCCAGATCCTTTTAGCTTTCTGCTAGAAGTCACTTCATCCTCACTGTTGCCACTTTACAACATAGCATGGCTTCAGATCCAGCACTTAGTTAGTGGAGGCTAAGAATGCCCTGACATTGATCTGAACGTCTGCACTGGCCGTATAGGTACATGGAGGCTTGGCTCTAGACTGCCTAAGGCTTACACCTGGGAAAGTTTCTTTCTGCTCCTGGGCACTGGGACTATGCCAAGCAACTGAGTGCAAGCAAGAGACCCTGTAGTGTGGTGTTTCCCAGGACAGGCTGGGCTGGACATGTGTGCTACCCTGGGCAGGTATAGTGCTGCTGAAGACAATTCAGCATCTTGATATCTAAGTTAGGCTTAGGAAGACAGAGTTTTGCCAACCTCAAAGACCCAAATGTTCCAAGCAGAGTGGCTAGTTTGGGGTAGGGGAGGAGGCAGTGAAGCAGAAAGCTGGAGCCAATGCTAGCTTTGGAAAGACGCCAGCAGCTGGCACAGGGCTGGCTTGCGTCCAGTACGACCTTGGGAGAGGTTAAGGCATCGCTCTTAAGAGTGCTGGTTGGCTTTAGGACTTTAACGGGCTTAGATTCAGCTCAGAACCTTTATTCCTTTAGCTTAGCACTGACAGATCCGCAGTGCTGTTTGTCTCAGTCACTCCTCCCTTGGGACACTTCTTTAAGAAGAAATTCCCGTACTTGGGACACCCGGTACTTGGCAGCACACTGGCGCGCACGCGGTGGGCGGAGAATAAGGATGGCCTCCTAGAAACCTCAGGGCTTCCCCCAAATGAATATGGGAACAAGCGAGGAAAGGGTGAACGGGGCTCAGGTACAGAAAGCCCATTCCTGTAGACGTCTGGCTTTCTGCAAGGGTGACTCTAGGTGGCCCGCCCCCCGGCAGCACTGCAGCAAGCAGCATCCGGTTGCTGGCAGGGCTGGCTAGGAAACCTGGCCAAGGGGGGCGAGAAGCAGACTGGGTTGGAGGTGGAGCCTGCAAACTCCGCAAGGCTGCAGCCTGGCTCCGCCCCTCTCCTGCCTGGAGCTCCAAGGGATGACATCACCTAGACTGAGGACTCCAGCCTCCAAGGGCTTCGCCAGCGGGAAGCTGGCACCTGAAGGGCGGAATGACTTCCTGAGCAGGCACGCAATTCTCTGCTTCTCTTGTGGATCATTTCAGACCCCATGGATCTCTGCTTTGGGGTCTTGGAGATGGCACCTGGCTATTCAAGTCTGGGGCAGTTTCCTCCGCCCCGATTGATCCCGTGGCCACCGGTCTAAGCACCCCCCCCACCCCCCCACCCCCGCCAAGTGCGGCTTCCTCTAGCCAGCACTAGCGGCAGTTCCATTTTTCTGAGATTCCACCGAGAGGGATTAGATCACTAATTCTGACCAGGCAACATTCAGCCACAGCAACAGCCCATGTCCCTCTCCCTGCGGGGCCCATGTCCCCTCCCCCACCCCAAACCCTACTGGGTGCTTGTGTTGCCTGCTTGCAAAGCATATGCTTGGCTGGTTGCTTGGTGTCTGCTGTTTATCCGTCTCTTCCTACTTAACTTCTGTTTCTTTTTGGCCCATCTGGCTCCCTGGTACCTGTCTTTCACTCACACTGTGTCTGCACTGGATGCTGCATCCTAAGCCCTTTCTGTCCCTCTACCTGGTGGAGTCTACCACCTCCCCTGGAGACTCTGGTCCACTTTGAGGCCACTTGTGAGAACCTCTGACCTTGGGTTTAGGAGTAGGGAAAGACTGATACCATCGCAACCGGGAGCCTGGTCTGTGTGTCACTGCAGCATTATCACAAAGAGGCTCTCTGGGACCGGATGAGGTATGCAGGGAGGGGGCATCGTGAAGAGTTACTTTGGACTGTAAAGAGGGCTAGATCTTGAGCATCCCTCCCTCCCTAGATATTCTGAGCCTCCTTCCTATTAGAGGAAATTCTTGGGGGAAAGGTATCATCCACACCAAAACCCATTGATGTTGCTCTCTACCCATTGAAGGGGGCTTGTAGACGGCAGCTGTCTGTGGAGAATGAAGCCAGTGAAATCCCAATTTTCTTTGACCCAGGTCCCACTCAACTCCTTTTTGGTTCAGAAGAGGTGTGGCAGTCTCAAAGAGCTGCAGCCAGCATGGCAGGGCATCCTTGTTAGAGGGGGGCTTCTGGAAAGACAGCCTAATAGCTCCCCCTTCTCCAGCAGGGCTACATGATAATCTCTCTCTACAGCTCTTGCTTCTTGGCACCAGCTTCTAGCTGTGGGCTCATGGAGTCATTTCTCTCCTCCCCAGTCCTCCCACCAGAGTACACACCCTTGTGGTGGCTCACACTCACCCCTCCAACACAGCCCACTTCCTTCCTGGCATGTCACGAGGTTGCTGCTCATGACTTTTCTGGGATTCATGAGACCCGGGGATGAAGATGGAATGGGTGGGCGTCGTCTAGAAGAGGGTGGAGGAGAAGAAACGGAGCCCTGATAGGGGCAAGGGTGTCTCTCATCTGCGTCTCTGGACCCAGACTGTGCCTCCAGGCTAAGGCTGGCTGCCCAGGAGGCTGCACTGGGCCTGGACTCAACAAGGATGCACGTGCTCAGGGACCACCAGCTGCTGCTCCCATCGAAGCATCTGCTTCTCTCGGAAATCCACAGGGCTTGGCTGCCAGGCCTCGCTGCGTGCCCACTCTGTGGCTCTGTTCTCTGTCTCTCTTGTTCCATCTGCCTGCTCTACCGGTTGCCTGGCTCAACTCCTCTCAGCCTCCTTATTGCTCTACCAGAACGCTTTCCCTACTGGTTCCCGTTCATCCTTCTCCTGTCTGTCCCACCACACCCAGGCTCCATACCTTAGATCCTGGTTGGGTTTTTTTTTTTTTTTCGTCCTTATCCATCATTTGCTTTTTTCCAGTTTCCCCCATATTCATATTCATCCATATTCTCAACCCCTCTCTCTTTCTCTCTTTCCTCTCTCATACATATTCAGCTCCTCTTTGAAAAGTCACTTCAATGATTCTACATGTGAAAAGCCCAGATCTGCTTCGTCAATCAAACCTCTTGGTCTCTAGACCACGCTCTAGACTGACAAGAGGTCTGGGAGCCCACCTATGCTCCCGGAGAGCCTCCAAAGCACAGGCTGCTCTGCAGAGCCTCCTCTTCTGACGTGGACAGAGCAGCTGGTCACTGTGTTGTGTAGTAAGTGTTGAGGCCCACAGCCAAGCCGGGCCACCTTGAGTAAGTGATGTGATGCAGCCACAGTAGATACCAGCCCTTAAAGGAAGCAAGGAGCTCAGGCCTGCCAAGAAACCTAGGACTAAGAGTTTTATCATGGCTGGGTGGCGGTGGCGCATGCCTTTAATCCCAGCACTCGGGAGGAAGAGGCAGGTGGATCTCTGCTGAGTTCAAGGCTAGCCTGGTCTATAGAATGAGTTCCAGGACAGCCATAGATGTTATATAAAGAAACCCTGTCCAAAGAGTTTTATCATTTGGTGCTTTGACAAACCATGTGTATGTGCTTTCCCATTCCTGAGAGCTCTCATGGGAGGGCCATAAACTGAGAAAAGGTGGTTTCACACTGGAAGTCCCTCTCCAGTGTTCCCAGCATGGGAGGAGCAGATCTAGAACCAGAATCTCGGCTTCTGGATGCTCCGACTGTGAGAGGGAAATCAATAGAGAGTTTAGAAAGACTCAGAAGGGAGCAGTTCAAGGTTAAGAGGGATGATGAAGCAGTACTAAGCTCAGCCCCCAGAGAAAGAGGCAGCAATGGGGGAGGGAAAGGGAGGGAGAGAGGGAAAGTGACGTGGGCTAAGGGGTAGGAGCAGGAGGAAAAGTTATGAATGGCGGACTCCTGGTCTCCTGCTCGTTTATACCAGCTATGACCTGTGTCAGTAGCTGAGATGGGGCCGGGAGAGCCTTCTTTTCCTCACACACTATTGGCTGTCACTCCTGCAGCCCCTGTACCTTCTCAATTCCCTTCTCTTCTTGGCTATTACCTGCCTTCCTACACCCTTCTTCCTGCTCTGCTTCCTCTTCTTTTCTTTGGATGCTTCTTGTGTTTGCTCCATGTCCTTGAGGTCCAGCCCCCCTTACCTTGCCATCCCTGTACCTTCTTGCTCCCAGATTGCCTCCTCCTAAGCCCAACTCCCCAGCATTGCTTTCTCCAAAGGAGCCAGGGTCGGTTCAAGGTGGTTGGTGGTCAGGTGTAGGTCCATGAAACATGGCCGGCATCTGGGACGCTTTGTGCCTCCCCCCGACCTTCTCACTGGTCCAAACCACCAGGGCTCCTGTGCACCTCTCCTTTAGAAACACTGTGGGGTTGTAGGCTCAGGTCTGCGACAGGATTGCTTGCCGGTGGCATAGGATCACTTGTTTCCTTTCTGGGGTCCCTGGACAGCAATGAGCTGACAGGTGTCCTTCTCCTGGGAGAGCCCCAATGGATACCAGCTCCTCCTGGCCACAGATAGCTAGCTGGCCAGCCCTGAGATGCTTTCTGTTTCATAACTTGGTTTCCTTCCACAACCTGAAGTTATTTAGAGACTTCCTAGGCCAACATCCTAATTCTTTGCTGAAATTTTATTTATTTATTATTTTTTTATTTCTGTCAAAAATATCAAACTCTTCTTTTAAAAAGATTAATTTTAAAAACTTCTGTGTACCTGTGTGTGTCTGTTTGTGGGTATGTACACGTGAGTATGGGTACCCATGGAGGTCAAAGAGGGTATTAGTTCCCCTGCAGCTGGAGTCACAAGCTGTATGAACCACCTGGAATGGATTCTGGGAATGGAACTCCAGTCCTCTGTAAGAAGAGCAAGTGTTCTTAGTCATGGAGCCATCTCCCAGTAATCTCTTAAAAATGCATTGTGACTGAACTCTCTGAAGGACCCTAACATCTGGTCACTTTGCCTCTTTGCCTAGGCTTGGGGTGGGATGAGGCAACAGAATCTTGTGGCCTCTTGTTTGTCTGTTTCAAGAAAATAATATTTTTATTAATTATTTGAGAACTTAATATAATATATTTTGATCATATTATCCCCTCCACCAAATCATCACAGATACACCCTCACCTCCCTACCCACCCAGCTTCTTCACACACACACACACACACACACACACACACACACACACACACACACACACATATATCCATTGAATCCAGTTTGTGCTGACCAAATACTCCTGGATGTGGGGCTTGTCCTGGAGCACCCTTGACCTAAGGTCATACCCTTAAAGAAAAACGTTTCTTCCTCTCTCTGCAGCTGTTCATTGCCGGTAACTCCTCAGTAAGGAGTGGAACTTTATGCCTACCTCAACCCCCATGCTGGGATTTTGTCTGACTTGAGTTTATGCGGGTCTTGATCATGCTGTCACAGTTGCTGTGACTGCATGTACACACCTGCCTTGTTCTGTCCAGAAAACACTGTTCCGTGTGCTTATCCACGACTCCGGCTCTTCCTCCCGGTGCCTTGGAGGAAGGGGATGATATAGATGTCCCATTTAGGGCTGAGCACTCTACAGTTTCTTATTCCCTGCATGTTAACCATATGTCGGTCTCTGCAGTTAATTGCCATCTACTGGAAAAAGAAGCTTCTCTGATGAGGGTTGAGAGATGCACTAATCTATGAGTAGTGTTAAGTCATTTTTATAATATGTCCATGTAGCAGAATAATAGTACCAGGTTCTCCCCCCGGGCCATAGGTTTTTGGCCCCGATAATGGTGCCAGGCATGAGTTTCATCTCGTGGAGTGGTCCTTAAATCTAATTAGAAAAGGCTTAGTTACTCCCATTAACATTCATACCACTATTGCATCATTAGCTATCTTTGCCAGGACAGTGGTCACTGTAGCTCACAGGGGTCACAGCTGGGTAAGACTGATGACTGCTTTTCACCTCCGACAGCGCACATAGCTCATTCCAGCATTGTGGAAGCTAGCCAGTGGGGATGAAGTTTCCAGTTCAGATCCAGCTGGATTTCTCCACATTTTGGACTTAAGTATGTGGTGTCTTCAGTCTTACCCTCAAGTTCAGGAGGGTCACCAAGAGATATAGAGCAATGGCAATAGCCTCTAATGTTTGAGGGCCAATGTGGTCCCACTGGCCAACAACTCAAAAAGAGGTAACCCATTCCTGGTACTGGAGTTTTAATTTACTAGCATGTGGTATCTAGTAAGGAGATTGTACCTCATTATAGGGCAATTCCATTTAAACTCTTTATGTTTGTCTATGTGTATTTAGCACAATGTCTATAGTTGTAGGTTTCCATTTAACTTTTTCAAAGGGCCTTTAGTGCTAATTATCTCTCTCCATGTTCTCTCCTCTACCCTGCCCTCCCATCCTCACCCCATTTAATCTTTCTTGTTCCATTTTCTCCTTTCCCCCTTTATGTCACTGTATTCTGCCTTCCCTCTTGAAAGAGTCCCTTCTCTCCAAAGGCCCCTTAGAAGTTTCCTAACCTTTATGGGTATTCCAGATGAAGCACACATATCTAAGATTCAAAGCTAACATCCACATACGAGAGAAAACATGTCCTGTTTGTCTATCTGGGTCTGGGTTACCTTACTCAGGATGATTGCTTCCAGCTCCAGCCATTTACATTTGAATTTCATAATTTCATTTTTCTTAGCAGCCAGATAATTTCCTATGGTGCAAATGTATCGTGGTCTCTTTTAAACAGCCATTGTAGTCCTATTGTGTTCATGTCTGGGCCCTGTGAACTTTTATCTGCTATTGGTTTATTTATGTATTTTTCCAGTCTCTTAAACATAGCTCAGGGCTTTTTCTTTTTAAAGATTTGTTTATTAGGGCTGGAGCAATGGCTCAGTGGGTGAGAGCACTGGTTGCCCTTCCCGTGGACTTGGGTTTGATTCCCAGAACTCACAGGATGGCTGACAAACATCTGTAACTACAGTTTCAGGGGATCCAACACCCTCTTCTGGCCTCCGTGGGCACTGCACACACGGTGCACAGACCCACATGTAGGCAAAAATCTTTGGGATTTATTTCACTTTTACTTTATGTAGTATTTGTCTACTTAATGTTATAATTTGTTTGTTTCAGTTAAAATATAGCTCAGAACTTTGTTTATGATATATTTTTTTTGAGACAGGGTTTCTCTGTGTAGCTTTGCGCCTTTTCTAGAACTCACTCTGTAGCCCAGGCTGGCCTCAAACTCATAAAGATCCGCCTGGCTCTGCCTCCCGAGTGCTGGGATTAAAGGCATGTGCCACCACCGCCCAGCTAGAACTTTGCTTTTTTTAAGATTTACTTTACTTTATATATATGAGTGTTTTGTCTGCATATATGCATGTATAAATATGTGTATGTTTACCACATGCCAGCTGAAGCCATAGAGGGTGTTGGATCCCCTGAAATTTGAGTTAGAGATGGTTGTCATCTGCTGTGTGGATGCTAGGAATTGAACCCAGAGCCACTGTAAGAACAGCAAGTGCTCTTAACCACAGAGTCATCTCTCTAGCCCTGTTTCGGTTTTGGGGGACAAGGTCTCAAATGTAGTCAGGGCTGGCCTTGAATTTCCTATGTAGCCAGGACTTGCTTTGCATTTCTGAATCTCTCGCCTTTACCTCTCCAGTACTGTAACTGCTAGCATGGGCTGCCTTGCCTGGATACCTTGTGAACTGTATAAAAAGGTAAGGTGGGGATCTGAGGCGAAGCCTCCATGAGGCTCAGCAGGCCCAAGGGAGTGGGTGATGTGACGTTTTTAGGGGAGTGGTGAATTCTCTGGAAAGAGCAGAAATTCCCCTAGTTTCATGTAGGAGACTGTACAGGAGGGAGAAAACATAGTGCTTGGAACCGAAAGAGTCCTGTGAAGTCGCTGTTCAACTATGCTCCCCCTGTGAGGGCTTGGGCCATTCATGAAATCTCTGTGAGCCCCTGGTTCTTATGTGTCGAGAAAGAGCATAATAATCCCATCTCACAGCTTTGCTGAGAAGATTAGATGAGAAGCTGTAAGTGCAAGCCCTTCACACATTGTGAAGAGCTCTAGAGAAGCTATTATGGATGGGGCAGATGCAAGCGTTCAGGCGTCAGGACCAAAAGAAGAGAGGATGCAGTGAGCAGCCCTTGCCCTCCCCGAGGCTTAATCAGGGATTCAGAGGAGAATTTAGGAACAGGAGACATCTCAAAGCCTCCGGGCCTTGGGAGCAGAGGAAGGCAGGTTTCCTGTTCTACAACTCCATCTGCTCAGAGAACCACCATCATGGCCTTCAGACCCTTGCACTGGGCTACAGAGATGCTGAGCTTGATTGACATGTCAGGGTATGAAAGTGAGGCACTGGCTGAGCAGGGCATGGATGGGAGTCTGCAGAGACGGAACCAATGTCTTGGAGCAGCTTGGCTTTTTCCATGGATGAGGAGACAGAAGACAGATACCCTCGAACATGATAGTGCTGTAAAATTAACAACCAATCTGGGTAAAAGAAATGCTAAAGCATTAAAGGCACCAGAGAATCCTTTATCTGCCTCCCTGCTGTACGAGGGCAGCAGACTGCCTTTAATACCCCATCTATGTTGCATCCTTGTGGGATTTTAAGTTCCTTTTGGACAGGGACCTTGTCATTTTGGATTACATTTCTGCGCAGTGCCTTGCAGACAGAGCCACTTAATACGTATGACTTGACTGGAAGTGATTGGGAAAGAGCAGGAAGAAAGAGAGAGGGAAATAAGAGGTGAGCTGTTTTTCTGTCATCCATTGTGTAGGAGCCCAGAGCAGCTGAGTTTTGGCACTGATTAGGGCACAATTTAAATGTGACTTCCTGCCTGAAAAGAAAAGAAGCCATAATACCAACAAGCCACTGCCTTGTACTCCTTAGATCTTGACAGTGTCTGGAGGGCATAGGAACATCATCAGCCTGAGGGGTGGAAGGCATTGTTGGCTGAAGGCAAGGAGGTATGGAACAGAACGAAGGTGCTGCAGAGATCATAGCAGCATCTGAAAATATTACATTGGGTTAGTTGGTCCAATTACTATGAAGATGAAACTGAGGCCCAAGGCCATAGTTTGTCAGTGACAGATCTAGGACCAGAATGAAGGTCTTGATTTTCAACCCCAAGCCCTTCCAGGGACTACACATTGTTACTTAAGATTGATCCTAAAGAGAGACCTGGTCCTCTGAGTTTGCAAGTCCACTTCCTGCCTGGAGACAGAAGGTCAGCCTGAACCGAGCAAGTCTACCCCAGAGAACAAAAATGTCATACTAAAGGCTTTCTTTATTCCTCTTCCTTGTGATCCAGGCAGAGGCTGCAGGTATGACTAACTGTGCTGGCTAGTTTTATGGCAACTTGATACAGGCTAGAGTCATTTGAGAGGAGGGAACTGTAATTGAGAAAATGCCTCCATGAGGTTGAGGCCACCCGACATTTTCTTAATTAGTGATCAATGGGGTGGGTGGTGGTGTAGCTAGAGTTTTCCTGCCTGGCCCACAGTCAGGACAAATTTGTCACCTGCCAGTCCCAGAGCCACTCAGACCCAACCAAGTAAACACAGAGACTTATATTGCTTACAAACTGTATGGCCGTGGCAGGCTTCTTGCTAACTGTTCTTATATCTTAAGTTAATCCATTTCTATAAATCTATGCCTTGCTGTGTGGCTTGTGGCTTACTGGCATCTTCACATGCTGCTTGTCATGGTGGCGGCTGGCAGTGTCTCCCTGACTCAGCCTTTCACTTCCCAGAATTCTCCTCTTCCCAGAATTGTCCCGTCTATACTTCCTCCTGCCTGACTACTAGCCAATCAGTGTTTTATTTACTAACCAATCAGAGCAAAACATTTGCCATACAGAACATCCCACAGCATGGTGGTGTCCATTGTGGTGGTGCCAAGCCTGGCCTAGTAGTCCTGGTAGATTTGGGTTCCATAAAAAAAGCAGGTTGATCAAGCAGGGGAGCAAGCCAGTAAGCAGCACCCCTCTACAGCTCCTACCCCTTTTGAATTCCTGTCCCGAATTCCTTTGATGATGAACTGTGATGTGGAAGCATAAGCCAAATAAACCTGTTCCTCCCCCAAGTTGCTTTAGTCACGGTGTTTTATCATGGCCATAGCCACCCTGACTAAGACATTCCCCAAGGAAGTACAGATCAGAGAAGAAAGTTTATGGTCATAGCTTGTATCCAGGACAGACTGGGGACAGAGGTCCTACATCCAGGCCCCCATCATGACCACCTCCTTCAGTACCAGGACTGTGAAGAAGCCCACCCCATTTCCTCTTCGGCATATGAGAGGAGAAGGAGATAGGCTGAGTGTCCTGTTCTGGCTTCAGTCTCTGTCTCTTGCTCTCCTGCTTGAAGTGAGCCAGAGGGGTAAGAAGAATAGGAAAAGAGAAATAAAAATAGCCAGAGGATGAAAGATGCCATCTGTTGTGTGGGCGAGGGGCCCCGAGGAAGAAGGTGTGCTGCTTAACGTCCAAGCTCCAAAGCTGATATGGGGAATTTCTGGCTTTTAGCAGGCCACAAGGAGCAGCCAAGGTCAGGAAGGACCAGGGATGGAGCAGAAATTGTGCAGCCTCTGGAGCCAGTTAAGTTTGGGCATAGAGCCGTTGTGGCCGCACATACAAATTACCTGATGTCCCACAGAGAAGGATGCTAACGCTATCAACCTTGTGGAATTATTGCGAAGGTTAAACAAATGCATATGTCAGGATTTCTTGAACTCTGAAATGCCAGCTCCATTCTTCTCCACGAGCCCAAGTGTTTGGCACTTCCTAAGATGTGTGATTAGCCAGGCGACTTCTTGGAACTCTCCTGAAGATTTTGGTGTGTTCTGCTGAGGGGCTTCTCTCCCTTGTGGGAATTTCCTGAAGTTGCCACCATACCATTGGAGCTCTGGGGCCACATATGAGCACCTGACTCTGAAACAACTTCTGGACTAGTGGATGTTGGACTACTATTCTCAGAGCTGTATTTCAGGACAGGGGGCTAGAGAGGCACTGAGTGCCTGGACCTGAAGCCCTGTTCTCTGACACAAAAGATGGCATCTATTTGGCCTCAGGACACCTGGATGTCTGCTGGTACATCAGGGAGAGTGGGATTTGCGAGCAGACAGATGCAAGCTTAGACTCCATCTTTGCTCCCTTGTGACTGTAGGACTCTAGGCAAATAGTTCACCTCTCCAAGACTCAGTTTCTTCATCTATAAAAAGAGAACACTACTTCACTGAAAGGTTTCCCTCGGGGCTGGGGTGTAACTGAGCAGTAACACGCATGCTTAGCATGTGCAAGGCCCTGGATTTAATCCACATGCACACAAGTGTTGGTCACACCCACCCACCCACACACACACACACATACACACACACACACACACACACACACACACACACACACACACACACACACGAGTGCCCACACACAGCTTTGAAGATTCAATTGAGATAGGCACAATGTTTTTACTCACTACTGAACACAGATTGTGCTTTTGGAAGAAAGCAATGCTAAATCACACCGACAGACTAGAGAAGTATTGGTCTTGGGACCCTAGTAAGGCCTGGGACCCTACTTAACCTGCTTCAGGAGCCTCTAACTTCATCTATCTCTTAGTGTAATATACATTTCAGCCAGTGACCCGCCCAGCCCTAACTCTCACCCTGACAACACCTCCCCTACATCTGAGCAAAAATCCCCGACCACTGTGGTTTCTTAACAGCTATGCAAGAAGTGCCCCGGTGTCACCTTGGCTGCATGCTCACCTGGGGACAGAGGGGAGAACAAGGAGGTCTTTTCAAGACGGCTCTTGAGCAAGGAGACGGAGCTGCCAGGCAGAGATCTCTGGCAGAAAAATGGGCATCTCTATTTGGGGGCTGCTTCCCCAGCCATTGGAGTCCTCTGCTGGGGAGCTGGTTCAAACCCCACCCCTGGCCTTTCAGCTCTCTGGGGGATCTGCTTGGTGACAATCCTTTGCCCTCAGTGGCCCATTACCAATTCACAACAGACCCTTTCACACCTCAATTAGCCACTTAGGGAAAAGGCAGCACAAGTGCAGGCTGGGGAACCTGTCCAGCCCGAGATGAATAGCTTCCCAAGCCTGCTGTTGCCATGGCAGCCAGCTGGGAACACCGTTTCCAGGGCCTAAGGCTCTCAGACATGCATGGAGGGGAGGGGGTGCTGCGCTGCCCTGCTGGGCTGCCCACTCTCTTCTCCCACCCTGGCCTCCTGGCTGGCTTAGCAACAGCCATCCCCATTGCCATCGCAACCAGTGCTACAGCTTCTGCACTGGCCAGGGGCAGTATCCAGAGAAGCAAGGTGGGGGTATGGTGTGCGTGCATGTGTGTGTGTGTGTGTGTGTGTGTGTGTGTGTGTGTGTGTGTGTGTGTGTGTGTTGGTGTGTGGTGTTCTGTAACAAGTACAAAGCTGGAGAGGAAAAGGAAAGGGAGAGGTTTGGCTGTCTTAGCCACACTAGATTTTAAGGGAGCTTCCTGATTATATGGAGAAGAGACTCATCAACTCGGGCTTAGAAGGACCCTCTGTGATATGATTATTATCCTGAACTTCTAAGAACATTCTTGTATATCTGGCTATGTGTGGATTTGGAGGGGACAAAAAAATGACTTGTCATTTTTTTTTTTTTTTTCAGATTCTCAAACATGACGAAGGTCCCTAGTAAGTAAGCAAGAACCTTAATTACAAGGATGTACTTTGAAGAATGACCTTGGGGACTGGCTAACCATAAGGCTTGGGAGAATGCTTATGAAAAGGAACTAGCACACTGCCCTTCAGGCTCCTCCATTCCACAGAGTTCCCACTACCCAGTGTTTTCCCTGGTATGGACCTCTGGGAGAATGGAGGTGCCTTCCTCCCAGCAGCCCCTTTCACTGTTCTATTCTCTTTGACCCCCTTGCCAGGGAATGACTGGATGCCAGGTAATGTGCACTTGGTAATGTAACCTCTGTGTCTCCTAAGCACTGGACAGCATCAAGGTTTCTTAGAGAATAGCTGTCTAGTAATTACTATTGTGTTTACAAAAGTCAAACAAAAGCCATTCATGGAGCAGTGCCATAGTCCAGAAATGTACTCACTATCTGGTCACTGAGAACCCTGTTTCTGCCCTCTGGGGCTGTATGCCCGACCCTCAGCTGGTGGCTCAAGGCAGGGATCCCAGTGTGGTACTCTTGAGGCAGACAGATGGCATGGTGCCTTTGGGTACCCATGTGCCTGGGCTGGAAGCCAAAATAAGGATGCTTAGGAATTCCACAGAGGCAGCTGGACCCCAGACTTTGTTGGCAGTAGTGGAAGGGAGGCAGGTGTAAATGGGAGGTCAGAGGGAAGGGCAGAAGGGCGGGTGAAGCCTTGGAGCACCCTCCAAGAGGTGTCATAGACCACACTGGGGGGCGTGGCAGTCTGTTCTAGGAGGCTGAGTAATTAGGGAATTGAGAACAAGCTTTATTAGTCACAGCCGAGGAGAAACACAACAGGTATTATCCAATCAGCTAATGGATGGCTTCATGGTCTTCTAGAGGCTGCTGTAAGGAAGGAATTTTGTTCCCTTCTCTTTTAGCCCCCAGAAGACTTCTTGGTGCTGAGAGCAGATGGTGAGGGGGAAGAGGGTGGGCCTTATTCTTGAGTCACTTAGCTGCCAGGGTACGTGTTGCAGGATTCTGGGAAGCACAGCACAGTCACTGCCTGTTGGTAGGAGGTGAGGGTCAGAGGAGGGAGGCGACGCTGCCAGTGACTGGGGGTCTAGTCAGAAGCCACAAATGAAAGTGATTCAGTGATGGAGGAGAACTATTGGGAAGCACAGCTGACTCAGGATTGAAGCTGGCTAAGCAGCTCTGCCTTCCCTCCAGCCTCACCTGCTTCTGAAGGAGGGGGGGGGGGCTGCCTGAAGGAGGAGGTGAGTGATTCAGAGGCTGTTACAGAAGCAACGTTTCTTATGCTGGGAAGCTTCAGAATCAAAGACTCTTTCTTGCTTAGAGATGCTGCTCAATAATAGAACACTTGTCTAGAATGCCCAAGGAAGGCCTTGGCTTGGATCTCCAGCACTGAACAAAACCTAACAACCTCCTAAAAAAATAAACGAAAACATCCCACACAGGACTTTTTCAGTAACTCTAATTTTCTAGTAGTAATATGGGAAGTTGCAGTCTTCCCTGAGATGTAGGGTCAGGGGATGGGATGAAGATGCTAGGGCCCCAGACACATGAAGCTGTGAAGCATCCCTCAGAAGGAAAGATGAGAACTTCCCTACTGGAGATGCTAGTTAAGGATACCCAGGTTTCAGGCAGGCATAGATGCACAGTCACCGCCCCTGGCTCCACTGCTCTGTAAAATGAGTATGAAATATCTAGTTTATAGGGCATGATTGGAAGGGCCTCTGAGCTGGTGTTGATGTGGTCATCAGCAGAGCTGGGAGGAGACCCGGGGTGGGGTGGCTTTAGCTGTTTCCATCCTAGATGAGGCCAAACTGAGCATGTGCCTTCAAAGAAGGAGCTTAATTTTCTTCCATTCATCTTTTCTCTGTTTGAAACAGAAGTGAGAAAATCAGACCCATAAAACAGAGCAGGCTAGAATAATGTGTGCTTGCCATGATGGAACCATAAGCACACAATAGGCAGATCTAACTCTCAAATAAATAAATGGTTACAACAGAGTTGATAATCATTGCCTCTGCCTTGGGTTGGTACTAAAACTACATGTAACTTGCAAATGCCCAGTTGGCTTTCGAGGAGACCCACATGGGATGACTTTGTGTTTGGGGTACAGTCACAGAAAGGAGAAGTCAGGAGGATGTGGGCTTTCAGGAGAGCATAATGTGAAATACTGGAGATGTTCTCTAACTGCTTCTCTGTGGTCCCTGTGGCAGGCCTGTTCTCACAGGACTGGAGCTAGATCTTATATCTAATGTTCAGTCTCAGGCCAGGGCAGTACCATCTCATGCCCTAAGGGAAGATCTCACTGTTTTCAACTTCTTCTTCTTCTTTTTTTTTTTTTTTTGGTTTTTCAAGACAGGGTTTCTCTGTGTAGCTTTGTGCCTTTCCTGGAACTCACTTGGTAGCCCAGGCTGGCCTAGAACTCACGGAGATCCGCCTGCCTCTGCCTCCCGAGTGCTGGGATTAAAGGCGCGCACCACCACCGCCCGGCTTGTTTTCAACTTCTTTATCTTAAAAAAAAAAAAGGGAAGTTGACCAGTAAGAAGAAGGAAGATTAGATCTTGCATAAATACCAGAGTATAAAAAATGTGATAATGGACACAACACAAAAGTGGACAAAATTAGGGATGTCACTTCTTCAGGGACACACAGTCAGGGCCAATTAATTGCATATTCCCAGGGCACAGCTGCAGGTGCCCAGAACTCCCATGAAGATCACCGCTAAGAGTGACACTACCTAGGGAGTTGGGCACTTGTGGGGCACATCTTGAGTTGTTGATTCTCCATTCCCTGCTGTTCGATGTCCCCTGCCTTCATGCCACCATGACCCCCAGATTGGTCCAGGTTCTTCTGATTTGCTGTGAGCTGAAATCTTTTTTTTTTTTTTGAACGCCATAACCATTTATTTCTTGTTCCCCAAATTCTTATGTTAATATCATAATATAAAACACAGTGTAAATTTTAAAAATGAGCTGAAATCTTATACTTCAGGTCCAAGATGTTCATGCAGAGTCTCCTTTTTCATTTCCCACTGTTTATTATGAGATTGGGGATAACACAAAGATAGTTTGTGTTAGGGGCATTTCCTCAGCAGTGTTGAGTGCAGACTTAACCAGAATTCTTTCCTGCAACTTACGCCTGGAGCATCCCAGCCACAAGAACTCTGACAGTTAGGAAGACAGCCATCAGAGTGAGTGGTCCCTGGACCACGACCTTTACTGCAGAGGTCACAGGAAACAAGGCCTTGGTTCTTACCTCCACCTAGAGGCGTGCCCTTCCCTGGCAGGGGAGGGCTGACGGTTCTTTGAGCATCCTTTTCAGCTCTGAGCAATCCAGTGCTTTTTCTTCCTCAAGCTGCTTCCTCCCATACTGTCCAGTCCCTATTAGCTGCAGAGCAGTAAACACTTCTATCGTGGAAGCTTCCTATTCACTTAACATTCGTGGTTGCCGTTCATTGCGTGGACAACAGCAATCAGCATATAGATTGAGTTGCTAATATAAGAAGTACGTTATAGAGCTGAGTTAGCCTCTTCTGGGGAGAAAGCTAGCTTCTCAAAGGAGGGACTGATTGGCTGTCTCTGTCACTAGGGAAAGGAAATGGGGAGGGTTTTTTTTTATAAGGAGGCCACCTCCCCAGTCCCCTGTACACATAGCAGCAGAAAAGCAGGGGAGAAAGAGCATTGAAGTGGGCTGAGAGATCCATCAGTCTGCATGTACTGGGGCCTGGTCCCGTCTTTCTTGCTGAAGACGTTTTCTGTTATGTCTTCTATTAGTGATTGTGGATGGCCCTCCTTGAATCCATACACTTTGTATTTCTGCAAAGGCTAATGTGGCCAGGTCTCATGTATCTAAGGCAGATAATGTGTGATGTTAGTCTCTAGGGACACAGGACAGCAAATTCAGGCAAAGATCATATTTAGGCCAAGGGCGTAAGGGGGAGTATATATAAAAGATTTACAATAGGCAGTTAGAGCTCTGGAAAAATGAACTGAGACCTCAGGTGGCGAAATGGTTCACCACAGACCTGTTTCCTGGTGGGAGGTCAGGGATAAAACTTGGGCCATGAACTCGTACCTGTCCTGTTGATGACGGAGCCTTCCCAAACAGGAAGCTGTGGAAGACATGGTGGTATAGTTCTGGTAAATGAACAGAAATCTTGCCTAACAACCAGTTTCTTTTTAGAAAGATGCCCCTTGCTGGGCATCTTGTGATTGGCTCTAACAGGCATGAACATTCTAGGGTTTGCCCTGACCTGATAGTATAGCCGGGACTCAGAGAGTTGTTGTTATGGCCATGGAGACATGCTTCAGCTTGGAGAGATGCTGCCTTATGTTTTGGGTCACGCCAGCCATTACAGAAGTCAAAGCTCTACAGGAGGGTCAGAGAGAAGGCTCAGCAGGTAAAGGTGCTTACCACAAGGCCTGACCACTCGGGTTTAATCTCCAGAGCCCACATGGTAGAAGGAGAGAACTGACTCCTCTGAGTTATCCTCTAACTCTCCAAGTGTGTCATGGCACACACACACACACACACACACACACACACACACACACACACACACACTCATACTCACTAAATAAATAAATAAAATACAAGTTTTAAAAGTTTATTTTTTTTTAAAGCTCTCAAAAAATGTCAAACCAGTCATTTCCTATTCATTTCCTTGACTCTTCCTGCAGCCAGCATGGCTCGTGATTTTCCTGGTAGTTTAGTGTTTCCTTGTGTTTGGATTTATCATCATGACTCCTACAACTGATCCTGAGCATGCCTCACCCTCCCTCCCATCACTGCCTCCACTGAGAACGCCTCCACTCCACCTGTCGCCACTTTCTGGGCACTGCACAGCTGGTCTTGTCCCGTCAGGGATGTTGTTCTGCCCCCGTGCTGGAGGGTAGCGCAAGAAGGCTCAATGGTGCTGGAAGCCTTGGTGTTGCCCAGAAGTGGGGCTGACCTCTCTCAGCAGACCCGGCACTGTCTAGCCGTGTGTATCTAGCCAACAAAGTTCACTGCATACCTGTTTTGTGCCGGGCACTGTGATGCTACATGCTGGTTGTACCTTGTCACCTAAAGCAGAGTCTATGGCCCACAGTAACACTCTGTTGAATGAGGAAACAGGCAAACCAATGGGTTCCTTGCAGTGTGATAGACGGATATCTGGCCATAATACACAGGGATTTTAAGAACCAAATGGAAGGACAGCCTCCGTTTTTCAGAGGAGGTGACTGTACTAGAAAGGGAACAGCAGTGAAGTGGGTGAGCAGAGCTGGAGGAAAGGCACAAAAGAAGGCCACTTCTGTCCCTCTCTGGCAAATGCCAGGGGAAGAGACAGGCAAGTGTCTACAAGCCAGAGATGGTGGTGCAAAGATTCACCTCTGTTGTGGGCAGTGAGCTGCCGAGGGAGAGAGATGTATATTTATCTCCCTGATAGGATCGGGACTCCTCTGCCTATGAGCTAGAGGGCATTCAGGCCACCAAGTCCCCCAACGCAAAGCAAAAGAACCTAGATTGAGGGGCCAACCCCTGTCACAACGGTTCATTCCCGTGCTATTCTGCACAGTAGAGAATGAGCTATGCTAGCCATACCTCATGCCCTCGGTTTCAGTGAGTAAGTTTAACAAGTAATAGCAAGCAAACTTAAGGATAAATAGCACGATATTTCTCTCTATGTATACTCAGCCATCATCATATCGGGTGCTCAAAATATCTAACAGAAATGGACTAGGGAAGTCCTGGTGAGGCAGTCAGCTGGAGTTCCCAACAGAAAAAGTTGTAGGCAGAGCGGAGCGTCCCCCTTGGGTGGGGCTTCAACACGAAAGAACAAATAGCAGCTGAAGGTGACATCGTCAAATTGGGGGTGTCCTGCTTTCCTTGCTGCTACCGTGGTAAAAATCCGCTGACCAGCAGGAACTCAGGGAAGAAAGGGCTCTATTTTAGCTCACACTCCCAGGCTACAGTTCAACATATCGAGGAAGTCAGCAGAAACTAGTAGCAACTAGTCATGCCCACAGTTAAGAGCAAAGGGGGGATGAGTTCAGGCATGCTTACTGTGCCCAACCCCTCCTCTGCTTCTACACAGCTCAGGACCCGGACCATGACATGGTGCTGCCCATATGCAAGGTGGGTCTTCTCAACTCAATACCCCAACTAAGAAAATCCTTTACAAGCATGCTCACAGGCCAACCCAATTTAGACAATTACTGAGACTCTCTTCCCAAGTGATTCTGGATTGTGTCAAGTTGACAATTAAAACAATCACAAGAGATTTACGAATATCTGGTAAAAGCCGAATAGGGAAGCCCATTAAGGCGGCAAGCTGGAGTTCTCCATCGAAAGAGTCCCCTCGGGTGAAGCTGTCAAATAAAAGAACACATATCAACAGATAGATAACATCGTCAAATTAGGTGCTCCCAACCTCCAAGGGAAGCCAGCCAGGCAAGTTGAGGCAGTCAGCTGGAGTTCCCAGGGAAGTTGAGGCAGTCAGCTGGAGCTCCCAGGGAAATTGAGGCAGTCAGCTGGAGTTCCCAGGGAAGTTGAGGCAGTCAGCTGGAGTTCCCAATTGAGCTTGGTCTCTATGGATGAGTGCCCCATGGCTGAACCGCTGGGGAAATTCTGGCTTCTCTTTTCCGCTGTAGGGCACTTTCACATCATGAGATAAACAAGAGCAACAGCTGTTGGAAATGGTTTACCTTCTAGCTGTTTTCAATGATGGTGTTTTTCCTCTTGGGCTGTTTTGCTTTTCTCTTCCTTCCCTTCTACAGAGTTGGGGGGAAGACCACCCCCATACATGGGCCTTGTAGGATACTTTAAGATACACATACTTGGGTCTGAAATAGGAAGTTGGGAGCAATCCTGCTTCCCGAGCCAGCTTCTCAGTGAGCTCAGACAAATCTATGACAAGGTTTCCGTATAATGTACATCACAAATGCCTACAGTTCTTTCATATACCGAGTGATTTATTCCCCAAACATAAACCCAGCAGCAAAAGAAACTCTTTCCTAAGGTGGAGGTCTCTGCTTCTCTGTCCCCTCAACTTATGTCTGGAAAGAAAAGGGAACTCAAGTTACATTTTTCAGTCACTCCAGGCAGCTTGGCTTTCATAGGCAGAGCTTGCTACAGCTTTTCAGTTCACTTACTGGAAACCCAGGCAAGTATCTTCCCCTACTTTGTGACTTAGTTTTCCTGTCTTTGAAACTGTAACAAACCGACTTGAGTTTCCTTTTACAAAAACCTTGGGAACTGCAAAGACTCAGATTCTGGCCAGGTACTTGGTGAGACCAAAGTGGTATCTCCTCCCTGTTGGGTGGCACTCCCGTGGGAACCCAGGTGGAGCAAAGCCTTTTCCTCCATAGTGCCATCATAGGCCATTAGGGGAGCTCCTGTTGACACCACTCTCTGAAGTGTTAGGCTGAACAGCTTGCTTAGGTGAGGCCTGAGATAGCTTGCTACATCCTTTTGGATAAAAAGACTCTCTCTCTCTCCCTCTCCCTCTCTCTCTCTCTCTCTCCCTCCCTCCCTCCCTCCCTCCCCCCCCTCTCTCTCTGTGTTTACACATGAGTGGGCTGCATGCACAGCAGGAGTGTGGAGGTCAGAACGCCTCTGGTGTCAGTCCATAAGAGTCTACCACCTTTTACTTGAGACCGATTTTCCCATTGGCCATAACGTCAGCACACATGAGTCAGGCTAGCTAGGAACTTCCGGATCCTGCTGGTCTCTACCTCCCATCTTGCCACTGTTAGTGTTGTAGGCACACGCTACTGAGCCTCAATTAAAAAAATTCTTAAAAATCCTTAAAGGTGTGGCGGCACAAGGCTTTAATCATTCATGACTTTTGGTTTGTCTTTTTGTGACCCACTTAGTCTAACTGGGGTCTTCTGTGTGACCAATGGATTGGGACTATCCATTGGAGCCTGGTGGGGGCACCAGTAGGCACTCAGCTGAAGACAATGGCTTCACCTCTCTCAGAATTTATCAGTAACACATAGTTCAGCAGTGAGTAGTCTACTGAGTCCCCCTCCTCCATCCACGCCTGGCTAATGACCAGTTCATTCTTGTGCAGACCCAGCACAGGCATCAGCAGCTGGTATGAATGTAAGATTCCAATGGTTATGTCCTGCCCAGAAGATGTTACTTAGCAGCCCTTCTTACATTCTTTCTACCCTCTCCTGTAGTGTTCCCTAAACCTCAAAAATGATGGTGTGAATGCCCCATTTAGGGCTGAGCATTTAACCGTTACTTATTCTCAGCACCCTGTCCACTGGAAAGACTTCTCTGAGACAACCAAACCAAACTAGTGGGAACTCATGAACTGTGGACCAATAGCTGTGGAGTCTCTATGAGACTGGACTAAGCCCTTTGCATAGGCGAGGCAGTTGTGTAGCTTGACCTGCTTAAGGGGCCCCCTGAGAGTAGGATCAGGACCTGTCCCTGCTGCATGAGAGGCTTTTTGGATCCCAGTGCCTATGGTGGAACACCTTACACAGCCTTGGTGCAGGGGAGGCGCTTGGACCTGCCTCAGCTGAATGTACCAGGCTCTGCTGACTTCCCATGGGAGACCTTACCTCAGAGGAAGTGGGAGTAGGGGGAGGGTTGGTGGGTGAAGACTGGGGGGCGGGAGGAGGGAGGAGAGGGGAACCTATGGTTGGTATGTAAAATGAACAGAAAATTTCCTTTTTTTTTTTTTTTTTTTGAGACAGGGTTTCTCTGTGTAGCTTTGCGCCTTTCCTAGAGCTCACTTGGTAGCCCAGGCTGGCCTCGAACTCACAGAGATCTGCCTGGCTCTGCCTCCTGAGTGCTGGGATTAAAGGCGTACGCCACCACCGCCCGGCTAACAGAAAAATTCTTAATAAAAAAAAAGAAAAGACCTCTGTGAATAAGGTGAAGAGCAGAATTTATCTTTGAGTATACAGCTAAATATAGAAGGCAGTTTGGTACTGTGTCAGCTTAGCTGAACAATAGTATTAAGTCAGAGTGCATGACTTCCCCCAAACCTAGCCTTTTCTGTAGGTTCTGGGAATCTGAACTAGGGTTTTCACCTTTGCCAGGCAAGTGCTTTATCTCCTGAGCCCCAACAGTTGGAGGTTTTATCCCTCCTAATAGTCCATTTTGCTTGGTTTCTTCTAACTGTAATAGAAATACAAGAGGAGGAGCTCTGAGGCAGTGGGGGATGGGGTGAGCAGTACATGTTACCATGGCATCTGGAATGGTCACGTCCTCCCTGGGATCCAGAAGGACCTTTTGTCAGAAGGACCTTTTGTTTATTCCATCATTTTTCAATCAGCATGTACTGTCTATATTTTAGTCACTAAAAAAAATGTAGTTTATATTGTAAGTCTTTCAGGGAAGAGTAAATTGACATATAGTAGGTTTCCAATAAATACTTTGTCTTTCAATTATTGATAATTATAATCCCAACTTCAGGACTTATGAATCAATGAGAGAATTAGAATTGTGAATTGCATGAATATGAGGAATTTCTGGGTGTGGTGGCTTACCCCTGTAATTCCAGGATTCAGGAGGCAGAGGTAGGAGGATTGCTTCGAGTCTGAGGACAGCCTGTTCTCCATAGCTAATTCTCGCCAGGTCAGCCAGTGCTGCATCCTGAGACCTTTTCTCATGATCAAAGAAACAGCCAGGAGGAGGAGGAGGCGGCGGCGGCGGCGGCGGCGGCGGCGGCGGCGGCGGCGGCGCACGCCTTTAATCCCAGTACTCAGGAGACAGAAGCAGGCAGATCTTGAGGCTAGCCTGGTCTACAGAGCGAGTTCCAGGGCAGCTAGGGCTACACAGAGAAACCTTGTCTTTAAAAACATTACCAAAAAACAAATAAGATGAGGAGT
Source organism: Peromyscus maniculatus bairdii (assembly GCF_049852395.1). Lineage (NCBI taxonomy): Eukaryota > Metazoa > Chordata > Mammalia > Rodentia > Cricetidae > Peromyscus > Peromyscus maniculatus. Next base: position 24,877,300 of record NC_134858.1, read on the forward strand.
CATTAAGTCCTAGTCCCAACCCAAGCCATCAAGCTTCTCCCCAGATGTGCACGACCTAAGCTATAAGGTTTAATTTGCAAAACCCAGTCTTATATCCTTAAAGGGAAGCCTTGTGCATGTGAATAGGTTGGTTTCTTTTATCGTTCTGTTCTCATTCTAAGGATGAGGACACTGTGGTCTGAGAGGGTAAAGCGACAATGGGGGCAGCACCAGGATTCAGACAGTCTGATTTTCTGTCAACCAAGTCAGGATGTTTCTTGCCGAGTAGCAGAAGCGGTGATTTCCCAGGAGTTTATAACTCTGCCGTGGATCAGCATACCGAGAAGGAGTTCCCAGTGACACAGCAGGAAGGAGCAGAGCCAGGCATGGGACCCCTGGATCGCAATGGTCTGCTAGGCAGCCTGTGTGTCCTTTCTAGTTCCCAAAACAGAGGCGTGTGTGTGTGTGTGTGTGTGTGTGTGTGTGTGTGTGTGTGTGTGTGTGTCCTCGCCCATGCGCACCCACACGCCAAATGCATTGAAAGAATAACCTCACATCTGCACATTCCATGCAACTATTTAGCAAGAATGTAGCTTCTCGGGTGGCCTGGGCTCTGAAGCCCCATGGGTACACCCGTTTTCCTACACCCCTGCATCTATTTCTTTCCATCCAGGAAGGAAAAATGCTCACAGACATGCTTATATTGGCAGTTCTGGTTTCATGGATTCCTTCTTGGTGTGTGTGTGTGTGTGTGTGTGTGTGTGTGTGTGTGTGTGTGTTGTATACATAAGAGTCAGGGAATGATGAGATTAAAGGTCTTTATTTCTGCCAAAGGGAGCTCGCTGCAAGGTGATTAAACTATGATGAGGTTTAGGAGGGCTTTCTAACCATGCAGAAGCTACCCCTCGATTTCAATACAATGCCATTCAGCATAGCTCCTTTCCCACCACTGTCTGCTATGACACCATGAAGCTAAACAGCAGAGCTGCTGGAATAGCAGTTAGGGAGAGAGAAATTAGGCAGCATTAGCAAAGGAACAGACTTTTCCCTTTCCTCACTCCTCCCCCTCCTCCTCCTCCTCTTCCTCCTCCTCCTCCTCCTCCTCCTCCTCCTTCTCCTCTTCTTCTTCTTCTTCGTAGATAGGATTTTATTACTTAGCTCTTGCTGGCCCCATCCATCCTCTGTCTCAGCCTCCCTATTGATGGGCAGACACATGCCCAGTGCCCAGCTTAAAAAATTACTTTCTTGCATTGCAGTATGATGGTGGCTCATGCCTTTAAGAATCCCAGCACTTGGGAGGCAGAGGCAGGCAGATCTCTATGAGTTCAAGGCCAGACTGGTCTACATAGTCAGTTCAGCACAGCCAAGGCTACACAGAGAAACCCTGTCTTGAAAAATCAAAAACAAAAATAATTTTTTTTGCATGTATATGTGTGTGTGGTGTGCACAGGTATGCACATGTATGTTCATGTGCATGTGGATGCCTGAGGTTGATCTTTGATGTTTAATTGATTTCTGTCTACCCTAGTTATTGAGGCAGGATCTCTCAATTGAATCTGGGGTTTGCCAATGTGGCTAGTCTAGCCAGCCAGCTTGCTTCATGGATCTCCTGTCTCTACCTCCAGAGTGCTGGGACTAAAGGTAGGTTGCCACACCCACCCAGCATTTACATGGGTTCTGGAGAGCTAAATTTTGGTCATCATACTGGTGGTGTGCTGGATAGTTTTATGTCAACTTGACACAAGCTAGTCATCTGAGAGGAGGCAACTTCAATTGAGAAAATCCATAAGACTCGATTGTAGGCAAACTTGTAGGGCATTTTCTTAATTAGTTATTGATGGGTAGGGCCCAGCCCATTGTGGCTGGTACTATGCCTGACTTAGTGGTCCTGGGTTCTATAAGAAAGCAGGCCGAGCAAGCCTTAAGGAGCAAGCCAGTAAGCAGCATCCCTCCATGGCCTCTGCATCAGCTCCTGCCTCTATGCTCCTGTCCTGTTTGAGTTCCTTCCCCAACTTCATTCAATGATGAACAGTGATGTGGAAGTATAAGCCTAATAAACCCTTTCCTCCCTAACTTGCTTTTTGGTCATGGTGTTTCATCGCAGCTATAGAAACCCTAAGACAAGTGGCAAGCACCTTATCCACTGAGCCATTTCCCCAACTCCCTCCTCCAAAAGGCTTAAAACACACACAGACACAGGCACACACACACACACACACACACACACACACACACACACACTCACATGAACAAGACAGCAGCTATTAAAACTGACAGGAACAAGATGCATTTGCCAGGTGGCAGAGATGTCCTGTGTGGCAAACGGGTCTAAGATGACAGCCATGCAAGTCAACAGAGGGCAGTGATGACAACACTCTGTGTCACCACAGAGTCTGACGAGTGTCAGGACTTCTCAGAAATACACATTTATTTGATCATGTTGTGGCCCTACAAGATGAGTCAGAATTAACAACGTTTCATATGTAAGGAAAGTGGCACGTTTGCATGGGGAAGTCAGGGGAGCATGCATCTGATGTCAGTCTCAGGGCTTTGGACCACTGTGGTGCTCAGGCCAGTGCTGACAAGACTTGCTAGAAGGATGCGGCAGTGAGCGCTCCAGATCCTGGAGGGCAAGGCTGAACAGGTAGTTGGCACCAGATGCTCTTACCATGCTTCTAGCCAAGTGATCACCATTCTGTAACAAAATTAGCATCTGTCACTGGAGAAAGCCCATGATCTTCCCTCCCAGTCATTTGTCCTGGACTTGAGTGGGACACTAAAGACCTGGGAGTGAGTATTGTCATAGGGCCAGTGTCTCCAAGGACACCTTGCGACTTATCAGGTACATAAGTAAGCATAAAGATAGTCATGTGTGCCTAACGGCATACTCTTCTTCCTTGGCCAGGCAAATCTTCAAATCTCTCTGCACCCAAGTCCTCGAACTGCGGCAGTTTCTCAGTGAAGGGCTTGCTTCTGTAAGTCATATTTTCTCGTCTTCCTCCAGCTCCACCCTCTCTACTCATTACAGTGTGTGAAAAGCGCTCCATATTAGTCATAGCAGGGGGGGTTTCTGTGAACACACATTCCGCTTAGATCACAGTCTCTTCTTGTGGCACATAGGAATCCAAGGCGCCACCGGCAAGCGACTGAAAAACGACCTAACCAGATACTAGAGGTGTAATTAGCACTAATGCTAAGTCCAAAGGCTTGCGATTTGGAATCCAGGTCTTCTTTGGCTTGATGAGATCTGCTTGTGTTAGAGTCGGGTGGCATCTTAATGACATTCACTCCAGCTCACTGTTTAACAGGAGGCGAAACTGAAGGTTTAGAGTGTTGACTAACTAGGTGCTTACAGTCACTTCTCAGTGCTGTTCACATGATTCTTACTCCCTTTTGGCTAGCCCCACCCCTTTTGGCCAGCCACACCCCTATTTTTAAATGTGTTGACTCTCCTTTTTAAACATCTTATAGGGCACGTGCCTTTAAGCCTAGTGTGGAGAGCATGACTGAATTGTCTACTGAGCCCATCAGAAAGGACATGTCATCCTAACATCATGTGTAGTCTTTTCTCTAGCCAGCTATGATTTCCCATTCTGTGCCATTTCTTAAGTTTTTTAAGTGAAGAGAGAGAAAGAGGGTTTCCACTCAGATCTGTGTCCCCACAGACACCAAACAGGCAAGGTTGACTCCTCTCCCATGGCCTCCCCTCCCTTCCTCTGATCTAGCCTTCTCTCTTTTTTTTTCTTTTTTGAGACAGGGTTTCTCTGTGTAGCTTTGTGCCTTTCCTGGATCTTACTCTGTAGACCAGGCTGGCCTTGAACTCACAAAGATCCTCCTGCCTCTGCCTCCCAAGTGCTGGGATTAAAGGCATGCACCACCACCACCCGGCTGCCTTCTCTTGTTAAGGTGACAGAAACACAACTTCTAAGTTTATAAATTAGATGAGCCCCAGCATAAAGGCCACTTGTCTTAATGACCCCCGAAGTAATATCTTTAAAAGCTTTCTTTTTCATTTCAAGCCAAAGTGCAGTTTGATTTATTAGATGCGAGCCATTCGCTCCAGGCATTCAAACACATCAAAAGTAAAGATGAGACAGAGAACAAGATGGGGATCTTCCTATGTGGGGTCTGGAGGATAAAGGTACAGTGGGCGAGTTTAAGGGGAATTCCCAATATTTTTTATCATGGAGTCCTCAATATGTGCACATAAACGTTTTGGAAAGCACCCAGAAAACTTCCAGGCTAAAAATAGTGATGGAACAGCCTTGCTCAAGGAGAATGCAGAGATTAGTGTGAGGTCTTCACCGAATGTGTGAGACTCAACACAGGAGCCAGACTTGGTGCATAGCTTCGGATCCTGTGCCAGGCAACAGAGCCGTATCAACTGGGTGTAGCTAGGAGAAGTGTGCCAGTCTAGTGCAATAGTGCAGGAAGGGTGGCCAATGAAGACCTGCCACCCGTCATGTGGTTTAGCACTGCAAGTGTAAGGATGCAACCACTGTCTGGAAAAGTGAATGTTGCTGGGCGGCTTTTTTTTCATGCTGTTCCAATGAAAGTTCATGTCTTAAAAAGGAACCAGTGGGGTGCCATTTATGGCATTACTCAGTGTTATATTAGCCATTACGAATGAATACTTCTAGCTGGGTCTGGTGACACGTGGCTATAGATTCCAGCCCTCTAGAGGCTGAAGCAGGAAGACTGCAGGTTTGAAGCCAGCTTAGACTATATGGTAAGAAAAACAAACAAATGAAAGTAAATAATAAGGTAAGAATAATAAAATTCTGTCTCCAAAGAATAAATACTTAGGTAAATATTCTGTATACTTTCTTTGTATAATTTATTTGTTCACTTTTAAAAACTGAAAGACACAAATCATATATATTTATGGCATGCCAGCATGTTTGGATACACGTACACATTGTAAAATGACCACACTGAGCTAATTCACAAACATTGCCTCGTATTTATTATCTTGGAATAGGAACACAAACTCCACTCTCTCTCAGCAAGCACAAAATACATTATTAGTAATCATAGTCACCATGTCATAAAGGAGAACTTCAACCCCCTTCCTCCCAGCTGAAAATTTGCAGCCATGGCCCAGCTTCCCCTCATTTGCCCTCTGTGAGTTGTGACAACATTGTATTTACTCCCCATTGCCCTTCGCTACAGTTGTAATTGGGCTTTATCAGCTTCCTGTTCTCTGTCTACTCCAACTCCAGAGTCTTTTTGCTAATTCTTTTTTAGATTTCTTTTTTTTCTTTTTAATTATGCATATGTGTGTAGGTATGTGCACATGTGTGTATGTGTCCATGGAGGACAGAGGTGTTAAAGATCCTGGAGCTGGAGTTATAGGACATTGTGAGCCATCATCCTACATGAGTGCTGGGAGCTAAACTATGCTCCTCTCCAAGAGCAGTGCATGCTCCTAACCATGGAGCCATCTCCCCATCCCACCTTCTATTAGTTATTAATTCCATGCTCCTAATAAAGACCTTCTCTAACCTGTATCTTCCAGTTATGAAACTTCCCTTCTTCATTGCTGGGAGGTCTTACCAGCAGAGCATGTCCTGACTCTTTTTCAGGGCTCTGGAGGCATTTCCAATAGCGATCAGGCTCTTTGACTCCAGGTAGAAGCGCCATACATAACTCCAACATTCTGTGTAGATGTTTTTAAATTTTATACAACCGTCCAAACTGAGGAACAAAGGAGAAAGAAACACTGAATGGGGGAGGCAGTTTTTTTTCTTGAGTTCAAGGTCATGTTCTATGTGTTGGTGAAAAACAGGCAGAATCACCTATCTGTTCATTTTTAAAAACTACCTGCTATGCCATAGTTGCATGTACTTATGCCACAGTACATGTGGCTTTGACATATATGTGTAATGTGCAATGATCGAGTCAACATAATTAGCATGTCCATCCTCTAAAATATTTATCATTTCTTTGTGTCAGTAACATTTAAAATCTTTTCTTCTTCCCTCTTTGAAATCCGTTACTGTTAACTGTGGTCACTCTACTATGCTACGCAACTCTTGAATTTTGTCCTAATGGGATTTCCATAACCAATCACCAGCTCTTCTTTTCCTCCCTCTTCACACCCTTCCCAGCCTCTGGGAACCACTTCTCTCTGTGTCTGTGACATTTTTAGCTCCTTCCTTTCAGTGAGAATATACAGGATTTGATTTTCTGGCTCTGGCTTGTTTCACTTTGTTCATGTTTTTTAAATAAAAATTATAGTTTGAGGAAGAGACTTGTTTTTGAGGAATCAAGTCAAAGACAGTATGATATAAGCAACCGCCCACAGGACACAGCGAAGGAAGTTCCAGAAAGTAGATGTAACATTATGCATTTAAATTATGCACAGATCAAGGTAAATGTGTTTGTCACCCTGATGTAATTTGGTTAATCTGTCCCTGGCTGTTCCCTCCGGAATCTTCTCTTCTCCTGTAGCTTAAATTATTTCCAAAGTCTGTTCCTTCTAGAGGACAAAAGTCAGATCTCCATGACCTTTCAATTGTGCAGTCCTTCGGCCAGCTGTGATTTCATGAGAGCTGGATTCAGAGGTCATCAGGTGGCTCAAAAGAACTGAGTGCTATTGACAAACTTTTGGGCAGTTTGTCAAAAAATTTAAATGCCTGCTTTCTTTTGTTCAGGTTTGACCTGCTGCATAAGTTTCATTTTGAGTGCTCCATGGAAAAACACTGTATGTACCACCCAGGTTGTCTAACGAAAAATGAACACACAAGTATGCTGAGGGTGCAGAACACCCACGAGTTCTGCAGAGCTTCCTGTTCTATGGCAGACAAAGGCAAGTCAGCTGGTGAGTGGAAGGTGGGGGATCGGCATGGCTCTACACTCCTCAGATCCAGAAGCCATTTTCTCTTATGGCTCCCAGTGTCCCATTCTCTCCTGGGGTTAATGGTCAGTGGTGGTGCATGTCTCCATCCTGCTGCTCTCTATAAATCTAGAAGAGTCTGTCTCGGTCGGTCCAACTTCATATTGCTACAGCCCATGCTCCACCCAGCCCAGGTAACACAGCCCACACTGCACCCAGATCAGTGACTGCGTCCATTCTCTACATACTCCATTCACTGCCCCATGCCCGACTCAGGCCAGTTATCTTACCCCAGATTCCCCACCAGAGCCTCCACCAGAACTGACCCTATGCCGTCTGTCCTCCATCAGGGCTATGGAGGAGTGCTGTGTCTTCTGGAACTCCTTCCGGGGAAGGAGCTCTTGACCCTTTGGGAGGCAATGGGGACCCTCCACTAGAAAATAAAGGAAGGCAGGAAACAGTTTTATTTTTTACACAGTAGGTGATTGATAAGGCTCTCTTTCAGAGATGAATAAATGACAGAATGAATATAGTAGAGAACAGAAAAGCCAGAGGCTGAGAGATCTTTGATACAAAGCAGACATGGAAAAGGAAGTTGCTATGGTTTGGATATGGTCTGTCCCCTTTGAAATCCATGGTGAAATTTCACTTTTGGTATAATAGTGCTGAGAGCTGGTGGCTATTTATGGACTTTTGTGTCCTTAAGAAGGATTAAAGGCTTTCTGTCTGGAGGGACTGAATTAGTTGCAGAGAGTGGGGGGCTTGCCTTTGTCTCATCCACACATGTCCACTTGCCTCCAGTGTTCTACCATATTATAAGATAGCATGAGGCCCTTGACAGAGGTCACTGCCCAGTCTTATACTTCCAGCCTCCAAAGTAAATGTCTATTCTTTATAAATTACACAGTCTCAGATACTCAAGGACAGCAATAGAAAAGACGTGGGAGGGGGATGCAGCTCAGAAGTGAAGTCCTTGCTTGGCATGCACAAGACCCTGGGTTCCATCTCTAGCACTTAAGAGGGGAGAAAAGGGAGAAAAACAAAGTAGTAAACAGATAAGAAAGCATATAACCTGCTCCTGAGACAGATGAGAGGCATCATCTGTCCCCATGGCACTAGGTAGGTGTCAATCATTGTTAAAACACTGTTAAATTCCCACTAGCCACAGTGGCTCATGTCTGTGATCCCAGAGAGGCTGAAGTAAGTAAGACCATTGTGAGTTGACGGCCAGCCTCAGCTATAAAGTGAGTCCGTGATCAGCTGGGGCTAGACTGAGACCTTGCCTCCCAAACAAAACAAAACAACAAAAAACCAGTTAAGCAAAAGGATGGTTGCACAAACCGCCAGACAGACTGCCCTTAGGTCAATCTGTCCATTTGAACATCCCATAGACACCTGAGGGAGCTACCCCACGACTGAAGGTGATTGTTTTGGCTCCTGGAGGTGCATACTCTGACAGAGTTTTTGCTGTTATAAGCCTCTATGAACTCTAGGTGCCGCGTAACCAGTTTTCCAAACTGCCAGTCAGGGAGTCAAATTGCCCCCTCCCAACTTCTTATTACAGGAAAGTGAAGATCAGGAGTACTTACACTAGGAACTTCAGACACATTGACACTATTGGGTAACTTAACTGGTTTGCTTTCTTCTGAAAACTAAATATCAACAAAAATATCAAATACCTATGACGTGCAGGGGACTTGCTAACAGCTGCTCCCATCAATGCTTTCCCAGCCCCGTGGCCAAAGAGTTCCACTTCTTCCTTGTTTAGATGAGAAAGCTGCATCCTGGAGGATTGGCAACTTATCCCACTCTTCTCAGGCAACAGGCAGATTCAGGAGTTGGACTCAGGAATGTCTGAGTTACAATTCCAGTTCTTTCCCTAATATAAGTGTCTGGTGCCATGTTGCTTAGAAGTAGGCAGAGGCCCCAGATCCATAGGTCATAGGAAAGAGGATAGTTTGCCCAAGAAGTGTAGAGGGCTGCAAATATTAGTCACAATATAACCAGAGCCCGAGACCAGAGGACTGGATATAATTCTGGATAGAAAAGAAAATGCCAAAGGCTACCCATTCACTGAGCTTGTTCACTGTGGATAACACCTTCCTTGCAATGGGGGCCCAGTGAAGGTGGTGCTATAGCTCTCTCAAGTTTAAAAGTCCTGCAGAGATGTTGAGTAGCTCATGAAGGCCATACAGTCAATGAGAGGCAGAGACAGAGGGAGAATTTGAACTGAGACAGAACTCTTTCACTATGCAAGGCTGCCCTTAAGGTTAGAGAAAAAGTTCCCAGATCTTAGTGTTAACAGGTAGATTGAACACTAAAAGATGGCTACAGATACTATGCCCCCCAGTCCTTTCAACTTTGCAAGTGTGACTAACAAGCCATGGAAAGCAGTACTAGGTGACTTCCAGGGCTGGATCCTAAAAGCCAATCAATCAGCTTTGCCTTTTCCTGCTGAAACCCTCAGTTTTGGATGCCCAGAATGACTATGCTCTGAGGAAGCCCAGACCAAGAGCAGGTCACCTGCAGGTGCTCAGCAGAAGTCAGCACTTCTAAAGCGAGGTCAAATCCCAAAGGCAGGGGTGATTAATAGGCTTGTAAGGACTGTGGATGTCCTGTCAAGCAATCGAAGCCTTCAAGGGACTTCAACCTCAGTGAACATCTCAACTCAAAAACACAAGAGACCACAAGACAGAACTGATCAGCTGAGCCCCCACCCACTCTTTCTCTGATCCACAGAATTGTGAGAAAAAGACTGAAGTGACAATTAATGAGGCAATTCCATGTAGTATATCTGATAGTTAAAAGAGGTTTATTTTGGGACGACTTACCACCAGTAAAGGGATTGGTTACAGGATCCGGGAGAGGTGAGGTGCAGTCCAATGTGGTTACCTGGAGAACTCTGACTTGGTCTGCAATCTAGTATCTAGGATCATGAAGAGCCAAGAGAGCCAGCACATACACATCTCCTGTCTTAAGGGTCCAAAGAGGCCATGGCCAAGGGGCAGGTCATAGGCAGATGTAGCAGTCACCTGCTGCCTCACTAGGGGCAGTGCTTCAAGGTCAAAGCTGGAAACAGCTACCCACGACAAAAGACAGTGGTTCTTTTGAGCCATTGAGTTGTAGGATCATATGACTGTTAACTAAAAAACAAGCCTCAATTTTCTGATCCAGCCTTCCTTCCTGTGAAGTGCTGGTACTTTCTAACAACTGTTTCCATCAATGCTTCCTAAGCTCTTTGTTCAAGGAGCTTGAATTCTTCTTTTACAGATGAGCAGGCCATATCTCAGAGAATCTTAGCATTCCTTCATAGATGTCCTAAGTCAACAACTGCTGCTACCTCTTCTACCTCCACCCCTGCCCCTGGACCACACATTGTCATGCTAGTTGAACAGATCCTCCAAAGAACTCTTTGAGTAGGTAATGTGCATTGCATTTGAAAGACAGGATATCCAAGTGCCAAAGAAGACATCTCTCTCACCCAGAGTGCTTCCTGCTTCAGCACTGTTTAAGCGACCATGATGTCTTGGATCTGGGATGTCTTCTCAAGGCTCAAATGTTAGAGGCTTGGTCCTTGATTGATGCTGTTATGTATCAGTTGTGGTTCTAAAAGGTGCTCAGTTTCAGGAATCTTTAAGAGATGGGGTCTAAGCCTGGTGGTGGTGGCGGTGGTGGTGGCAGTGGTGGCTCACACCTATAATCCCAATACTCAGGAGTCCAAGTGGATCTCTGTTAGTTTAAGGCCAGCCTGGTCTACAGACCTAGTTCTAGGACAGCCAGTGCTACACAGAGAAACCCTGTCTTGAAAAAATAAATAAATAAAAGATGGGTCTAGTCAGAAGTTTAGCTCTCTCAGGTGGTGGTGGGGGTATGGGACACTGATCTCCTCTCTGTTTTCACACACAGCCCTCAGGAGAGAAGCTTCCTTCGCTACACTCTCCATCTTGCCACCATAGAGCTAAAGTATCTGGGCCAGTCATGGCTTGAACTCTCCAGAACCGAACCAAAATAAATGGTTACTTCTTATAAATTGATTTATTTCAGATTTTTTTTATAGGAACAGAAAGCTGACTCACACAGAAAAGTATATTAGAGTAAACGTAAGGCAGAACAAGACATTCTGGCTGCTACTCTGACTCCTCCTCTACCGACTAATCTATTCTAGTATTGTGCTGGGCTCTCAACTTATTGTAGGGCATCCATGCCTTCCATTGCTCCAGTTTACAAACATCGTCATCTCTAATGTTTTGAAGGAAGTTGAGGCGTAGAGAGGCAAAGTGACTTCCCAGGTCGCCTAGGTGGTAAAAATTAGAGTCAAGATTGAATCCTATATGCCAAACCCATGTCCTTAGTCCAACTCTTATAGAATAGATATAGGTCAGAAAAATCACTTTTAAAAAAAGTTACGGTTTTTAATTGTTAAATGTACATGCAAATAGAAGAACTCCAAGAATAAAAATGCACAGGTCGATGAAGGGTTATAAACCAAACACCTGTTTTCTACCAACGAAAGTCAAGTAAGCTGCTTTGTCATACCCTCCCATCCCCCTCTTCACAGGGGCCCCAGATGTCATCCCTCCCACTCCCCTCAAGGTCCTCATTACATTTTCTCTTAGGAAGCTGCCATGATTTTACCATTTAGTCTTTCACCTGCAAAAACTGGCAGTAGTAGCCATCTATAAATTTTTCATAAATTTTACTCCATATTACATGTGTTTGTGTGTCTTTTATTAAAGATGATGCCTAAAGATCTTCTAGGGTCCGTTCACATTGTTCTGTGTAGCTGGTGCGCTGGTCTGTGTGGCTTTTTACTCCTTTTGGTGTTGTTGGATATTTGGCTTGTCAGTGTTTGTTGCAAATCCTGTGCCTAGCATTCCAATGTGGGTCTGGTGTGGCTGTGACAGGGGATTGCTGACTCATAATGGAAGTGCTGACAGGTTTTCCATACTGATGTACATTTGAACTAGGACCAGCAGCACATGACAACTCTTCTTCTACAGTCTTGTGGTAATCTTACATTCTTCGTCTTTTTCATTTTAATTTCCCCAGTGGGTGTGTAGTGGTATCTTGCTGTAGTTTCAGCTTGCATTTTCTTGAACACTGAGATAATGTGGTGTGTCTTGTGGGCCGTTCAGATATTGTCTGGTATGAATTGTCTATTCAGTGTCCAGGCTTCTTGTTTTTCTTTTGGAATAACTGCCTTTTTCCCTTTTCTAAATTCTCATATATACTTATTTTGTTTAGTGTATGTGTGATCCTGCACAGAGGTCAGAGAACAACTTAGGGGAGTTGGGTCCTGGGGATTGAATTCAGGTTATCAGGCTTGTGGACAAGTGTCTTTACCCACCGAGCCGCATCTCTAGCCTCTACATATATGAGATAGGGAAGGAGAGAGACAGAGACAGAGACAGACAGAGAGACAGAGAGAGACAGAGACAGAGAGGGAGGGGGGACAGAGAGAGAAAGAGAGAAAAAAAACCCAGACAGACAGACAGAGACAGAGAGACTGCATAACTCCTTCAGAAGGCAAGGGTCCTTTGCTACGCCATCAGGGAGGGGCTTAGAGATCAGATTTCTTGCTTCTCCCATTAAAGGAGAAAATGTGCAGATTCCTCTCTTTAGTGACATGGTGGTACAAGAAGGGAAAGAATGTGTACTGGGGATAAATAGTCTCTACAACAGATGAAGATTGGGCTCCACATGTGACAGAATGTACACAAAATAGCTGGATGGAAGTCGGCCAGGTCTTCTCTCCCGCAGGGGAGTAAGCTGACTAAACGTGTATCTGTCTTCTGCCACAGCTTTTGTGGAAGGGGAAAGGCTCAGGGGTCAAGACCCCCACAAGTCTCCCTGCAGGCTTCCTCACTTGGTAAAGTGGAACAGCTCTAGGCTACTGTGGCAGGCAGACTGTCTTTCAGTGAAGCAAGGGCCCAGGGGAAAGGAATGCTGTCCTCTTGCCCTTGGCATTTGCCTCTCAGCTCACCCTGGGCAGCTCTGCCGTTTGCATAATGTGCTTTATTGGATTTGCCTCATCCTTGCCCACACCTGCCACCTACCTCGAGTACTGGAGAGTGCGAAACACATTTGCTGACAGGCTTGCTGAGGTCTAGTTCTCTGAAGCCCCCCCCTTTTTTTTTGTCAGATGATGCCATTTTCATGGGCATCAAGGTCCAGGCTGCTCTTCCATCCCATGGCCACTGAGTCTCTGTCCTATATTTTCCCTGGAGGGATGCAGCCAGGTGGCTCTGAGCAGAAAGGCCCTGCTTGTATTATTTACCAGAGCAAACAGCATCAGCACAAACCGCCAGCCTGTGAGATCAGATCCGCTTATGCATGGTGCCGAGGACCCTTGGGGATTGGATCAGCTCTGTGCTGTCAGCTTTGAGAGAGCGCAACACAGCAATATGTAGTCTTTCGTCTGGCTTCCTTCCCTTCCTTCCATTTGGGAACCTTCAGGGGATGAAGGAGAAGGGAGAGAAACAGCCTGCATGGGCTTTGTTACTATTCAGCTCCTTGAAGGGTCAGCCCCGGGACCAGCACCTCTGTTCATGGGGCTGGGTGAAGTCAGATGCACCAGAGGCAGAGGCCACAGTATGCCACTCAGCACCCACAAACAGCTTGCAGAAAGTCAAGAGGCACTCTGCCAGGGATATACCTCAGGCAAGGTCACAGGACCTAAGAAAAGCACCACTGTCTGTTGTATGAGACACAAGGAGCCTTGAATTGGTCACTTCAGAATAACACTGTAAACACAGGCTGGGTCCATTCTCTGTTAATTTTGATTTATGATACCAATAGCATAATTTTCTTAAGGTAAATGATCCCAATCACAACCTCACAGAAAATGATATCTAAATGAAAACATTTAACTAAAGTGTGTGGGTCTTGGGTAACCATTACCTGTATGTCCCCATGATCCCATTGAATCTTTGAATGTTGGAGTAGAATGCTGTCTTAGAGACGACTAAGCTGCTCACATCCCAGCTCAGCATCTCCCATACGGTATCTTAGTCTGTTTTCTATTGCTATAGCAAAATACTTGATGCAGAGTAATTTATAATGAATGGTGGTTTATTTAGCTTACTGTCCTGGAGACTGGGATGTCTAAGAACATGTCTCTAGTGTCTACTTGATATCCTGTGAGGGCCTTCTTGCTGTGTTATAGCCTGACAGGAGATATCATGCAATAACATATAGTGCCAGTTTGGGTGTCTAATCCTTTACTTAGCCACTAACGCCATCATGTAGGCTCCACCTTCAAGACTTCATCTAATCCTAATCACTTCCTGAAGACCCCATCTGCATGAACACAAATATGGATATTAATTTAAATCGCCTGAAACCCTGGGAGCGACATAGGCAGTATCAGCCCTCCCAGCACCCTACTGCTGCAGCCCCCCCTCTTAGTTTCTTTCCTGTTTATTTTTTGGTCTTTTGAGACAGGGTTTCTCTGTGTAGCTTTGGAGCCTGTCCTGGAACTCACTCTGTAGTCCAGGCTGGCCTTGAACTCACAGAGATCCATCTGGCTCTGCCTCCTGAGTCCCGGGATTAAAGGCGTGAGCCACCACTGCCCAGCAGTTTCTTTCCTCTTTTACTCCACGAGGCTAATCTGCTGACCTTTCTAACAGAGGTAAAACATAGTGGATAGTTTCTGCTTCTCTGCAATTTAACCTCATTTATTCAATAACAGGGAAGGTCTTATACATGCTCCTCCCAGCACCCAGTCTGTGTGGTCATCCCTCATTGACTGGGCATGATCAGGAACTCTGACAGTGACTGTTGCTAGGCCCTCAGGCAGCCAACTCCAGGTTGGCTCATAAGGAGTATGTTATGTGGATGCCTTGGCAACTGGTCTGAGCCAATTTCCTCGACCCTAGAGGCCTGTCCTGCTACAGCTTCCCCCCCTCTCTCTCTGTCTTTGGTTGGAGTTCATGCCTCAGTGCATCCTCTAATGTCAGAAATTTCTTTGCGTCCAGTCGTACATGCAATCCGTAGTCTCCACGGCCCCAAATCCTTGCCTCCTCACATCCACATCTTTCATAAATCCTCATTCACTAAATGCATGCCACTGGATGATGTCTGGGCGTGTTCCGAAGTGCAGCAGGCAATGACTGAGCACAAGTCAGAAAGTGCCCTGACTTGTGTCTTTCAATTTAGCGAAGAGCTCCATGGACTAATGGGTCCAAACCTGGATGTTCGGATTGCTGTCTGAGCACTAGACTCCAGCATCAATGATGTCAACGTGGCTGCTATCTCAGCTACTCTCTACCACTCTCATTGTGGGTTATCTAGTTGTATTTTGTAGCTTTTGTCATGAGGAAAGTAAATTATGAAAAGAAAATAAAACCAGGGTTTCCCTTATGTCAAACCAGTATCTTTGCATTTTACTTATTTATTTATTTAATAGCAAGTCTTTATGACAGGGCTCGTGATATCCTCTTATCCCTAGATGAGAGGCCAGGGCTCCAAGACCTTAAGAAAACTGCCCAAGCTTATAAAACTAGTAAAAAATGAAGCTGTAATAAAACTCAGCTGTTAACAGTCCAACCCAGACTGACTTTGGACTTGTGGTATATGTTTCTTGTTATATCCCCACCTGAAAGAAGAGGGTTTTGTTTATTCCTTCACAGCTTCAAACAAGCTCAAAGTTTGTGTGAATGCCGATGATTGCTTGGGAAGATTTTAACCCAGGTAGTTGGAAAACACACACACACACACACACACACACACACACACACACACACACACACACACACACACACTGTGCAGTGGGAAATAGGATGAGAAGAGTTCACCGACTCCTCTGCTGCATCCTTTCACGGCTCTTTGTGCTGGCAGGTGCTTTGATCAGGCTGATTGCTAGCTTCACCCCTGCTAACACAGTTCTGTCCTCCTGCAGGTAGGTGCTGGTGACTTGGTGATGGTTCTTGAGGAGATCTTTGTGGTAAGTCAGGGCCCATGCCATGCTCTCCTTCAATAATAGCACTAGTGTAATTATAATCCAGAAGTGTAAATTCCAGTTTGCTTACATCTCTGGTATGTTTCTTTTCAAATGTGACTTTCCAGCTCTTTCTCTCTTTTTTTTCTCTCTGCATGCCATAAAATATTTGCATATTTGAATGTCAGATTTTCCAAGTGCTGGAAGCAACAGGCTCTGGTATGTTCTTGAGTTATTTTGTATAGCAGCATCTGTCTCGTTTCAGCAGCCATCAGAGCTGTGAAGTGACCCAGGAGCAGCCTGGCAGGAAGAAAGAACGTGGGATCCATGGGAAGTTCCTTATAACACGGAGCCAGCAGAGGCCTTGGGGGGGCCGTTTAGTTCATGGCAGCTTCAGGACATGTTTTCCACCAGTTGACTTTTTATTTTTATTTTTTTAAAGGCAGATTAGCAAAGGAAACAAATACTGAGTGATGACTACAGAATGTATCTTTGGAACTTGCTAGACTAATTACTGAGGCTCCAAAATCACTTGAAAAGCAACACATTTTGTTTTGCAATATACATTCTTGTTGCCAATTTTTTTTTCTAATTTCAATCAGAATCTACCTCACACTGGAGAGTTGATTATGGTAGAACTGGAGCTTGGTGGAAAATACTCTTATTAAGACATCATAGTTCCAAATACTCCTTGACTTTTCTGTATATAGAATGATGTCAGGAACATCCCCCTAGAAAATGTTCTCAGAGTTTTAAACAGCTTCCTTCTGAAACGATACCTTCTGGTTAAGTGACTGTAATAATAGATGTTTGTTGTATGCCAGGTAATATGTAGCTAAGTCCTCACAGTTCCCTTCAGAGGTGGGTGTTTCAGTGATCTCTATTTACAGAGGAATAACCTGACACTTTTCTAAAGCAAGTTGCTATAAAGGGTGGGCACTGGGTCTGAGTGGTGATTTTTGGTACCTATGGTATACATCATGTTGCTACTATTTATAGAGAGATGGTGACAGCAAGCTCTCCTAACTCAGTGTTACAATTAGTATTGTCAACATGACAAAATCTAGAATCATCCAGAAGACAGACCTCCAGGCATATCTATGGAAGATTATCTTGGTTAACAGGAGTGGAAGGACTCATCTACCATGGGTGACACTATTCCCTTGGCTGGGATCCTGGACTATGTAAGTAGAGAAGGAAAACTGAGTAGTAGCATGCATTCAACTCTCTCTGCTTCCTGGCTGTGTATGTGATGCAACCAGCTGCTGTATTCTCCCACTGCCTTGGATTCCTTGCCCCGATGGACCATACCCTTCAACAGTCAGCCAGAACAAACCCTTTCTCCCTGAAATTGCTTTTCCCATGGCATTTTTACCACCACAACAGGAAAAGAAGCTAAGATACCTAGTATTTTGATGTTTGAATGCTCAGGTTCTGGCCTATGTACATATCACATTTTCTAAGGAGCTTCCTGGTAATTTCCAGATAATATTTTACCAAAAAGAGATTGGATTGTAGCTTAAATACAGCAGTGTGACTGCTTTGAGACCTTATCAACTGGAAACACTTACTAATTTCACAAAATGTATCCTGTGCTGATGTGGGTCAGGGCAATTACTAAGGATCTCATGACTGCAGAGAGTACATCTTTATTCTTTACACTGAGGTGGTGACAACTATTTTTGAAGTTTACTATGTGATACTGAACAATCTAAGCAGATACAAGTCTTTTGGTATCTACAACTCTTTCATAGGTATCTTCAGAGATATTCTTTTCCCTTGATCAATAGTTTTCTCAGATTCCAAACAGGGATCCTAGTTAATTTAGCTATACCGCTTTTCATTCATTCATTCATTCATTCATTCATTCATTCATTCATCCAGCTAATCACAGAATTCATATTTATTTTGTATCTAGTATGTGCTAATGAGCACCATAGGTCAGGTGCGATTCCTATTCTCATTGGGTCCAAATGGAGCGGCATATATTGACAAATGCAATCATGATTATTATGAATGCCAGCAGGACAGAACAAGGGCAATGGGAGGGACAGTATACAAGAGGCTTGGTTCCTGGTAGGTTATCACTGTGTGCCTGTGTGCTATAGTCTGGATCTTAGTCGTCCTCTACATGTACATGTGCTTGATGCTTTGGGACAATCACAGTAAAGACTCAAAGATGTTGAACTTAGTGGGGGGACTTGGGCAGGTTGGCCACATATTCTCACGGGGTTTGGGTAAACCTATTTCTTCCTCTCTAACGTTCAGGTATGGGGTTAACAGTCTTCCCCTATCATGTGCTCCCAACATGATATACATGGCCAACTGGACACGGACTGAAACCTCCAAAGCTGTGAGCCAAGTAAACCTTTTATCTTTTGAAGTTGATTTTTTGCTTATATTTGTTACAGTATTGGAAAGATGAGACACCATGCCTGGGTGAATGACTGGCAAAAGACACATGGCTCTCTAAAGTTCAGTCTGAGGCTCTGGAATGGTGTCTGTCTCCTGGGTACCATGTGCTCATGATGGTCTTGAAATCAGGACAGCTGTAATTTCCACATGAGATCCTTGTGAGACTGGGCCCACTAACATCCTTTCTTGAGCTGAAGGCTCATGACAGAAGACTCATGAGGTACACAAGGGGAGTACATAGAGAGCCCTGAGGCAGTGCATGAGCAGCTCACAAGGCTGTATGTGAGGCTCATACCCTCTGTGAAAATGTCCATGTGGCTGATGATCATGACAAGAGAACATGTACTCCCAACATGGTATGCTACTATGCTATGGACTTCTGCTGGTGTAGCTGACTATAAATTATCCATATGTCTGTAAGTATCATACATACTTCCATAAGCTATTAGAGTTAAACACACTAGCTCACCAAGATAGACATGGGGGTTCATTACAATTTTTAAAAATATTTTATTTGTTTTGTGTATGGTGGTTGGAGCATGTGGAAATCAGAGGGGAGCTTGGGGGTGTTGATTCTTATCTTCTACCATGTGGATCCTGAAGATGAAACTCAGGTCATAAGGTTTGGCTCTAAGTGCCTTTCCCCCTCGGAGCCATCTCACTGGCCTGGTAAGTCACTCCTTTGGTCTATCATTGGCACCCTATCTGGAGTAAATGGGTTTTTATTCATGTCTTTGCAAGAAAAATTAATGCAATATATGATCTGGTTGTCCAGGCTGAGTGCTAGCTCCATCAAAGTGAATTTTCCTAATTTGCTTAGGCCTCCATCAAGGTACCAGACAGTGAAGAGCAGGGTGAGGAGCTCTGGGGAAGAATAGCATGACTGGTGAAGTCATGGACAAAGAAAGAGCTGTAACGTGAAAAAGGTCCTAAAAGGACCGGGCAAAGCAGATGATACTTGGATCAGGGCCTTGCAGTCACCCAAGCATTAGGGTTTCCATTTCAGTGCAGGGAAAAGCCATCAGAGGCTTCATCATGATCAGTGGCTTACAAGTAACCACTTGGGCTCTTTTTTTGTTTGTTTGTTTGTTTTTTGTTTTTTCGAGACAGGGTTTCTCTGTGTAGTTTTGGTGCCTGTCCTAAAACTCTCTCTGTAGCCCAGGCTGGCCTCCAACTCACAGAGATCCGCCTACCTCTGCCTCCCGAGTGCTGTGATTAAAGGCGTGCGCCACCACCGCCCAGCCACTTGGGCTCTTAATATCCTCATCTTTGCCTCTCTAGCTGTACCTGGATCCAACCCTGGTCACCCCAGCATCTCATCCATAAACAGGGATCAATAGCATCTCTCTCAGGGCTTTAGACATTTCTTTCATTTAACAGTCAGGCAGGGTGTCACAGCTAAAAGTCCATCTGAGAATTCTTTCTCCACGCTCTCTGAGCACAGAAGTAATATTAGCCAAGATTTATAGGGCATTTCCGAGAGCCCGACTTTATAAGAGGCTGTCTTGTTTCTACACATCTAATCTGTGTGAGATTCTGCTCTGTGTATGCTCTCTCACTGACTCTCGTTTCTGTGATGCCGAGGCTGAGGTATGAAGTTCAGTGTCACGGTCCCCTAGCTAGTGAAAGGAGGGAGGAAGAAAAACCACAGGTCTCAGCCCATGTGGACAGTTACCAACAGTCTCCACCAAGGGCTGAACTCTGTGTTCCAAACTAGAACTGTCCCACATGCTTCAGGGTTGCAGGATTTTGAGGGGAGTTCACACTCCTACAGCTTGCCTCCACCTCACCCTCCCCACCCTTGAGCGGCAGCATCTTGGAGACGGTGTCATTTCCATTCCTAACACTGGGGTTACCTACCCTTCTTATATGCTGCTGAAAGCTTCCTTGACTCGGAAATAGTACAGAAAATGCAGCTTTAAAAGAGCTGACACCTCCATTATATTTTGGTATCTGTCGGAAGGAGTGCCGGTATTTAGAGACCCGCTGAGCTCATGCCAACAGCTCTGCAGGTAAAGTCTGTCTTGAAAGGCATTTCTTCCAGCTTCAGGCTGGGTTTAGAAGTCAAAAGCGAGGGCCCGTGAGGTGGTGACATCTGGGCCACATCCCAGGTCCTTGCTACCTGCAGCTTGGTGTTTATCGGAACACGTGTGACACTTTCCTTATCTGTCCGGATGATCCAAAGCCTGCCAGCCCCTGTTTGATGACGCTCTTTTCATGAGTTTAATGGAATAGGCCAGAGGGAAGAGTGAGCAGAGAGCGTGGGTCTAAGTGTGGTTCTGCTATGACCTTGAATGAATCAGGCTCCTTGGAACTCATCAGGTTGATGAGAGGATCAAAAGAGAAGATTCGAGGATGAGCACTTAGCAAAGCTTAGGAGGCTCTCAAAGTAGGAAACAGTGTGATTCCTGAGGTATCATTTCTGACCTAGCAGTTGCTTCTGCTCCTGGCTCAGAGTCCCCAGAGGGAGGAGGGAAGGAGTCCTTCACAGGGTTAATGTTGTCCCCAGAGGCACAAGGCATGGCAGACCTAGGAAGGGGTGTCTGCCTTGCTTTTGTGTCTAAATTAAATGTGTTTCTGTCAAAGCTGTCATCAGGATGTCATTTCCTTCACAAGTACAGTGAGGGAGAGAGGAATATGCAGAGCCCCAAGGGTATGGCAGAGTTTGGGAGGTAGGACCCAGCTTTGTCAAAAAGTGGGTGGTATTTCATTAATGAAATGGCTCAAGGGCTTTGTCTGGTTTTTCTCTACATCTGGATTCTGCCTTCATTCCTTATCCCAGCTTAGCATCTAGAAATGCTAGCCCTGTCACAGCATACCTTTCTAGGTTCCACTTCTTTCTGTGTCAGGGTAGTGTGGGCTTGCCAATGGGAGGACAGAGAGAGGTGGAGGAGCTGGAGGTTTTCTTGGCAGGGGGAGGGATTTGAGACCAGAAGCTGGTTTTGAACAAGGTTGCCTGTCTTCTTGCCAAGTGCACCCATGCTGGGAGAGATTCAGAAATCATCCCAGTGTGCTCAGTCCTGGGCTTACCACTACTAGTCCTGGGTCTACAGAACCCTTGCTCCTTGGAAACCAAGCTGGTTTATCACCTTAGAGAAACCCTTGCAAGGAGCTGGAGATGTGTCTCGGTTGATAGAATGCTTTCCTAGCATGCCTAAAGCCCTGAGTTTAATCCTCATTACTAAACCAACCACCTGTGGTAGTGCATGTCTGTATTCTAGCACCTAGGAGCTGTGGGTGGGAGAATCAGAAGTTCAAGATCATCCTGGATACATTACATATTGTACTTGAGATCAACCTAGGATAAACAAGACTGTTTCAAAAAAGAAGGGGGAGGGGGAGGAAGAGCCTTAGTGATAAAGAAGAACCTTAGTGGTGGTACAATAGGTGGGTCCCCTCCAGCAGATCACTTGATCATGAAACTGCTGTGGGATGTCTTTCTGTATGCTGTGAATATGTGTGGCTCCCATTGGATAATAAATAAAGCTGCTTAGGCCTATGGCAAGGCAGCTGAGAGGCAGGTGGGAAATCCAAGCAGAGATACAGAGAGAAGAAGGTTCAGGGAACAGGTAGCCACAACCAGCTCTTGTGTTTGGGTAAGTAGCCAATGTCTGCCTGCTGTATGATATTTTGTTTGTGTTCTGATACATAAAGCTTGCCCAGAGATCAGAGGCTGGAGCTAGCCACTAGTTAACCATAGAGGCCAGACAGTGGTGGCACACACCTTTAATCCCAGCATGTGGGAGGAGGAAGCAGGAAGACCACGAGTTCAAGGTCATTCTTGCCTGCACAGTGGTTTTGAGGCCAGCATGGATACATGACATCCTCTTTTTCTTTCTTTCTCTTACGGTTTTTTGAGACAGGGTTTCTCTGTGTAACAGTCCTGGCTGTCCTGGTACTTGCTTAGTAGACCAGGCTGGCCTCAAACTCACAGGGTAGACAAGGACGACCTTGAACTCCTGATCTTCCTGCTTCTTCTTCCCAAGTGCTGGGATTAAAGGTGTGTGCCACCATTGCCTGACCTCTATGGTTAACTAGTAGCTAGCTCCGAACTCTCCAGGCAAGCTTTATTTGTCAGAATACAAACAAAATATCATACAACATCTGCTTCTTTTCCCTGGCTGCCTCCCAGGGGGACTTGCTAGCACCTTCTTTTCCTCTGTGGTTAGAAGGAAACCTTCACCACCCCCACCACCCCATGCAGTAGCAAGTGCTATTTCCCAGGTTCTTCCTCAGTGGCCTTCAAGGTGATGTGGTTGGTGAAGGCACTCAGTGGGTTGGTGGCAGAGCTGATAGTGGAATGGGTCTTCTGTTCTTTTTCCCAAAGACCACGGAGTCCTTTGACGCTCTGGCAACATCTGCACCTTGGTGATCTCTAGGGAGAGACTAAGTGGCTCCCTTGGCCTCCCATCCCCAAGGCTGGTGTCCACACTTCTTCCTAGTTTGATCACGAGCCTGCGGTGGGTGGGTGGGTGGGTGGGGGGACACTCGCGCTTCTCCGTCGGTGTTGTGCACCAGGGAGTGGGGCTTCTCCATCTGCTCATCAGGTGTCCCATCTGTTGCCGCTGTCACCTTTCACAGTCCCTTCCTCAGGGGCTGGCAACATAATAGCAGTCCTCCACTTTTGAAAAGAGGTTTCAATCTGGCATCTGGAGATCCCAGTCAGCAGCAAATGGTCTGAAAAAGACTCTAATCATATACTTTTCAGAGCTCCAAAGACAGCTTTGTCTGATCCGTTGTTTAAGATCTCCTTGCAGGACTGACATCACCCAGAGACAGGTCACAAGAAGGCTGCTGGCAGATGACTTGGGGCTACCTCAGAAGGTCACCCTACTTCTCTTGGAGTTCCAGAGTAGAAACTTGAGCTTTGACACAAGACTGACCATCATTTATTACCCATTCATTCACAATATATGTTTAAGTGTCTACATACAGGCAGCTTTTCTATCTGAGGCCACTCTTCAAAAATTTTATTTACTTATATCTATGTATGTATGTATGTATGTATGTATGTATGTATGTATGTATGTATATATGTAGCTGATGTTTTCCTGGTCCTGCCTGGCCCACGGTCAGGACAAATCTCTCTCACCCACCAGTCCTGCAGCCGCTCGGACCCAATCAAACACACAGAGACTTATATTATTTATAAACTGTATGGCCTAATGGCTCAGGCTTCTTGCTAGCTGTTCTTATATCTTAAATTAACCCATTTCTATTAATCTGTAAGTTGCCACATGGATCGAGGCTTACTGGTATCTTAACGTGTTGCTTCTCATCATGGTGGCTGGCAGTGTCTCCCTGTCTCAGCCTTCCACTTCCTTGAATTCTCCTCCCTCTTTGTCCCGCCTATACTTCCTTCCTGGCTACTGGCCAATCAGCGTTTTATTTATCGATCAATCATCTACAGCATATCTATCTATCTATTGTCTATCTATCTATCCATGATTTTTTTTTAAGACAGGCTTTCCCTGTATAGCCTTTACTATCCTGGAACTTGCTCTGTAGACAAGGCTGGCTTTGAACTCACAGAGATCCACCTGCCTCTGCTTCCCGAGTGCTGGGATTAAAGGTGTGTGCTGCCCAGTGAACTTTCTGCTTTTATGCCAACTAGGAGCCTTGTCTTTCCTTGTGGCACATAACAGGGCCAACAGGGAGAAGGTGTTGTGAGGCAGAGGAACAGTTATGCAGAAAGGCCCAGAAGGAACCAGGAAACAGGATGAAGCGGCATGCCTTGCTACAGTTCCCCATGTGAGGGGTGCTGGCATCTGGAGCTAGGAGTGTGGAGAGTATTTCCCACCTTTGTTCCCTAAGACAAACCTCCACCTGACATCCTCTTCTGCTCTACCCAGAAGGGCTCTGCAATATTTAGCAGATCCAGGCCCTGCAAAGCAGCGCTGAGTCAACATATGGAAGATAAGAGCTGTAGCCTGAAGCAGGGGTGAGGAAAGAGGGCAGGAAGAAGATGGGTTAGAAGAGCCCCCTGACTCCTTTGCGCCCTCTGGCCCCTTCCTTCCGTCATACACCCTCATTTGTTCCTTTAGCAACTTAATGTGCAAGCGAGGGACAGTGGGAAAGAAGGTCCCTACCCTCATGGAGTTTCATTCCTGGTGGGAAAGATGGATGGTAAATAGATTAACTGAACTGTTAAGTGGAGGTGAAGGAAACGGGTGGGATGAGTGAGTGAGTGAGTGAGTGTGTGTGTGTGTGTGTGTGTGTGTGTGTATGCATGCTTGCATTTAAGGTGGCTTTCCTTAAGGGCTTCCTGGAAGAAGTGTATTATTTTAATGTATTTTAATGTATTTTAGTAGAGACTGGAATGAAATGAGTGAAGAAGCCAGGTGGGGCTGGCCAGAAGACGTTTGCAAAGGGAATGAGCAGGAGCACAGCCCTTGGATGAAATCAATGCTCTGTTTGTTGAAGGGAGGCTGGGTTCCTTTAGAAGTACCAAGGGAGGCAGCTGAGGATGTCACCAGACCCCAGGGAACCTTAGGGACTAACAAAGCCTTTCCCCTGTAGACAGAGGCTGGTGGCCAGTCTTGGGGGATTACAAAGCCTAAGCTGGTTTTGGCTGGTCTGTATTTCAAGCACTCATTGGATCTGTAACATTCTCGATTTCTTCCTTCCAGAGGCCATTATTTCACAGTAAGTGCAACGGTTTGCATCAGTGTCCTGCAAAGCCCATGTGTAAATGGCCTTGTCCTGGCCCACAGCACTCCTAGAAGGTATGAAGTCTTTAAGAAATGGGTTGGAGCCTTAGCTCAGTGGTAGAGCGCTTGCCTAGCAAGTGCAAGGCCCTGGGTTCAATCCTCAGCTCAAAAAAAAAAAAAAAAAAAGGACCTTCAAATAGGTTATTGTGACTCCCGTTGCCTCCTTTTTGGCATTCTGGCTAGGAGGTGAGTGACTGCTTGCTATACTTCCCTTGCATGATGTGTTGTCTCACCAGAGGCCCAGCCAACCATAGGCTGAAAGCCAAACCGTTTCTCAGTCTAAGTTGATCTCTGGTGTTTGATAGAGTAATGGTGGGCTGGCTAGCAGTGAGTGCTGTCAGGAGGCAATGCTTTGAATGGTTTTAGAGGGATTTGCAAGGTAAGTCCTGCGTCCCCCAGGAGCCACCTCTGTGCTAGACCTGGAACCTTCAATATCCAACCAGAAGGTAGTGCTTGCCGCAGTCTGCATGTCGCTCCTCTGTCCACTCTGTGATCACCTTTTATCACACTCTTATTTCAGGGATGGGATCTAGCTCAGTTGGTAGATGCTCCATCTCTCACAAAATTGGGTGTGGTGGCACATGCCTGTAATACCAGTTCTCTAGGACTGGAAGATAGGAGGTGAAAAGTTCAAGGTCATCGTTAGCTATATATCACATCCAAGGCCAGCCTGGGCTACATGAGACCCTGTCTCAAACAAAATAAACAACAACAACAACAACAAAAACAACAAAACCCGATCATTTCAAAAGGCAGGATGGTTTCTTGTTTTCTGCCAAGATCCTGGCCAATAGAGACTCCTAAGGAATACAAATTGATTCTCACTGGGTATCATGATTAGGATGCCTAGGCTGAATCACTGTTCCTTTTCTCCTTCCTTCATCTCTTCTTCTCTACCATTGAGCTGTGGTCTCAGCCCTACTTTTCTCCTTTAAACTTTTATTTTATTTATTAATATTTGCATGTGTGTGACTGCAGGCCCTGCATCTAGCAAGGCATCTCATATGGAGGTCAGAGGACAACTTTTGGAAGTTGGTTGTCTTCTTCCGCCATGGGTTTGGGGATGGAGCTGAGCTCTTCCAACTTGTGCAGCAATTACCTTTGCCTGCTGAGATGTCTTCTTGATGCTTCTTTTCTCTTTTCAAAGAGCCAGATTGGTGTTGTGAGTTTGTCCTCTGGGGGTCTCTGAGCAGAGACATAAGCTCCCACTCCCCATAGTCTTATCTAGGATATTTGGATAAGGTCTCCCTCCAGAGTAAAGGACAAATTTGTTGTGGTCCTATATAATAATGACAATGGCTGGGCGGTGGTGGCGCACGCCTTTAATCCCAGCACTCGGGAGGCAAAGCCAGGCGGATCTCTGTGAATTTGAGGCCAGCCTGGGCTACCAAGTGAGTTCCAGGAAAGGCACAAAGCTACACAGAGAAACCCTGTCTCGAAAAACCAATAATAATAATAATAATAATAATAATAATAATAATAATAATAATAATAATAATGACATTGTCTTCCCTGGACCAACATCAGGTAAATGGACACCCATTCATTATAAAGGATCTGAGTTTCCTGTGCTTCCCAGCCAGTGCAGCCCGGCCTTTCCCATTGTCTTATAGGGAGGGACTGGGGTTTAGGAAATGTTGACTTTTGGCCACTGCTCTTGATTCTGACCCTGGAGTCAGGAATGCTGTCAGCATCCATATAGCTAACGCTATGGCTGGTTCCATGCTAGTTCATAATTGGGGTAAAACCTCAGGCTTTTCATGATTCTTAACTGGAGACTTTCATGTTTATGACAGGTTCTTTATTTTATTATTATTAATTGGTTTTTCAAGACAGGATTTCTTTGTGTAGTCCTGGCTGTCCTGGAATTCACTCTGTAGACCAGGCTGGCCTTGAACTCATGGAGATCTGCCTGTGTCTGTCTTCTGAGTGCTGGAATTCAAGGTGTGCACCATCACTGCAGTTTCTTATGTTATGTTTTTATGTTCTTATATTATGTTTTATGTCCTTTTATGTTATGGCAGGTTCTCTAACCCCCTGCTACAATCTTTTCTTTCCATACAATATATTTTGATCATGGTTTCCCCTCCCTCAACTCCTCCCAGATCCTCCCCACCTACCCAATTCCATGCCTTTTCTTTCTCTCTCTCTCCCTTCCTTCCTTCCTTCCTTCCTTCCTTCCTTCCTTCCTTCCTTCCTTCCTTCCTTCCTTCCTTCCTTCCTCCCCCCTTCTCTTTTACTCTCTTTAGAAAACAAACAGGGAAACAAAAAAGAAAACCAAACAAACCAAAATTAAATAAAACAAAACAAACCCCCCAAACAAAAAAAGAAACAACCTAGAAACACACACACAAACAAAACCCATAAAAACACAAAATGAGAAACCATAATATACAAGCCAAAGACCAATAAAACAACCACAAAAATGCCCAAACAAAACAACATGAGACAAAAAGTCTAGAAAAATCTCATTGAGTTTGCTTTGTTTTCACTATCTACTGCTAGGCATGGGGTCTATGCTTAAGTGTGATTAATACACCCAGGGAGACTCCACTGGAGAAAACTCAGTGTTCCTTGGCACCTGCTACCATCTTGAGCACTACATGTTCAAAACCAAAACCATCACCTCACTCCCCTTGCTTCCTTCTATGACAACATCCTGTTTGAATAAAAGATTCTTTGTTGCATTGAAGGATACTGCACCCTTCAGTCTCACTCCTTATCATGTCCAATTCTTTAGCAAATTCATCAGTCACTTTCAAGATGTCAGCCACATCCTCTGCTGTCCCAGGCTACACAAAGTCTATAATGTGTCCAAGTCTGTAGTGTGTCCCATTTTGCTTACCAAACTGACTGGGCTCTACCTTCCCTACTCAGTTTTCTAGACCATATACCTTATATTCTTTATGAATCTTTCCTTTTAAAGAATTCATTTTAGGGTTGATGAAATGGCTCAGTGGGTAAAACAGCTTGTCACCTAGTGATGTAAGCCTGAAAACCTAAGTTTGATTCCTGGATTCCACATTGTAAATGGAGATGGAGTTTCTGTCTGGATTGCCAGGTCCCAAATAATTAGCAGTCACTCCCCAAATTACCACACAGAGGCTTAGATTAATTATAAATGCTTGGCCGATGGCTCAGGCTTATTACTAGCTAACTCTTACATTTAAATTAACCCAATACTATTAATCTGTGTATTGCCACATGGCCCATGGCTTACTGGTCCTCTGGCCTCTGGCATCTTCCTCCACACCGCCTTTCTTCATCCCAGTCCTCAGTTTAATTGTACTGCCTAACCTTATCTTGTCTTGCCATAGGCCAAAACAGCTTCATTATCAACCAATGAGAGCAACATACATTCACAGTGTACAGAAGGATTATCCCACAGCACACATGATGAAAGGTGAGAACTGGCCTGTGCTGGTTGTCTTCTAACCTACACACACATACATATGTGCATGCTCACAAAGCACACACATACAGACACACACACATATATGAATACATACATACGTTATACCTGCATACATATGTATGTGCACACACATACATATATACACACAAAATAAAAAATAAATACATGTAAAATGAACAAAAATGAAAATGTGTAGATGAAATAAAAGCTTATCAGAAAATGTAGCTATAATCTACAGTGTTATTTATTTGTGTTATTAGAGTGTACTGCTTTTGCACCTGTAAGTTACATCATAACATAATAAAACAACAGGAGTTTGACAACTTTAAAACAAAATTATATGTATTTGTTTTATGTATATGAGTGTATTACTCCGTTGTATGTCTGTGCATCACATGTGTACCTGCTGCCCACAGAGACAAGCAGAGGCCATTAATTCCGTTGGAACTGGAGTTTTAGCAGTTTGTGAACTGCTGTGTGGGTGCTGGGAATTGACCTAGGATTTCCTGAAAGAACAAATACTCTTAACTGCTGAGCCATCTCTCTATGCCCTTGACAAACTTTTCGTTGAATACAAGCCTTAATTCTTGTGGACACCTATAAATTATTTCAGTGAGCAGAGAGAGCCACGTCTACCTGTAGAAGATGCCTATACAGTCAACCCCAACATCTGCACCTGGAGCTTCAACTGACTATTGCTAGAAAGTTTTACCTGTATTGAACAATGTGGTGTAACAACTGCATTTATAGTGTGTGTGTGTGTGTGTGTGTGTGTGTGTGCAGTTGAGTTTAGAGGCCATTAAGATCTGTAGGAGGGTTGGGTAAGTTACCTTCAAATACCATACCTTTTTATAGACGAGGCTCGAGCATGCGTGGTCTTGGCACCACAGGACTCTTGCAGCCAGTTCCCCATGGATACTGAGGATAGCTGTTTGTGGCTTCTCATTGTGTCCTTTGCCCCTTTTATTTTGAGACTTCTCTTTGCATAATTTCAGCCGTGTGTCATCAGATCAGAGACAAAAGCAACAGTTCACACTTTGCAGAGTTTAATGATCAGATTAGCCTCCCTAAGGGGAGGGGTAGTGGAGATTCTCTCACTCTGAGAGAACCAGGGCAAGGATGCAGCTTCCTGTGAAGGCAACCAGCAAAGACTAACATTTGGTGATCCCTTCCTGCCTGGGGTGTTCTCTTCCAGAAGGAATATCATATAGGTGTGACTTGAGGTGAAACTCGGAAACAAAAACCTTGGCTTCTGATACTTTCTTCCCTTTTTCGAACCCTCTGCTCCGGTTCCCATCTCCTCAGGTGTCTGATCTCTTCCTGTGATAAAAACGCTGCTGTGGCAACACTGAGACTCCACCCCTCCTCAGCTGCATATTAATAAGAGCATTTACATTTTGAACGAACAGCTTCTGAAGATGGTGTCAGAATTAAAGGCGAGGGCTGTAGATGTGGCTCAGTGGTAAAGAACGTGCTTAGCATATGCAAAACACTGGGCTCAAGCCCTGTGCTGGAAGATGATATAAAATCAAAGGACAATAAAACAGAAAATAAAAGCAAGGAGTAGAGACCACAGGTTGAAGTAAAGGGTTCTTACATATGGTACTGACTGGCCCGTCACTGACATTTCTGAGTATATGTTCTTCTCACATGACTGTGGTTTCACTGTGCTCTGCAGACAGCTGTAGAACTCAGTTTCCAGATGTGTGTGCCATCAGATAAAAGACTTGCTGGTGAGCTCCAGAGGTGGGCTGACCATAGAGCAAGCACGCTGGTTAGCTTTTGTCACCTTGACATACACTAGAGATACCTGGAAAGAGGGAACCTGGACTGAGGAATTATCTCTGTCATATTGGTCTGGGACCTTGTCTTGACTGATGATTGATGTGAGAGGTCTAGTCCACTGTGGGCAGTGCTACCCCTGGCTACGTGGTCCTGAGCTATAAAAGAAAGCAAACTGAGCCATGGGAATCAGGCTGGTAAGTAGCTTCTCTCTATGGTGCTTGCCTCTAGGCTCCTGTCTTGAGTTCCTGCCTTGGCTTTCCTCTGTGATGAACTGTAACCTATAAGCACCTTTTCTTCCCTGAGTTGCATTTGGTTAGTGTTTTATTCACAGCAAGAGGGAAGCTAACTAGAACAGCCAGTAAGTAGATGGCATCTGGGGTCAAGGCGAACATCAGTCCATTTGGGAGACACTTTTCCTATGCCAAATCCTGGGGCGAGGCTAGTCAGCCCATCCGCAGCTAAGAGTCTGGTTCTGGAGACCTCATTTGTGGGAGGAGAGGGACAGATAGACAGAGTCTGAGCACCAGGCAGGCTGGTACTGGAGACCTCACTTGTGGGAGGAGAGAGAGACAGACAGAGCAGGGGTGGGGAGAGGGAGGGAGGGAGGGAGAAAGAGAGAAGGAATGACAGACTTGGGCTGTGGTCACCAGCACAGCATTCATCACAGTTCTGGAGATAAGCCGGGTGCAAGGGGGACAGGATGCAGCCCCATGAGAATGAGCTGGTGACACAAGAGCAGATGGAGGACTATATTTCTGCTGTGAAGGCTGGGGGTGGAGAGCGGCCTTCGGTACTGCTCTGAACAGAGGCAGGGCCTGTCACAGAGTGCTCCTCAGAGACGGTGTAGGGACCCAGTGCTCTTTCCTAGGAATGCCAGGCCCGAGATAGACTGATAAATGCATCCTAGAGTCTTCCTCTCCCCTAAAGTGGGGTTGGGTATTATTCAGCTTTGCATCTTTTGATGACCAGAACAGCACAAGGTACATTATAGCTCCTCGATTTAGGTTTCATGCACAATTGGAGGGTTTCCTCTGGGAATACAGAAATGATGACATGATGCCCATCCTCACAAGATTTACATTCTAGGGTAGCAGATAATAATGAGGTAGAAACCAGAGAACACTCATTTTTTTTGAATCATCAAATGTTCTGTGAAAGGTAAAAAGAGATGGATGAATTGATCCTGTGATGGAGGACCACTTTGAATCGAGTAGGTCAGGTGGTGCTATTGGACCTGAGATGTGATTGATAAGAGAGAACCAAGTGCTGTACTTAGCTATCAGGGGTAGAGGGATGGGAAAGACCGCCCTGCCCCAAGCAGTAAGTGCAAAACCCTAGGCAGCAACTACCCAGGAGCGTTTAGAAGAAGAGAAGGGATCAGGATTGCTGTGTGGCTCTGGTGGAGTATGCCACGGCTTGAGTAGAGGGCTGCACTTGGAGAAAATAGCGGAGGCTCCAGGCACATTGTTTTAATGGAGCCCTGCTGGCATTTTGGGTGAGGCAGGCATGGATATTAGGTAACATTTAAGCATCTTTAGCCCTCGCCTACTAAATGTTACTAGCACCTCCTCTCCCAATTCATTCTGACAACCAAGAAAAATCCCCAGAACCGTTTCCATTCCCACACACTGCCTCACGAGGACCCCTGGAAAATCACTGTATTAGTCACGGCTCTCTAGAGAAATAGAGCCAACAGTGTGTGTATATACTTACAGACCAAACACACACACACACACACACACACACACACACACACACACACACACACACACACTTCACAGTCACAGCTTCCATAGTCTGACTTTATAATGGTGCAAAAGCCATATGCATTTAGTCGGACTGTGCTAGAATTCTGAATTTTAATCCTTTTCAGGGCTCGTGATATGCAGTAGAATACTCTCTTGAGATAACTCCTAGTCAGCTACACAGTTGTGAGGGCACTGTTGCCGAGCTACAGTGTGGAGCAGGTTAGGTGTGCTAAATATATTTTCAACATATTGCTTTTTACCTCACAATAAATTTATGAAACCTAAGCCTATCTTAAGTTGAGAAACCCCCACATACCGTGTGTGTGTGTGTGTGTGTGTGTGTGTGTGTGTGTGTGTGTGTGTGTGTACAGATTTATTAGCAGAATGAGTTAGTGCAGTTCTGCAGGGTGAGACATCCAAAGATTTGCAGTCAGTGAGCTGGAGAGCCAATGGATTAGTTCCCATTCTGAAGGTCAACAGTGGGCAGACCGGAGACTCAGAAATGGCTGCTGTTTCATTTCAAGTGTGAACCCAGGAAAAAGCCTGTGTCTTGATTTAAAGAAAATCAGGCAGAGGAATTCTTTCCTATTTAGTGAGAGTCAGCCTAGTTGCTTTGTCCAGTCTGGAGGAGGCTAACCATACCAGGGAATGCAACATCCTGTACCCAGCCTGCCAGTTCACACTGTAAGCTTAGCCAGAATCAGTTCAAGACTCATGAAGAACAATACTTGACCAACTGCAAGGTTTTTAAAAAATCATTACACTTATTGATTTAGTGTGTGTGTGTGTGTGTGTGTGTGTGTACTCCATAGTGGAGATCAGAGGACAACTTACAGAAGCAGGTTCTCTCCTTCCACCATGTGGGGTCCAGGGACACCCTGCTTGTGCTACAAGTGATCTTACCTGTAAGCCACATTACTAGCCCCAAGCCAATAAAGTTTAAGCATAAATTTAACTATCATGATTACAGGAGGCCTTAATGTCACTCCTGTGGGGTTGAGCTTTGGGGCAAGCTGGGAGTGACTCAGTAGAATCTCATGGCTGAAGGTAGAAGACATCCTTGGCTATCAAAACTCCTTCCATCTCAAGTTTATCGTGGTCAGATTAGGGGTAGCTTACAATCTGAGTAATGGCAATGGTATCATTATCTTAGAATCTATAGTACTGTTCTGTTTGCAAAGCTGACAGCTGTCACGCCCAAGGACCAGTTTCACCTCCATGGCTGTCTTGCAGGTAGCCAAGTCCATGACTCTTCTAAGAGAAGAGAGAAGCTGCTTGGAAGGGGCAGAGAGCCACCGAGGTTATCCTCATGTCTGTGGGAAAAGAGGGGCTCGAGCGAACTGGGTTTCCTAGGTGGTGGGGATCTTGCAGCAGAGAACACCAGACCACTGCAGGTGAACAGAGCTGCAGCAGGTGCGACAGTACAGCCTGCACGGCAGGCAGGTGAAGCTCAAGGACGCTGGTTGCTGCTGCCTGGCTACAGGGTCATAGCAGAGCTGTCACTTAGCGAGGAGATGGTGTGGCTGACAGAGCCTGCTGCGAGTGGCAGCTGGGGTCAGGGTGACTCAGAGGGAGCCAAGACCCAGTGCTGGCAGGGAGACAGCCAGACGGTGGGTTGGGAGTAGTCCAATCTGTCACCAAGTCAGCGGCAGGCTTTGACTCAGTGGGGAGGCTGAAGTGACACACAGGCTGATCTCTCTGTCTCTTCAGCCTTT
The DNA here is from genome assembly GCF_049852395.1 of Peromyscus maniculatus bairdii. NCBI lineage: Eukaryota > Metazoa > Chordata > Mammalia > Rodentia > Cricetidae > Peromyscus > Peromyscus maniculatus. Next base: position 24,910,843 of record NC_134858.1, read on the forward strand.
TTCTAGAGACCCCACCGGCTTCTGCCTGCACCCGCTCTCCTGCTAGGTTGCCTGGGCTGTCTGCTATTGAGAGAGAAGGGGCAGAGAAGTCATGTGGGCTACAGTCCTTGCGTTTCTTGCTGAAGCAATCCGTTAGCTAGGATAGGAATAGTTCACTCTGGAATTCCTAGAACCTATTGTTATGCCTAGGCAATGGAGACGCCTGGGGTGCTTCTCTGTGGAGGGAACAATAGCACCTTGAGGACAAACTAGTGTTTCCCTGGGACTGGTGGTTTTCACTGTGTGTGGAATAAGGGGATTTAGGATTCCCAGGAGAAGGAAGATAAGGCCTGGGGGAGACACAGATTATTGGAAAATAAGGGCACAAAGACAGGAAGACACATGTGGTATGGACAGGGCTGCTCTCAAGGCCAGAGAAATGGGCAGCTGGGTGCAACCTGTGGATATGGTGAGGTGAGATACAAAGGCCACAGAGCTGAGGGCAGCAGCTTTGCATATAGTCTGCCTTCTCTCAAGAAAACATAGTCAAATTAGGTGTGGTAGCACATGCTAGTAATATCAGGATGGGGGAGGCTGAGGCAGGAGGCTTGTGAGAGTGAGGCCAGCCTGGGCAACATAGCAAGACCATGCCCACCCCCCCTCAACTCCACAAAAAAAAACAAAAAAAAAAACAAAAAAACAAACAAACAAACAAACAAAAAACTCAGGGGATCTGAAAATGATGGAAATAACAGCCCATTTTTCTTTGTACATGCTTTCAAGTGGTCCAATGATCTGGGGGCTTCGGAGTCAAACCTAGACAGGAGCCAGGATTCTGTTTGGATCTGTTCCCACCATAGGGACCGATGGGCTTCCTGGGAACAGTGTGCCAGCAGGGTAGTTAGTTCTTCCTTGCTCTGTCCCTCCTATTCCTACCCTGGGGTCTCTCTCACTCTTGTCTGAGCTTCTGCATTGACCCCTCATGTATTCCTGGTTTTCTGTTCACAGATGGCCATCCTGGTCTTCTAGTCTCCCTGCCACCATGTCCTGGGCGTTTACTCTTCTGTCCACTCTGGCTGCTCCAAAAGCCTTGGCTTGCCTTCTTCCTACTCATCTCACAAACACTCACAATTGGGTTGTGACTGACTTCAGACTCTTGGGGGTTGCGGGAGAGTGTTTACTGTTGGATAAATGCTTCACTTTTAAATACTTAGAAGGATAAGCTTGCAGGAAATCTCGAGTATATAATATCTGAGTTATGTGACAGTCCATATTGTGAAAGCTCATGGTTAAAAATGGAAGGCTTACCATGCCTCTGAAAGAAATGTAGAGCAGGAAGAGAGGGAAATACATGTGTGTATACATATTTGTATGTGCATACTGTGTGCATATATGTATATACACATACAGTTTATAGAGGGTTCTACATGGGCTTCAACATTAAATTTTGAGTAACTTCCAGCAATAAATTAAATATTCCCCTTTTAAAGCAAGAATAAAATTATTATTATTATTGTTGTTGTTATTGTAATTATTATAGTCAGGGTTTCTTTGCATAGCCTGTCTGTCCTGTAACTTGCTTTGTAGTGTTGTACCCGTTTCGCAAAACCCCCAGAGACCACCAAGGAGCTGGGTTCTGAGGCAAGCACATGAGGGTCCTTTTATTCAGGTTTAACCTGGGCCACTGCATGGCAGATGGAAGGAAATGTGGCGGCGGCCACGAGCCCAGGTGTAGAGGATTTTTATAGGGAAAAACCACAAGCCGGGAATTGGCAACCTGGGATTGGGTAGAAGGGGCAAGGTGATTTTTGAAACTATTGGTCTAGACTTTGGGCACTAAACCACATTGAAACCATTGGGTTAGATTTTTGGCAGGGAACCACAACCTGCTGAACAGAATTTTCTGGACTGCTCAGCAGGATTATCTAGATATGTTCAAGGGCCTAAACTGCAGACAGGATGTCTGCAGGAGGATACTGTGCTGGTCCTTCCTGGAACTGAGTACAGCAGGTAGTCTGAGATGGTGGCCCTTTCCCTAAAATAGAACCTGTAAAGTTAAGTCTAGGCCTTCATAGTAGATCAGGCTCTGCCTGCCTCTGCCTCCCAAGTGTGCTGATATTAAAGGCATGTGCTACCACCACCTGGCACAAGAATAGAATTTTAAAAGGACAAAAACACATTCAGATTTTTAAAAAGCAAAATCTTCTTTTGTTCTCAGATTCATTGTAGTATAACTGGTAAATAGGAACATATATATTTAATTTTTGCCCCATGATGGGAAATTCACTTATTAATCGTGAAGTGTTGGCCACAACCAAACTGATGGGCATGATACATTCTTTGGGTTTCCGACAATGAAACCGGATGAAATGTGTTCAGATGGTTTTTCCCTCCACAGATTCCAGTCCCTGCTCACTGTGTGTCCTGTAGACGGGAACTGTGACTCAGACTGGCGGAAAGCCTGTGGGTCAGTGCAGGCCTTCTTGTCAGTTGATTCTTACTTCCTGAGTCTTGGAGGTGAGTCAGTTTATTAGAGGTCTCAGGAAACATAAGCCACGTATGAGAAATGTGTGAGAAGAGACGTATTAGGAGGACTTGGCTCACCGGGAGTCCCAGCAATGTCCACTCTTATCTGGAGACTCAGGAAAGTCCATGGTGTAGTTCTCTTCTAAACAGGACCATCTGGGAAACCAGGGAGTGAATCCCAGCCCTAGGGCAGGAGATGAGATGCAAGGGCCCAACCTGGGCCGGCAGGCAGGCAGAAGAGTCCACATTTACTTTCCTCTACTTGGTATTCTGTTCACGTTTTCAGTGACCTAGAGAAGGCCTGCTCATATTGGAGAGGCATCTACATCCCCGAATCCACTCAGTGCTAGTCTCACCCAGAAACACCCTCCTTCTCCCCAGGCCAGGGTGGAGGGTCTCAGTCCCCTTGTCACCTGAGGGAGACCCATCCTTGCAAGCGGTCCTTGCAAGACAACCATTGTCTGCTGGGCCAGTGCAGGGCCTGGAGAGCTGGAGTCCCACTGCCTTCATCCTGCTCCTCTTTAGGAAACCTCAGGCTTGCAGATGGGCTTCCCTGGGGAAGCAGATGCCTATTGCTGGCGACACAGCCTGTTCTGAAAAGTAGGTGGATTAATTGTATACACCACTCATCAGGGGGTACTTAAGGCTATTTCCTTTGATTCTCCTATTCAGCTTTTTTGTTTTTCTCTGGTTTAGAGACTGAGTGTCTTTATGTAGCCTTGGGTGGCCTGGAACTTGCTATGTAGACCATCTTGGCCTTAAACTAATAGAGATCCTCCTGTCTCTGCCTCCCAAGTACTAGGATCGAAGGTACCACCACACCCAGCTATTAGGTTCAGTTTCTGTTTTCTAAATAAGCATTTATCTTCCCCCTTTCTCTGTCATTTGTTTAATAAACGCTGACTTGGAGCACATCTGAACTCTGATACCTTCAGAAGTAGTCAGAGACAGTTCCTAAAAAGGGGCTTCCAGGCTTGGGCATAGCTTGGTGCTGGAGCATTGAACTAATGTGTACAGGGATCAGCAATGTCTCTCTTTGCAGAGTGGGAAAAATCAAAGCAGTAGATTGGGGTTTTCCCAGCTCCTGAAGCCATTCAGTGCTTCAGGCTGTCAAGGGCCTGGAGAGTCCTAAGAACTGGAGAGGAGCCAACTGGTTCTCAGCTCCCTGGGAGAACACTCCAGGAAGCTGCAGCCCCTGCAGTGACCCTGTTCTCATTCCTCTCCGTCCCTGACATCTCCTCTTTGTTTGAGCTCTGTGAGTCCTTGCTCCTTTGGGACTGGAAACAGACTTCTATGGAGCTGCCCAGCCTCTGAGGTGGCACAAAGGTTCGACTGGTACAGGTGTTTGTTGTCAAGTGTGAAGACCTGAGATCCCCAGAACCCTGCAAGACCTCCACATGTGTGCTGTGGTGCGCGCGCGCGCGCACACACACACACACACACACACACACACACACACACACACACATTTATATATGAACCCTCTGGCCTCCTCCAAAATCCCAAAGTACAAAGAAATTCCCAATCCCTTTCCCAATGGCCTAGCATTCTCTCTCTCTCTCTCTCTCTCTCTCTCTCTCTCTCTCTCTCTCTCAAGTCTTTAGGGACAACAAATAGCTCAGTAAGTAAAAGCATGTGCTAACAAGCCTGACAACCTGATTTCAGTCTCCAGGATCTCCACCCACCCCCCCACCCCACCCCACCCCCCGCCACGCACATGTGCACACACACCAGAAAAAGAGAAAAGGAATAAAGGAAGGAATGAAGGAGAAAAGGAGGAGGAAGGAGAAGGAAGAAGAAAAACAAGGAGAAGGAGAAGAAAAAGAGACGAAGATGAAGGAGAAGAAGAAGAAGAAGAAGAAGAAGAAGAAGAAGAAGAAGAAGAAGAAGAAGGAGAAGAAGAAGAAGGAGAAGAAGAAGTCTTAGAAATCCTCAAACACAAAGAGGCTAACAGGGCTCTCCAGTTCTCACAGGGAAGTGGACAGACTATACTTCTAGGCTGCACACACCGGCTTACAGTGCTAGCTCCCCTTGGCCCCTCTACTCACTGGCTTGCTTTTTCCTGAGCATTAGCAACTAGGGGGAGAGGAAAGATGCTCTGGAAGGAGCCCAAAGTGTCCATTAGGTGATTGTTATTATGTTGATGCCTGTTACAAATGATATAAGTCTGAGGTCTTAATAAAATCCAACATTTTCCAATTAGCTTTTGCTTAATTAGCATCATGAATATTCAAAGTTCTTCGGCCCCTTTTGCATCTTTCCTCTTCAGTCTCTCCTCACACTGGCTGCTACATCAGACCAAGTCAGTGACACTCCTCAGGAGTGGGGATATGGAGGCCTCCGTGTGCAGAGGAACCAAGGTATCTCTCCCTACTTCCTCTCTCCTTCTTGGAGCAAGAAGCTCAGGCTGTGAGGTTTTCCCATAATCAAAAAATGCAAGACACACTGGCTCCCTATTGCCATGAGTCTATGAGAATGATCACTCTGGAAAGGACTTGTCCTGAGCAGTGCAGGATGGGGTTCTCTCAGTAGAGACTATAAGGGCAATTAGAAGTCTGGTGGCTTCCTCACTCCTTTCTAACTTCTGTCATCTGATCCCTCCTCCCTTTGTCCTTTTTTTTCTCTCTCCTCTCTTCTTCCTCCTTCATGCTCCCTCCCTCCTAATTCTCCTTCTCCTTGAGAAGAAAAAAAAAAGCCTTTGGGGTGTGTGTGTGTGTGTGTGTGTGTGTGTGTGTGTGTGTGTGAGAGAGAGAGAGAGAGAGAGAGAGAGAGAAAATGCAGACATGCACATACCTCTGTGTGTGTGTGTGTGTGTGTGTGTGTGTGTGTGTGTGTGTGTGTACCTGCGCGTGTGTGAATGCAAACATGCATGTGTATGGAGGTCAAGGACAAGCTCAGGTGTAGCTTCTTTCCTTTTACTTTGTGTGAGGTGGAATCTTTTGTTTTCCTGCTAACTGGCCCCTGAGCTTCTGGGGATTCTCCTACTTGTATCTCCCCTGTCCCCAAAGAGAGTGCTGGGATGGACTACAGGCATATGCTACCACTGCTTCTGGCCTTGCACCAGTTTTGGAGATCTGCACTCAGGTCTTCACACTTGCCTGCCAAACACTGGTGGTTTGAAAGAAAATGGTCTCCATAGGGAGTGGCACTATGAGGAGGTGTGGCCTTGTTGGAGGAAGTGTGTCACTGTAGGGGTGGGCTTTGAGGTCTCCTATGCTCAAGTTACATGCAGTGACACAGTTCACTTCCTGTTGCCTGTAGATCAAGATGTCGAACTCTCAGCTCCTTCTCCAGCGCCATATCTGCCTGCATGCTGCTATGATGATAATGGACTAAACCTCTGAAAAGTGTAAACTACCCCAACTGAACGTTTTTCTTTGTAAGAGTTGCCATGGTCGTGGTGTCTCTTCACAGCAACTCTAACGAAGACAAACCCTTGACCCGCTGAGCTGTCTCTACAACCTTTCTTCTTCTTTGAGCAGAAGTACCCTTCCTGCAAAGACCTTTCCCTACAGCCCTGGTCATGTAACACGAAAACAGCACAGCTCCAGTGTCTCTGGGCTTGACACGTGATGCCTCCCACCCCTCAACATGTCATCCCTGGGATGGCATCTGCAAACCTAGGCACACAGCTTGTACAACATTGACTCTTGTTCTTTGTTCCTTAGGAAAGAAAGTAGAGAGCCAGGGATGGGGGAGAAGTTGCCCAAGATGGAAGACCTCATTAGAGCCAGAAGGAGGGATTTGAATTCAGACTTATTGCCCCTGTCTGAGACATTTCCCCAGCCTCTAGACTTCCAGCCCTAGAGAAAAGCTAGCCTCAGGTTGGAACAGGAAGGCTCTCTAATTGTATGAACATCCATTTTTATGTTCCCACCAGGCAGTAGTACCTTGCTCCACTCTGAGTGAAGGAAGAGAAGAAGGAAAATAGCCATTATTTGCCCTCCAAGCTTCCCCTGGCTGCCTCTCACCCGACTGAGGCTGGAATATGTGGTACCGGCTGTAATTTAGGCTTCGTTTGGAGGATTTCCCAGTAGTGCCTGCAGCTCGTAATGCAGGCTGTCAAAATGATGCAGAATTGTGCTCTGCCAGCTGCCCGGCTGACTTCATTCAGATACATCTAATGTGACAATTTTGTCAAAGCTTGTTTTAAGGAGTTGTTTTGACTGGTGTTAATGTGGCCTTCTTAATCAGCCAATTGCTGCATCTGAGCCCTCCACACCAGCAACCAGAGGATAAAGTTTCTCTGTGGTTCAGTCTGGCCTGGTCTCCTCTGGGCCAAGGGTGACCCAGCTCATTGGTAGGCCAGTGGCCTTCCTGTCCTTGGCTGGCTGTGACAGTGACAATGCTGGGTAGATGGCCAGGTCCCAGGCTCAGGAGCTGACCAGAGAAAGGCAAGCCTAAAGTGGAGAAGACACACACTTAAAAAAATACTACAACAACAACAAAAAAAAACAACTCAGGGGTTTTATGCTAACAAGGAAGTGTTGTGATCTCAGAAGGGCTTGGCAAGATTGAGTTCAGTCAGAAGAGGCTTTGGGAACTCCAGAGTGCAATGAGTTGGCAGGAGTGAAAGTTCTGAGCTGATGCCTCCTTAGAACCCTTGAGAATTCCCTGGCCTGGTCAAGTTACCTTATCCGAGTTCTGATTGGTCCATCTGACAATGAGAACACTAATCCTTGGAGGTAGCTGTAAGGATTAAACACAACATCCTAGATGGAGATGCCTAGTCTCGGCAGCTGCTTTTTCCTCTCCCATTTGTGGTGGCTTCCAAGCAGGACAGGATATAAGCAAGACAGCAATATCTACCAGGAAGTGGTCCATGCCGTCTCCAGGGGCCTCTTACTTCCCTCATGCTCAATGGATCATTTATAAACACCCCTACTAGATTTTTAGGATCTGTGTAGACAGGAGTTGAAGTTCATTATTTCATATCCAGCCATGTATGACTTACTGCTGGGGACGGCTGTGCTGTCCAGTAATTCTGTCACTTTGCAAACCTGGGGACACTGACACAAGAAGATGGCATAGGTTACTGCACGGTCTCCCGGGGCGATCACAAGACACAGTAAACCCGAGGTTCATGAGGACGATGTTGGTCTATTAGTTTACTGTGAACTTTTGAAAAATGACACTGGAAAGTATAACCCAGGGGAGCTGGGGAGATGGCTCAGTTGGTAAAGTGCTTGTTAGACAAGCATGAAGACCTGAGTTCAAATCCCTAGCACCCATGTAAAAAGTCAGGCATGGTGGTACATGCCTGTTATCAGTGCTTTGGAAGCAGAGACAATGCCTTGCTGGTCAGCTAGTCTTGTCAAGTTGACCAGCTCCCAGTTCAGTGAGAGACTCTGAAAAACAGCAACAACAAAACCCAGAAATAAAGAGGTGGAAAGAGATAGAAGAGAACACCTGATATCAACCTTTGATCTATGCACTTGCACACACACACACACACACACACACACACCAATATGTTTGTACACACATACCCTCCCACCAAAAAATGCACAAAGTATGTAAATACATAAGCCAGCAACATGTTGTTTCTTATCATTGTCAAGCATTATGTGCTGTACATAATTGTACATGTTATATGGTTTTGTTTTATTCTGTTTTCTTGGATAATGTCCTACAATGTAGCCCAGGCTGGCCTTGAACTCCGGATCCTCCTGACTCAACTACCTGTGCGCTGGGATTATAGGTATATGCCACCCTTTTCAGTCTCATGCTTTGATTTTAAACAGCTGGACATGCACTAATATCATAAATGTGTGAGGGACATCATGTACACAACATTACAACAGCTACATTACTAGGCAAGGGGAGATTTCATTTTTTACCCTATCATAATTTTATGGGTTCAACACTGTATTACACAGCCTGAGATGAGATGAACTAAAATGCAGCAGTGTATGTTGAGGCTTTCATATACACCTGTAGAATCCTTGATGCCTGAGGGGTTCCTTTTCCTGGGGTGGCGTGAACAAACATCTAGGCACTCCAGAAAGGGGGCTGACGACAGTCCAAAGAAGTTTTCTTGCCCAAGTGTAGTTGCTGAACTAATGAACTTATTGGGGTTCCTTTTAGGAACCTCAGTGTTCCATAGGTGGCTACATCATGGAAAGGGACCAACCTCAAAATGGTGATGACTCATAAAATCTGCACTCCTGCTCCCAGCTCCACTGCAAAGCCTCCCCAGCAACGGCTTACTGCTTTTGTAATTTGGGGTGGGTGAGCAGTGGGAATCAACTTTTTAAGTCCCTGAATCATATAAACTTCATCATCTTTCCTGAATCCCATGTGCTTCCAAACCCTTCCCTCCAGGAGGGAATGTTTTGATTTGGAAGAAATAACCAGACAATATGCCTATTATATAGTATGCTAAACTTATCCTACTTGATGTTTAGTCAAGAATTGCACCTTCTGTGATTTGAATTAATTGATGTCAATATTGGAGTTTGTGTTCTGAGGAAAATAGAAAGTGGATACCAGAAAACGACTTGCTGAGCAATACTACGTATGTGCCAGGTGTCACCCGGCGTTGATGTGACTTCATCATGTTACCTCGTTGAGGTTCAGGAGGCAAGAAGTGGAAGAGTGCAGATTTAACTCCTGTCTTCTATTTCCGATGTCCATATTTGTCCTTGTAACCATTGCTAACTGTAGAGGTCCCAGGTGTAATAAGCCATTGCAGCTCCTGGCCTGGAAAATGAGCAGCTGCCATTACATACATACCCGGTCCCAAGAGGTGTGGGGTCTGGGTGTAATCTAAAAATTATCTGCAGGCCATGCATGCTGTGGGGCACTGGGATTAGTGAGTCTTCCTGTCTGGCTTTGGGACTTCCTAGTTCATTTGCATTTCAAAATGTTACTCCTTCCTCCATGCTGCTGGTTATTGATGTTTATTTTTAACTTGCATGTGATTAAGATGAATCAGAGTTCTTTCCACCAGCTGCAGATGGGTCTAATTGGGGTGCTGGGGTTCAGGTTTCTGTGTCATTTTTTAGGGGTTCTCCCTGCTCATGACTCGATGAATATCTTGGATATGTCTCACTTCCTATTCTGTTTCTGGAACCTGCTGGTGACAGGGGAGGTTCTTGATCCTGTCTGAACGCCCTGCCCCCTGCTTCCTCTCCACCCCTGGGGACATCTATGCTGCTCCAGACACTTTATTTGTCTTCATGAAACAAGAGTTAAAAATAAAAATCAATAACCACCAGATTACCAAGAGAAGATTAATTCCACTTTTGTAAATGCTAATGAGATTTGGAAGCCTTGCCTGTGGGACAGGAGAGGCTTAGCGCCTTCTGCCTGGCTCTAGGAAGGCTTTAGGAGAGTGCTCCTGGAGGGCTTGGTGGACCTGTCTCTTCAGCCTGTACATTCCAGCCTGCATCCTCTTCTGGCCCTCCGCTGAGAGTCAAGGAAGAGACAATGATCCTGAATTCTTCGCAGCAGCTGGAGAGATTGGGAGAGGCACCGTGACCTGGTGGCTGGCACACTTAGTGACAGGTGCTGAATACTTCATTTTGTCCATTTGTCTCCAGCAGAAGTTGTAGCTTTGCCCTTCTGCCAGGTGGGCTGTTCTTCCTTTGAATATCAACCATGTTCACTTGCTCTTCTATAAGGGTTTTCTCTAATGTCCCCTTCTCTATGAGACCTTAACCTGCTGTTCCATTTCTAAACCACAGACCTGTCTCATACCCTTCTCTATCTCCTCCATGGCCTCCTAATATGACATGCTACTTGCATATTATAGAATGCCTGGCTTTTCCCACTAGACCTGAAGCTTCACAAGTGACACAAATGACTGTTGCCTGCTTTGGTTCACATGTGCATCTTTCAGTCATGAAATTGGTGTCCAGTGTAAGGAAGGTGCTCCATAAACACTAATTTAATGCAAGAAGCGGAAAAGCCAAAGTGCAGAGAAGAGGGGTGTAACTAGAGTTTTCCTGCCTTGCCCACAGTCAGGACAAATCTCTGTCACCTGCCAGTCCCACAGCTACTCAGACCCAACCAAGTAAACACAGAGACTTATATTGCTTACAAACTGTATGGCCATGGCAGGCTTCTTGCTAACTGTTCTTATAGCTTAAATTAATCCATTCCCATAAATCTATGCCTTGCCACGTGGCTCGTGGCTTACTGGCATCTTCACATGCTGCTTGTCATGGGGGCAACTGGCAGTGACTCCCTCCGCCTTCCTGTTTTCTCAATTCTCCTCTCTGTTAGTCCCGCCTATACTTCCTGCCTGGCCACTGGCCAATCAGTGTTTTATTTATTGATCAATCAGAGCAATCTGACATACAGACCATCCCACAGCAGAGGGGTGTCAGTGCAAGAATCCTTAGGCCGTGTGAGATGGGCCAAAGGGCAGGAGAGAAAACTGAGGTCCATCTGTATCACAGGATACTGCTGAGCTATGAAGCTGTGGTGAGGCACTGATGATAAAGGGAACTGCTTGCGGGGAATGAAGCCAGCTTCAAAAGATCATAGACTGCAGAATTCTACTTATTTTCTATTCTAAAAAAGACAGAATTATTCAGATGACAAACAAGTCAGCAGCTGTGGGAAGTATGGATTGTGTGAGGGCTTGAGGATACAGTAGTAGTAGTTGTTTTTTTTTTTTTTTTTTTTGTTTGTTTTTCGAGACAGGGTTTCTCTGTGTAGCTTTTCGCCTTTTCCTGGAACTCACTTGGTAGCCCAGGCTGGCCTCGAACTCACAGAGATCCGCCTGCCTCTGCCTCCCGAGTGCTGGGATTAAAGGCGTGCGCCACCACCGCCCGGCCAGTAGTAGTAGTTTTATAGACTACATTAGAAGGAGGGGTTTTTTTTGTGGAACTGTTGCATATTCTGATCTTAAGGGTACTTTCATGACCCTGTGGAGGTGTAAAATCCATAGAACTAGAGAGAAAAGGATAGTTAATTGTGCTGTATAATTTTAAAATCCAGTACCTTCAAAATTAATAAAAATCTTTTAATTAAAATTCCTCTCACCCCAGAAAAAATGGCTGTTATCAAGAAATCCAATGCTGAAGGATGAGAGGGAGAGGAAAAAAAAATCCTTCTACACTATTGGTCGGAATTTAAATTAGTACAACCACTATGAAAATCATCTCAAAACACTAAAAATATATCTACCATATGATCCAAATACACCATTCACAGGTATGTGCCACAAGGAATAGAGTTCAGGGTGCCACAGAGACACTGTACACCATGTTTATTGCGACACTGTTCACAATGGCCAAAATATAGACTCAACCTAGATAACCTTCAACAGACAAACGGATACAAAAAGGTGAGGACTGGAGAGATGGCTTCGTGGCTAGGAATGCTTGCTTTCCAAGCTTGAGGCTGGGGATCCCAGCACTCAGGTGAAGGCTGCTCCTGGTCCTGTGTGTACCTGCAATCCCAGTGCTGATGAAAGCGAAGACAGGAAGGTTGCTGGGGCTTGCTGGATGCCAGCCTAGCCGAAATAAACGAGTTTCAGGTTAAGCTAGAAACCTTGCCTCAAAGGAACAAGAGAGTGACAGAGGAAGACTAGATACCCTCTTCTGGCCTCTGCAGGTGTGCATGTGTGTGACTGAACACTCACACACACGCACACATATAATACACATACACAATGTAATATATATATGTAGCTAGAGTTTTCCTGCCTTGCCCACAGTCAGGACAAATCTCTCTCACCCGCCAGTCCCACAGCCACTCAGACCCAACCAAGTAAACACAGAGACTTATATCGCTTACAAACTGTATGGCCGTGGCAGGCTTCTTGTTTACTGTTCTTATAGCTTAAATTAATCCATTTCCATAAATCTATACCTTGCCACGTGGCCTGTGGCTTACCAGCATCTTCACATGCTGTTTGTCATGGTGGCTTAATGCTGCTTGTCCTGGCGGCGGCTGGCAGTGACTCTTTCTGCTTTCCTGTTCTTTCTTTTCTCCTCTCTGTTAGTCCCACCTATACTTCCTGCCTAGCCACTAGCCAATCAGTGTTTTATTTATTGACCAATCAGAGCAACACATTTGCCATACAGAACATCCCACAGTATATATATGTGTGTATATATGTGTGTGTGTGTGTGTGTATACATATATATATATATATATATATATATATATATATATATATATATATATATATATATATGCTGCAATAAAACTTTACTCCTTCCAAAGAAGGATGAAATTATATCACTTGTAGGAAAATGGATGGGACTGGAGATCCTCATGAAGATTGAGAAAAGTCAGATTCAGATAAATATCACATGTTTTCTCTCACATGCAGAATCTATATTTAAAAACATAAATGAAAATAAAAGGAAGGAGACGAGGACCAGTGGGGAGAATACAAGAAAGGATAGTGAGGAGGGGAGAATGTGATCAAAGCCTTAATAATGTTGTCATGGTAAAATCTATTATCTTGTGGAATGAATATACACTAATAAGAAAATTAAAAATAAGAATAAATCTTTTAGAAAGAAAGAGGCCGAGTTTGTCAAGAATCAAACATCCCAGGATGGCCTTTAAGTGGGAAATTGGCCTCCCGTAAGAGAGAGGCTATCCCTGGGACTCACTGCCCCACACCTGAGAGTGGGAGGGCCTACATTTTGGATGGGAGGGATGGATGTGTTCCTATGTATTACACACGGCAGATACGACTCGTGGGGTCTGCTCAATTGTGAAAGGACAGCAGGTTTCTACCACAGCATCACTCCTCTGCAGACCATTTATTGTGATAAGAAGGAAATATGCTCTGAATAAAATTTTTTCTTGCAAATCCCTTTTCTTGGCCTCATACCCAGTTATGGATTTCCTGCTGTTAATAGATTTCAGCCCGTCCACTGTCCCCCCTTGGTGCTCAGCTGCTGCCTTCTGATGGCCCTCATTCCATTGTAGGGTCTGCTCTTCTCACTCACCCTCTCATCCTGGGCCCTGCCTCCCATTTAGCTGGAAAGCAAGACAGAGCAGGCATCAATGGCAAGACTCCTACAACGAAACCTTTTCCAGGCACCCCGTCAGCGGCCAGGTCTTCCTGTGTGTTCGGTGAGATGCTGCTGCCGCTAGCAGGGTAAACCACAGGCACGATGCTGTCACCTTCAGCAGGCCAACACATTGGGCCCTGTTCCTTTTCCTTCTCTGCCATTGTGTTAGTAAGCTTTGGGAGACTGTGACAATCCCAGACACCAACGCCATTAAGAAAGAAAAATTGCTTTTGTCCATGGTCTTGGATCATGGTTATTTGACTGTATTGTTTCTGGGTCTGTGGTGGGACAGAAGATCATGGTAAGATGGCCCGGTGAAGCACAGCTGCTGACCTCATGGCAATCCAGAGGTAGGAGGAGTGAGATGAGAAGGGACCAGGAATAAGATACCCTTCAAAGGCACATATCCATTGACCTTCTTCCTTTGGGCAAGTGCCAATCCCTGTTGCCTCCTAATACTGCTACTAGGCCATAAACTCATCAACAGATTGGCCCATTGGTGAAGACAAAGCCCTCATGACCCAGTCACTTCTCAATAATTGATCCAATAGGTGGAGGAACCAAAGCTTTCACACATGAAAGGAATAATGAATGATGCCTACTTCATATCCAAACCATAATAATAAACACTTCGCATTTCTTACTCTGATCACGTGGTTCAGAGATGATACCAAACATCTTCTGTGCGGCCCACTGTGAAAGGTGAGGATGAGACGGACATAGCCACTGCCTTCCCATGAGTAATGTTCTGAGCTTTCTCCTCCAAACGTGCTTCTTCCACCCTCCAAGTCAGACGGATGCCTGAGCTGTCTACCTCCACGCCCACCCTGTCCAGTTACCCTCAGTTGTTGGTATTCCATCAGAAACTTTGTTCTTGTCTGCACGCTCATCCCCAAGCCTCGCTGCATGGCCTCTGTGTGTGGGGGGGACTGGCAACACTTTGCAGCCTACACCCTTGATCTGGACTCCAAATATCTGAGTTCCCTCTTCCTAGTCATTCTCTGCTAGAATCTCCCCTCACCCCATACTCTGCTGTCTTAGTTGCTTTTCTTGTTGTTATGAAAAAAATACCAGACAAAAACAGCCTAAGGAAGGAATGGTGTAGTTTGGGTCCCAGTTAGAAGGTACAGTGCATCATGGCGGGGAAGCCACGGCGGCAAGAGTGTGAGGCAGCTGCGGGCATTGCAGCCATCCGGGAAACTGAAAGGGGGACCATGGTGCTGAGATTGTTTCCCTCTTTTTATTGTATCCCTTTTATTTACTCCCAGAACCCACCCCATGAGAAGGTGCATATGCATGGCGGATCTTCCCTTCTCAGTAGAATTCAAAGGTGTGTTTCCATGGTGATTCTAAATCTATAATGAAGACTGACTGTTCCACCTGCCGATGCCAGTGTTGTTTTTCTCAGAATTCATAGGTATATGACCCTGCTTATGAATTTTTAAAGCAGGGCACATGTGAGGTCTAAGCTCTGGGGCCAGGAAAGAAGGAGGAACGTGAGAAGCCGGGGGTGGAAGAGGTTTCAAGGAGTCTCAGGCAGATGAGAAATACTTTATTCTCCTTGGGCAGAGGCCATTGGGCAGGAAGCCGCTGGCAGGCACCTCGGCACACACCGGCACACATGGACTCAAGGCACAGGCACTCATGCAGATCAGCACACGGACCACACAGAGGTGAACACACAGACCTACAGGCAAACACATATAAGCAGGCTGGTGACGTCAAAGGACTCTGCCTGCTGACCTCAAAGTCATATCTTTACAAAACCCACACAAAAGTGGTGTTCTTCTAGGAATAGTTATGTAGCAGATCACATTACTGTTTACTTTCGGCATTCCTGGACTTCTGGTGTCAGCCATTTTGTGCTGACTCAGCACCTCTGGATGTCCGGGGTCGGCATGTTTTAGCTGACTCATACTGGATGTTCATATCAGCACATGTTGTCGAAACATCAACTGACCCTCATAACTTTCTGTTTCCAACAGTATGATGCTACACGCCCATAATCCCAGCACTTGAGAAGGAGAGGCAGGGAGATCAAGAGTTTGAGGTCAGTCTGGGCTACTTGAGAGCTTGCCTCAAAGCGGGGAAAAGCCTTTCAAGTTTAAAAATTACTCATGGAGTGAGATGCAAGCTTCTCTATACAGTCTTCAGAATGGAAGCATGAGCCCAATTCCTACCCTCATTTGAAGCCAGTTTCCTCACCATGGCCTACGCTCTGGCCAGCACCAGGAACCGTCCTTGGAACACACATTGTGTATTCTACTGTGCCTGCTCTCCTGTGCACCATCTCTGTATTAGTTACTTTTTATTGCTGTGAAGAGATACCATGACCAAGGAGACTTATAAAATATAACATTTAATTGGGGACTGGCTTACAGTTTCAGAGGGTGAGTCCATGATCAAGAGGATTAAAGTGAGTCAAAGCCTGGGACTGCTTTGTGTGTGTGTGTGTGTGTGTGTGTGTGTGTGTGTGTGTGTGTGTGTTGTGTGTTCATACACACACTGGCTCATGCTGTTGAAACAGCAAGTTCAAAGTCTTTAGCACAGACCAGAGACCTAGGGAAGATACGATGCTACAAATCGAGTCTGTCAGCAGAATTCCCTCTTCTTTGGAGGAAGTATGAGACCAGCTTTCATTAAGGAAGGTGTAACAGTTTGGATCTTGAGTGTCCCCAAAAGGCACATGTGTGCCATGCCTTGCATGTGGAAGTTACAGGACAATCTTGGGTGCCAGTCTTCACCTCCTACCTTCTTTGAAGCAGGATCTCTCCTTGTTTGCTATTGCATCACCAGGATAGCTGACCTGTGATTTCCAGGCATTCTCTTGTCTCTGCCTTTCATCTCTCCTACAGAGACCTGGTATTACAGATGTGTACCACTGTTGGATTAACGTGGGTTCTGGAGATTTGAACTCAGGTTGTCGCCTTTGTATGATGAGTGCTTTACCCTCCTAAAGCACCTCTCCAGCCTTCATTACTTTCTTTTATTTTGTCTGATTTATATTTTAGCTCCTTCTTAGTACTAGCAACATACTATGCATGCACTTGGTTGTGTGTAATTGTTTCCCCTCACCTAGACCGTAGAAGCTCCAGTAGATCAAAGGCTTTCATGCATCTTTGTTTACTCTTGAATCTCAATGTCTGGGATTGATCAATGACATTTAAAATAGCTGATTTTATGTAACAACTTGGATAGGCCACAGTGCATAGATTTTGATAAAAAACTAAAATAGATGTTACTTACAAGCTATTTTTTAGACAAGATCAATATTTAAATGAGTAGACTTTGGGTAAAGCTGTTACTCCCTTGTTACTCAGCTTTCCAGTACTGTAACAAAATACCTGAGATAATCAACTTCGAAATAGGAAATATTTCCATTGTCTCTGAAATCACCTTCAGACTGTGGTCATTTGGTTTTGTTGCTTTGGGCCTGTGACAATACAGTATTTCATGACAGGAAGGCATTGAGTGGGAGGTGGCTCATCTCATGGCAACTAGGAAGGAGAGAGGGTCAGAGCAGATGGGATCCAGATAGCCTCTCCGAGGGTGTGCTCTCAATGACTTAACTTCTCTCCAGACCCCTTAAGACCTTCCAGAACATTAAGACCAGAACTCCTAAAGGTTCTACCATATTTCAATAACACCACAAGCTGATGCCAGAGCCTTTTAGTACATGGGCTTTGGGGGGACATTCAAGACCTAAACTGTAGTACCCATGATGTGGGTCTCATCTAATCAAGCAGATATTTTAAGAGAAAAAGAGACAGGCAGGCATGGTGACCCATTCCTTCAATCATAGCACTTTACTCTGGAGGTAGAGATAAGTAGATCAGTGTGAGTTCAAGGTCAGCCTGGTCTACAAAGTGAGTTCTAGGACAGCCAGGGCTATGTAGAGAGACCCTGTCAAAACTAACTAACTAACTAACTAACTAGGAATGAAGACATTTTTGTCCCAAAGGAGAGGCGATCTTCTGTGAGCCCTGAGGTGCAGCATGGTGTCTTCTCTGGGTTTCTAGTCAGTTGGGCCATGCTGCAGATTTTGGACTTGCTGTTTTGATTGCATGAGCCAGTTCCATAAAAGTCAGTCAGTCAACCAGCCAATCAATCTCTCCTTCCTTTCCTTCCTCCCTTTTTTCATCCCCCCCACACATAAACACACACACACACACACACACACACACACACACACACACACACACACTACTTAGTTTGTCTAGTGAGCGCTAATACTTTATATACATCTACTAAAAGAACAAATGAGATTTCTTGTATTCTGAAGTTTTTAGGTTAGGTTTGGTTTCTTCTAGATTTTGAGTGTTGGTTTCTCTAGCTATGACCATGCTCACTCTCTCATCAGTAGTCAGAACATTTGATTCATAGTCCTGCTGGAAATCCTATCCATTCACCATTCATCCAACATTTTCTGAATATATCCTGTGTTCCAGAAACTGTTATTGCTAGGTATATGTATTAGTTATTTCTGCTGTATAACATATTATCTCAAACCTAGTAGTTTTAAACTATCATACCATTGCTCTCCTTTAAAACAACCATACCAGCCGGGCGTGGTGGCGCACGCCTTTAATCCCAGCACTCGGGAGGCAGAGCCAGGCGGATCTCTGTGAGTTCGAGGCCAGCCTGGGCTACCAAGTGAGCTCCAGGAAAGGCGCAAAGCTACACTGAGAAACCCTGTCTCGAAAAAACCAAAAAAAAAAAAAAAAAAAAAACCAAAAAAAAAAAAAAAAAAAAAAAATAAAACAACCATACCATTTATTACTTCCTAGTATCTATGGATCAGAAATCCAAGAGTAGCGACTGCAGACAGTCCTGGTCTGGGGGTGCCTCATGATACTATAATCATATCTCAGCCTGGACCACCACCCTAGCCTGACTGGGTCTAGGGATGCTGTTTCCAGCATTATGTGCTCATATGGCTGGGGGCATGGCTTCCAGTACCAGCCACTCATACCCTGATGAGTTGGTTCTGAATCTTGGTGGTAGGTCTCAGTCCCCAAGTGCACAGACCCTTCTAGAGTTCTACTCTAGTGTCTTCATGACCTGGTAATGGCTTTTCCTCACATGAGCAATCCAGGAGACTAAGGCAGAAGCCATGATGCCTCTGTGATCTAGTTCTGTGAGCGGTACTCCATTGCTTTGCTGTTTTTTAGCCCTGGAGAAGGGGACTCTTTAAAAGCCATGTACACCAGTAACCACATTGTAGACTGCTTGGCTGGGGGCACAAAGATCAGTAGGGCAAACAAAATCCTGATGTGCTCATACCTTGCAAATAAACTGGCATGGCCTGAGCTCGGTATATAACCAGTGACCCATTCTCCTACCTTAAAGCTTCTTATCTCCAGCATCTTCATCACCAGTGTCTGCTTCTTCTGGTCGCAGAAGCACAGGACATTATATATACCACATATAGGGGCATTTTCTATGGCCTGGTTGGACTGTGAATTTGTGGCATAGAAGGGCTCTTGAAAAAATGTCCAGGCCTTCAAAGACAAAACAAATCACAGATGAGTGTTTGACCCCTTGGAAAGATGCAGGCACACCCAGAGACTCTCCCCTGACTCTGTGAGTCTCTCTGCAATGCACATTCTTTGCTGGTCAGTTGGGCTGAGTTCATCTCTATGCCTTTCCTATGAGACCTTACCTTCTTTAGGATCAGGGAGGAGCTTTCTCTTTCAAGGCTGCTGTTTTTTCCTTTGAAGTAATTCCCCATCAGGGTCTCAGATCTTTCCTCCAGTTTTGTGACTCTGAAGCCTGACATTAAGTTAGAGACTTTGTCTGCTTTGTTCATGTTATCCAACATAGTATTTACTAAGTAAAGTCTTAACAAATTTGATTAAGTGAATAAATACCTAACCCCAAGTCACACTAAACCAGAATATGTGGTTTAACAAGCCCAAGATGACCAGCTTGTGCAAGCTTCACTTTCCTCTTCCAGATACCATCAAAATAATTTCCCACTCTTTCTGGATGTTTTTGCCCCACCTCCTTTTTTGATATAGGATCTCATTATAGAGCCCAAGTTAGTCTGGAACTTGCTATGGAGGACTCAGTATTATGATCATCCTATCCTCTCTTCTCAAGTACTAGGATAAAAGGAATGTGCCCCCACCCCTTCTGGACTTCATTTTACCTCCTAGACCTTGCCATCTGAAGACGAGGAAGACAGCTAAGGAATATCAAGGATTTGTACTAACAAGCCTGGGGAACTCTATATCCTATTCTTGGACACAAGACAATGACCCTCTTATATAAAAGGGTGGCTGAAGACTGGGCTGGTCACCGAGAGTGGGATTGGGTACAGGTATAAGGAGAATAAGTAAGTGCAGTAGGACCTAGGTGGAAACTTGCTCAGACTAAGAAGAGAAAGAGGATGAGTGTGTATCATTAGCCTATGATTAATATATAATAATATAGTAATCACCAGGCAGAGCTATGTTCATACAACATTAGTCTGAGAATAATACCCACAGGAAACACCATTTTCAGCCTCCCACGGCGGCAGCAATTTGGCCCTCTTTTATTGTTTGCTCAGGTGAGAGTAAGGGGACCCTGAGGATGAGAATCCAGGCGCTCTACCACATTTAGACCCAGCTGGACCCAGCTCTGTAATGCAAGGGAGCCTCAAGATCTCACCGCTCCCTTATTCTTCCCCTCATTTCACAAATGTGTGGAACATAGATGAGTTTCTGTGGGACAATGGCAAGGGGGATTTAAACTAAAGCATGGTATCTGTCCTTGAGAATTTGGTGGCCTAGAATATTTTTCTTTCCTATTGGTAAGTTGCCCTGACCTATGGATTCATAACAGGGGCTCTAGGCTCTGGGCTTGAAAAAGAAATGGTTCTGTTTCCCCGTGGTACTTCGGTATGGATTTCCTCTGCTCTTGGCTCAAATGGGTGTAGAACTTGAGAGGAGGATGGAAAGACACCTGTGTCTAATCAGTCCTAGCAGAAAAAAAACCCTGCTCATCAGGGACCATTGTGGGTTGGCAACACAAACGTTCCGAGTATGTCATGGCCTGGCGTTGTAAGCCTGAATATATGTCTGCAGGATCAATACAAAGGCTGAATGCAGCTTGAGAGTGGTCATGGCGCAATGATTTAGGCATACAGGGCTTTTGGTCTTTGGCCAGCAATATCTTCTGTGCTAACGTGACTAAAGCATGGGAAAAGGAGGCCGCTTGCAGCCCGGATGTGTAAGTCTCTGGAGATAAGGGGATGGGCATCTTGATTTCTATAAAACCCCAGATGTAACCAAGGTTTTAAAACAGCCCTTCTGAAGTCTTCAGAGTAGGGCCAAGGAAGTGTCTGTTGTGAGAGGAGCAATGTCCTAAAGGAACTTCCTGGAACACACGAGGAACGTGAGAGGGAATCAAGGCAGAATTTTACCCTGAGCTTTATCAGGGACAATCACCTGAGCCAGGCAGACTGCCTGCTTGTATCTGCTTCATCTACCTCCCTTCTTCTTGGCAACCTTCCTGCCATCCATGTCTCTGGTCCCTGGCACCCGAGACCCATTTTCCCAGCAAGAAGGAACAATACCACAGTGACCCGCTGCCCTGGATTCTCTCTTCCCCTTTTCTCCTGACTTTGAGTCTTCACTTTTTAGTGGCTACTCTGGGAGTCTACTCCTCATTCTTTTATAACCCTTTCTTACTGATCCAGCTCAGCAGTCACCATGTAAAGAACAGCCAATTTAGCCGTGGTTTATGCAGCAAATTAAGACAGTGTATAATGCCAGCCAGGTGAACAGGGAGCCACCAGTGTCTTGTCTTCTCAGGACAGGAGCGGGACACCTGCCAGGTCTGGGGACAATTGCACCAGACATTTGTTTCACTGATCTGGTCCAATGTATCCAAAACCAGACAGATTCTCTGGGCCCTATTACTGTCCGTACTCTTATTGACCGGAGGAGGTGCTCTTGTGGGCCCAATTCCACTCTGAGGAGAACCCTCACCTGCTCATTTCTGGCATGGTAGAAAATGCAGGGATAGCAAACTGAGGAGAGGGAAACTAAGACTTCTGCAGAGTGGCCCAAATGTCTGCTTTCCTGGTGCGACAGCTCCAGTGTCTCAGAGGTATGCTGGGACTGGAGAGCTGGGATGCAGGATTTCTGCCTCAGAGATGATTTTCAAAGAGACAAGATTGGTGCTTTGTAACCAGGCAGGCAGCACATGACTGTGACGTCATTTCCCTGGAAAGACAATCCAGGGCAGCAGGTCTCTGTGGTGTTGTTCGTCTTGGCTGGAGTGCCAGGTACCCAGGTCTCCCTGAAGGTGGTCAGCCTGTTCTTTTGCTTCTGGCCCTGGGTCTTCTTAGGCTGCCCTGTACAAAGTTTTTCTTCTGAGGGGAAGACAGTGCTACCTCCCGGAATGGGATACAGAAGGCCTCCTTAGAGGCTGGTCAAAAAGAGGGAATCCATGGAGGCTGGAAATGTAGTGCAGAGGTATAGCTCTTGCCTAGCATATACAAGGACCTAAGTTCAATTCCCCTCACCAATAAACAAACAAATGAACAGAAAGGAAGAGAAAGAAAGAAAAGAAAAGGTGCCAGGCACTTGCTGGCTCCTGGGAGATGCTAAATAGACACAACCCGGGGCCTTTTGGATGCCGTGATCATACGTTGTGAACGTAACTCCAGATGTCTTCTCTCTGCCACGCTCCCTCATGTGAGAATAACGGGCCTGTCAGTGGCTCATAGGTCCCGTGCACAGTTCAGAATTCACGGCTGCCTAAATGACATCTCTGTGGCACCCGATTAAAAAAAAACCACACACACCCTGCAGCTATATGTTGCTTAATTAATAAGCTTATTATTAATCCCCAAACACCTGCACACATAACCAATGCTGTTGTGGCCATGTGGCATGCTGATGGGAATCTGCCCACCCTCAGCTCTGGCTCAGCTAATGGAGGAGAAAGGCAGCCACATTAGGAACCTGCTCTTTCCCTTGACCCCATTCTGTCCAGTTCTCATTGCCCAGCAATCCTGTAGTGCATTTGCTATTTTATACTTCTGGCAGTCAGGCTCCCCCCAGGCTTCTTTATTGGGTCCCCTTCCCCTCCCCCAGTGGCTCTGAGAGTACAGTGCTACTGTTCACAGCTGTGGTCTTCCCTGAGGGAAATGCCTAGGAATGGACGCCCACCAAAGTGACCCATAGCACAGCCGTGACTGAATGCTGAGGTTACTAAAGACCCTTTCTTCATCTTGTGCCATGTCTGTGGGGCTGTTCATGCTTCAGAACTCCGAAGGAGAGCAGAACGGAGACATCCCTTGCCTTCCCCCTTTCCACTCTGCTTTCCTTACTTCTGTAAGTGCTTCCTGAGATCAGCCCACATGCCACAACATGAACCCCAACTTTGGATTCTGCATTTGTGAAAAGTGACCAGAGACAAATGCAGATAGTCCCCAGCAACAGAGGTTCAATGGATGATTTTTCTTGATCTTCTGATGATGCATAAGCTATATACTTTGGGTAGCAATGGTATTTTGCATTTGGGACTTTGATCTTTTCCCAGGATAGCAGTATATAGTGTGATAATGTTTAGAGATGCTGGGAGTGACATTGATGACAAGGGTGTAAACCCCTGTTTGCAATGTGTTGCTAAGCTATACAACTTGGTAGGCTCCGTGTATTAAATGCAATTTTTTTTTTTTGGAGACAGTCTTGTTATATGGCCCAGACTGTCCTTGAACTCAGGATCTTCCTACTCAGCCTCCTGAGTTCCAGGATTGTAGCAATGCACTGCCACACTGGGATAGATACATTTTTGACTTATGATATTATTACTATTTTTTGAAATGTAACTATGGTAAATGGGGGACTATCTGCAGTTTATTCTGTTATTTGTGCTTCTCTCTCTCTTTCTCTCCCCCCCCCCATCTTTATCTTCCTCTCCAAACCATGTGAAGACATCAATTGTCTGGAACAGAGATGGCTTCTCTACGCTGTCACTATAGCTACAACGCCCAGTGAAATGTTTAGCACTCACTAAATATCTGCTGAGTGGGGCTGACACCATAAACTGTTCTTAGCTCAGTTTGCACCTTGTATGTCAAGGTTCAGTGAAGGAGAAGACTCTTCTCTAGGTAGCTGTGGCAAAAAGGGGTTTAATACAGAATTGTCAGACTTAAGCCATCATCGCTGGGACAGAAGTAGGTCAAGGGTTGAGATGACAAGGATGCCTTCCAAAACAGCAGAGGATTGGGGAAACTAGCTCAGCATGCCACTGGGGTATGTCCATTTGGATCAGTGCTGCTACTGGCCATCGAGAAGCCTTTCCTGGAGCCGTGGAGGTGGGACAAGAGACAGTAGAATTCAAGGGTTAGCCCGTTAGATCCAGAGGCTGCTATAAGCTTGTTTTGAAACTTAGAAAATACACAGTGAGCACCCCATTGTCCAAAAAGACCATCCCAACCCCGAAAGCCGTCATCAGCTGCCCAAGCTGCAGGAAGCATTTCTCCACCTCCCGCTTGACTTTTAGATCTTGCGGGAGTGTATGCAATTAGTTGAATTAGGTGGTTTGGGAATGCTTTCTAGCCTTTCTGTGCAGGTGATGGGGTAGTGGTGATGGGTGTCTCTTCTCCATGAGAACTCTCAATTGCTTTGGTTCTCGAAGAACTGATGAATGGCAAGAAACCTAATTCTAAGCACTTACACCTAGTAGGGTATGAGAATTTCCATTGGGCTGTCTGATGGTCCTCAGCTTTCAAGGATGGGTTGCAAAATTCTGTGTGAATGAGGGGTGAGATTACAAGGCCAGAGATCTTCACTTTCTATGTGGGTACCAAGATTTAGGGATGTTCCTGGGACAGTGGTTCTCAACCTCTCAAAGGCTGTGACCCTCTAATAGAGTTCCTCCTGTTGTGGTGACCCTCAACCTGAAATTATTTTGTTGCTACTTCATAACTATAATTTTGCTACTGTTGTGAACTGTAATGTAAATATCTGACATGCAGATATCTAATATGCAATCCCCAAAGGCGTCATGAATCACAGGTTGAGAACCACTGTCCTAGGGCCTATCCAGCACTGAAAATGTTCTCTGCAAACATATTGTCTTCTGGAATCCTATTAACTTATTTTATTGTGGGGGGAGGTGAGCCCTAGTGAGAACTATGCATTTTCTTACTGCTACTCAGACAAATCAAGAGGGAAAATTGGACATGAAACATGGGGCTCTTTTGTAGCCTGAAAGACATCTCAGACTTTTTCAATATCTTTCTTATATGTACAGGAGGCTACAATCACCTACATAACAGCATGCCTCCCCACCCCCAACACACTTGATGCAGTCACATTTGGAAAATAGAGTAGCGTTAAAAAAAAAAAAAAAAGGCCTTTTCTTTAGGCAGTTTCAATAAAATCACCCACCATTTAGATTTACAGTGACTCTCTATTAATGACAACTGGTATACCCCAGGCAAAGGAAACTGACTCTGTTTTGAGAGATTTCTGAACCTGCTCATCCTGAAGACTAACTGCTTGACAAACATCTCCAGTCTTGGTGCTGGAGAGATGGCTCAGGGGTTAAGAGTGCTTACTGTTCTTGCAGAAGAAGGGGTTCAGTCCCCAGCATCCACATGATAGTTCAGAACTTTTTATATATCCAGTTCCAGGGGATTTGATGCCCTCTTCTGGCCCTGTGAGCTTCTTCATTCATATAGTGACTATAAACTCATGCAGGCTCACACACATACAGACAAATTTTAAAACTGAAAAAAACCACCGTTCTCCATGGTGTCTGTGTTCATTAAGATAGACGATTGTTTTTGGAGAGCGTCATTAAGAAAACTTAGACATTGAGAGTGTGTGAGTAGAAAGGACTTGATAATCTCCAAGGATTTTCCATTTATGATGTTCTACGCTTCTGATCATGGACTAAAGGAAGCCATTGGGGTGTGCATCTATAAGAGTAACAAAACTGACCACAGGGCCAGAGCAATTTAGTAAGAGGCCACAGGCAACCACCTGGGCACTATTGAGTGGGTTTCCAGCCTGCTTTCTCTTTATACTTGAGTTCCATATCTGTGCTGGGTAGGAGTGGGCTGATGGTTGTTGACCCAGATTGGTACCGTAAGGTTTGCTACTCATTTATAACTATTTGGGGTATTTTTCAAGGATCTCTTATCTTGGAATTTATAACGTTTCTGCCTGGTGGAGAATGGCTGGGCATGTGTCCCACTGTACCTCAAATCTTAATTGGTCTTATAATAAAAACCTGGAGCAGGTAATATTGGGATAAATGTTGAAAGATCAGAAAGACAAAGGAACAAGCCATAGCCACCTCTCACCTTGCCAACTCCTCAGTCAAAAAGACTGAGCTCCTATCTCCTCCTACCTTATATTCCTTTCTCCGCCCAGCCATATCAATTCCTGTCTCAACTTCCCTAGCATTAGGATTAAAGGCATGTGTGACTCCCAAGTACTGGGAGCAAATGCACGAGAGATCCCAAGTGCTGGGATTAAAGTTGTGTGCCACCGGTGCTTGGCCTCTATGGCTAACTAGTGGCTGGCTTTGCACTCTGATCTCTAGGCAAGCTTTATTTGTTAGAGCATACCCAAAATATCACTGCTCCAATGCCCACAGAGAGATGAGCAGGCAAGGTACATTGCAGAAGAGGAAGACCAGAGTCTACCACAACTTGCAGAAAAGCTTCTGCTCAGAGGTAGGCCTGGAATGCTGGGCTCATCCTACCTATGACTGACAAATAGTGTGTGCTCCTGAGCATGAAGAAGAAGGCTAGGATGTGATCGAATTCTGTGCATCACTTGGCGAGAGCATGCTTCCTGTGGCCCCAAAGTGCCACTTCTCCCAGTTAACAACATGTGTATGTGTGCTTTTTGGATATATATGTAGGTAGACATGAGAATGCTTAGGGTGTATATTGAACCATGTATTTGTTTGCATGTGGATAACATGTACCTGGAGGTCCAGAGCTGTTGGTGCACATATTCATCCTTGTACTTCTTAGGCAAGTGAGTGCACATGCATGTGTGTGTGTGTGTGTGTGCACTGTGTTGGGGCATGCCTTTCTCTCTTCTGGGCTTTGCTTTGGGCTGTTAGCTTCCCAGAAGCTGAATTTGGATTTGTCCTCTCTGCTCCAGGTCGATGGCATTGATCTAGGAGGAGTGAAGAATCAATTGTAATTTGGTTGGAGGGCCTGGCGCCAGAATGTGTAAAGAGTAATTAGAGGTAGAGGAGCTGATGCAAAGGACTGGGACCACTGCCTTCGATGGGGGCTGCTGGCCCCCAGGGCAGAGCAAGGCATGGACATAGGGGAAGCTAGTTCCAGGAAGTCCAAGGGCTCCTTCTCTTAGTACATGACATCTACCCTGCCCCCTTTCCTTTACTAGTCTCAGGACAAAGCTCAGAGAAGACTCCCCCAGGGAGTGCTGGGGACTGAAGGCCACGCTCCTCGCCTCCTGTATCATTGCATCACTCCAGTGTGCTAACAGGATCTTCTGACACACACACTCCTCTCCAGTACAGTCGGGACTCCCCAACCCCCTACACTATATTGGAGAGTAGTGTGAGAGGAGCTGGAAGAGGAGCAAGAGCCACGTTGTATGGTTGGTGCCTTCACTGCTCTGCTAATGGTGACAGATTCACAGCCATTGCCACTAAATGCCTGAGATAGCTTTGCCAGCTCGAGGATCACAAGCAGAGGACTCTGTGCTAATGCATTCATCAGCAAGGAGGGGAGGGAAGAGGGGCAGCACCCACGGGAAGGTTGCCAGGGATTCTGGGCCGTAAAGGGGGGTGGGGAACACAGGAAGTGGGGGCAGTGTTTCATCTCCCCTTCCTGTCATGGCCTTTCTGTCCTGAGGGTAAGCCACTGTAGCATGGGAAATGTGTCTCTAAAGAGATGGAGTCTGCCCTTGTGTCCAGCAAGTGAGTCTCTTCTTAGAACCTGTAGGTCATACTGGAATGAATCAGCTTGAGAACCAAGAACGGAAGCCAAGGCTTTCATTTCTCTCATGAAATTAACAACAACCTTCCTGGGCTCCTTGCCCTGGTCTTTGGAGCATCAGAGACACCGTTTCCAGCTCTTCGAAGCCTCTTGACCGTACTTCTGAGAGCTGTCCTGGGACTATTGAGTTCTAGGTAATTTGGTTGAAAAGTGGTGGCAGGAAATGCAGAAGGGAAAAGAGACTGCTGAGGAAATGGTTATAATGAAGAGGAGGATTTTAGGGTGACTTGAAAGTTTTCTTTTTAATAGAAAAATAGTTTGACCTCCTTGCAGAGATAGGTTGACTAAAGAGGCAGAAGCCACACAAGGCTTCATGGGCCCCCTTTGGCCCATTCTTTACCTATTTCTCTCTTCTCTGTATGGTGTGCCAGTCACAGATGGTACTCATCTCCATCCTGCTTCCTGTATTCTGTGTGGTTCTCACTCTTTATGCGGTTACTCATCCATGAGCTCGGCTGAGATGCATAACAATATTATCTTCACATTTGTATAATGCTTTGCAGTCTTCAAAGAACTTCTATATCCATGATGTCATTTGACGCACAGGGCATGCCACCAAGGAGGTAGTGCAGTGTCGTAATTAAGAACATGGATTTTGTTGATGGATGTGTGGGTTCATCTCCAACCATGTACCTGGTCATGGACAGGGGCTTTCATTTCTTCTTGTGTAAAGTGGAGAGAATAACAGGCCATTCCACTGAATGTCATGAGAATTCAGAGACTAATTTTGTGTGAGGTATTTATGACATGGCCTGGCATGTGGAAAGCTCCATTTGAGTAAGTGCTGTTATTGTGACCATCTGGGTCCTTAAAGGGGAAACTGAGACTCAGATGGGGAAGGTGTTTTTTCTGGATCACAGGGGTTGGCAAGCCAAGTCTCCTGGCTTACAGCCCTGAAACATAATATGCTGTGTCACCAAATTATTTAGTATGCTTTGTACAGACTGCTCCCCTCCTGGTCTAGGAGCTAACGGTGACAGGAATATGAGGTGTTACCACCTCTGGCACCTCCCCATCATGTGCCAGGCATTAGTCTGGGTGCCCTGTGGCTCACAACAGCTGTGGAAGGTATACACTTTTTTGACTCGTGTGTAAGCCTCCCTAACCACAGAGGTTGGATCAGTCCTGACTGCACATCCCCTTCTGGATGCAGTAAGGGTTCCAGACTTCACTTCTGAAGACGTGCTAGGGGATTTCCTGCTGATGTAGAGGTCTGGCTACCACGCTGAGGAAGCTGGCAGGACTCGGAGGCCAGGTACATACAGACTGCCCCTTTCTGTCCCCCCTTCCCCCTTTCCTGAGATCAGGAGGCTCATTGTCTGTACATATATCTCATGTCCCCAGAGGCTCAGAAATTAGGATGCTGTGCAAAATAGGAGAGCCTCTTATTTTTCAATTTCCCCGAGTGTGAGGTCATGGGAATTCACAGATCCAGCACCAAATGTGTGAGAGTACACACCTGTGCTTGCTCATGCAGAGCAGTGTGTGTCTTTGTGGCAATTATATGTATTCCTAAGGTTCTCTCTGGGCCTGTATATATGTGTGAAAGTGTGTGGGCGAGCAGGTCTGTATGTGGCAGCATAGCACCTGTCTGTGTGGGTGTTATGATTGTGTGTGTGTGTGTGTGTGTGTGTGTGTGTGTGTGTGTGTGTGTGTGTGTGACTCCAGTGTGTGAGGTGGGGTATATGTGGGAGGAGGCTAACAACTGTGGTCTGCACAGTGCTGTTGGTGTGGCTGGGAGAGTTCTAGCTTGCTTGGTTTCATCTTATGTAGCAGCACCTGCAGAACTGTATACACGCTCTCCCTCCATTCTCAAGCTTATTTGCACCTATTTTACCCACATCCACTGACACACAGATAACTGCCTAACATCATAGTGCAGCACTCATGTGTTGGTGGAGACCTAACCCATGTGTGCACGTGTCCAATCCCAACGGCTCACACAGAAATGGCTCTTCTGATCCCTCCCTCTGTGCTGTTATTCGTGCTCTCTCTTTTCCTCCTGGGAGTGGTCATCGTTAGCTTGAATGCCTGACAAATTCATTTCCAGGCTTGGCTCTGGCACAGCAAAGAGGGTTTTTTCACCCACTGGCATGACCAGGTTTCCTTCTAGAAATGTAATTTGTCCTCATTAATCCCACTCCCGGTTCCAAGAGGCTCCTGATGGTGCCACCTGCTGGTGGCTATTCCTTAGCATTTGTAGCTGGGGGAGCTGGGTACCCTACAAACCAGGATGAAGATGAGTTTGTACATGTCAACCTAGATGTTGGGTACTGTGCGAGAATGAAAAAGGTTTATTTTGTGGGGACAAATGCTCTTGGGACGGGATTCAGACAGACAAGAAAGGAAGCGTGTTCTAGGGACACCCATGCTGAGAGTTCTGTTGTGGCAGACCACAGACAACCCAAGTGCACCTGAACTGTGGCTCAGTGTCTATGAGCCCGACAATACCCGGGGGAGTGCCACACCTGCCCACAGAGTGGCTGTAGAGTGAGTGAGCTTTGTAGGTTATGCATATGCGATGATCTAATGGGATTTTGGGTACCAATCTACATGCAGAGTGTCCTGCTTTGATGTGAGGGTTTCCATACATGTACTCTGGCACACACATGTATGTCTTCTGAACTAGTGTTTGTGCAGTTCATTGCTTTGTGTGTTCACTTGGAGATGTGGGTTTGGGTTGTAGTAACACCATATAAAAAGATCCTGGTATTTCTGTTCATGCCAACCCTCTCATCCTAGAAAACGAGCCCTGAGAGTGTCTCCATTTTCTCCTACAGTGTAGACACCCCATTTCCATGCCTCTGACACTTGCTTCCTCTTCTCTTCCTGTTCGCTTCACGCACTTTAAAAAATGTCCATCACTTCTGTGGTGGAGATTGACTTTGTGGAGTTCTGTGTGCAGAGTTTCCCAACTGCTGTCATTTCAGGGTTCAAGGACGGTTGAACTAGGTCCTGATGTCCTTCCTGTCTGCCAGCAAAGGACTGTCTGCTTGGAGGATGAATGGACACCCCACTCTGAAACCCACCATGAGTTTTGTAGGACTCATGTTCCAGAAGGAACATCAGCGGAGGGCAGAGAAGGGCCCCTTCTCCCCACGGTAACGGCTCAACCCGCCTCCCTAGTGTTGGAATGTTGCAGAGTCTGCTTGGTGCCCCTCGATTAACCTTGGGACGTTGCCAGGCAAGCAGCGCTCGTGGCAGCCTGCCCCTCTGTCCTTTTCTCTCCGCATTCCTCCTTCTATCGGCTCATTGTGCTGGTTTCCCATGAAACTCTCTTTTGAGAGACTCCAACGGCCTCCCCGAACCTCCTACGGGCAGCTGCGCCTGCCCCCAGGTCCACAGGCTTTTCCTTCTCTAACTTGGTTTCCTAGAAAGGGACTGAGTCTCTCTCTGCCTATCTCTCGTTGTGTCTTTCTCTCTATCTCTGTCTCTCCCTGTCTCTGTGCCTTTCTATCTCTGTCTCTCTGTCTTTGTCTTTCTGTCTCTCCCTCTATACACAGGCACCTACCTTCTGATCTCTCAGGAATTGGGGCTCTGGATAAAATTCTTTTCCCTTTTCCAAACATATTGTACCACAATTTATCTTTCACTTCATCGCACCCCCAGGAACACACCTCATACACACAAATGTCTCTATAGCTAGGCTTTCTTGGGTCCAGCAAACTGTTTGCTATGTGGATGAGTTTTCACTCTCCTTTTGTCTGTTGTTTCTAATTACCTAGAGTAGACATTGGCTGTAGGCAAGCCTTGGGATTCAGCACTAACTCATACTTCCACCTGGAGTCACAACACTTACATTCCATGGAGCCGACCGGAGGTCTCAGGATCTGGTATACCTTGTGGGCATGCCGGTCCTTGAACCCTGACGTTGGACTGGCCTTCTGTTTGCACCGTTCTTCCATGCAACCCTATTGCTATTAACTGCCAGTTGTGTGGATGCAGGGACCATGTGGAGGGGTAGTACACCACATGTGGAGGGGCAGTACACCACACGTGAACTGGCAGTACACTACATGTAGACGGGTAGTACACCACATGTGGAGGGGCAGTACACCACAGGTACTCTGTGTACTCTTGGTGTGCAAGCTGCTGAGCGGGCATTACAAAATCCTGATGGTGGTGACTGAGTGATTGATCATTGGCAGGATCCCCAGCATGGCTTTGGGAGGCTAAATGTCTTATTTAAGGATGCATCACTGATGGAGTGAGGTGCGGATGGGACTCAGGGCTGAAAACTCTGTGGCCAGAAATCTCTCCCTGGACCTCATTTGCCCGTGTCCAAGCACCATGGAAACTTGTTGCTGTGGTATGTTTTGTCCTGGATGTTTGCCAAGAGTAAATCGGGCTCTGTCTCTAGGTTCCCCTGACTCTGCAGCCCAGCAAGAGGAGGACAGAGAGGGAGAGAAGGAAGAAACTGAGAAGAGGGGCTTGTGGTAGAAGGGCCATGGGAGTGGAACAGGGGTGCAGGGGAAGGAGCCAGCAGGAGGGTGCTGAGGGGTGGGCTGGTGAGAAGGTAGCAGTGGGGACAGGCTGGTGCTTCCCTCTGCCCTCTGGCTCCTGTCTGGTGCCCAGCCCCTCCCTTCCTGCCTCCCGCACCTGGTGGAGTGCTGTTCATGCCAAGGCTCTGGGGAGGGGAGGCAATGATATAAAGATGCATTGCATCTCCTGGCACTCCCACACAAGGCCCTTTTTGTGCAGAGTTGAGAGCTAAGCGTGGAGGGGTCCGGGAATGAGAGGTCTGGGGTCGAATGGGTGCCAAAAATAGACCCCTGCAGACTCTCCAGCTGTGGCTTCAGGGCCTGCTCTCCTCCCCCATCCCCAGCCCGACCATCTGTGGGTCCACAGCAGAATCACAGCCTCCTCCTTACATCATTGTAGGGGCTTCTTTGACTCCCAGCTTCAGTGCCTTTGGTTTCATTGGAACCAAAAGTGATGCTTTCTTCTCTGCTCGTCCATAGGACCAGACCTTGCTTGTCATCTCTCTATTAACACTGTACTAAGTACTAAGTACTTAGTACTTATTCGTGTTACTCTGGTTTGCCTACTCCTTGGTCTTAGCTTCACCAGTTGGCCAGTTTCCTCTTCCTCATTTTCTTAACACACTACTCTCTCTCTCTCTCTCTCTCTCTCTCTCTCTCTCTCTCTCTCTCTCTCTCTCTCTCTCTCTCTCTCTCCCCGGAGACAGGGTTTCTCTGCGTAACCCTGGCTGCCCTGGAACTCACTTTGTAGACCAGGTTGGCCTCGAACTCACTGAGATCTGCCTGCCTCTGCCTCCTGAGTGCTGGGATAAAAGGCATGCACCACCACGCTTGATCTCTATTTTCCTAACATGGAAGCATCTTTGTGGTACACACCGGCTAGACAGATAAATTTATCATCACCTCTGCATATTTGCTTGCCATGATCACTTGCTGAATGTCCACTCCGAGATGGACAGGAGGGATGCTCACCATACGGGCTTGCTCTTGCCCTCAACAGGCCGCAGACCCACAACTTACTCCCCAGCAGTCTCTTTGTTCTCTTTCACTCTTTACTGAAGACTGAGCTCAGACCTTACCTACCCATACCGCCGCCTTCTCGCAGGCCTATGGCTGTGCGAGCTTGGGCACTGTAGTGTGGATGTGGCTTTGTCCTTGAAAGGGTCACGTGTTGAAACTTGGCCACTACTGGGCAGAGAGGTGGTGGGATTTTAAGGTAACACACAGTGAGAGGAGCCAGATCATTGAGTGGGCTGACCCTGCAAGGGGCAAAGGTAGTTCTTGTAGGTAAGACCCTGGGTTTCTACGATATTGAGTTGTGAGAGTGAGCCCAAGCTTTGACTTGTCCTCTGGCTTCTTGTCTTGCCATGTGACCTTTCACTCTACAGTGACACTAGACACAATTAGATCCTGCAAACCTTCACCAAAAAAAAAAAGCCACTGAGTCTTAGATTTTTATCTCTAAATTGGAGCTAAATAAACATTGTTTTCAAACAATTTTATTTTTATTTATGTGTATGTGTGTGTATACGTCACGTGCAAGCCTGTGCCAGAAGATGGGAGGAGAGTGGCAGCTCCCCCAGAACTGGAGTTACAGCCGCCTGTGAATCATCTGACATGGGTGCTGGGAGTTGAGTTTAGTCCTCTAGAAGAGCAATCAGTGCTGTTAAATACTGAGCCATCTCTCCAGCTCCCAAACCTCTTTATTTTTATTTTATTTTTACCAGGGAAGTTACCAGAACAGGTGAGGTTGAGCAGTGGGTACAAAGTGATTGCCAACAAGCTGATGAACTGAGTTCAAAATCTAGATTCCATGATGGTGGGAGAGAATTGGCTCTTGAAGATTGTCCTCTAACTTCCACACAAGGCTGTGGCATGTGTGCTTATACTCACATACACCACACATATGCACCCCTACAAAAACATCAATAAATAATATAAAGCAAAATTGTTACCCGTATTTGAATATTCTGTCATAGTAACCAAAATGGACCAGGCCAGTATCTTTCTGTGGTCTAGTATTGACAGACATGCATAAGAATTGTTCACATGGTCAGACTCAAGTGTGTATCTGGGTGCCAAGTGCCTTGTCTCTGCTGTCTCCTCAATTGGAGATTTGTGTTCAAGGTCTACTTAGCCAATGGGAAGCTATTTCTGCCGATGTTTCCTGAGCCCAAGTCCTTGATCTCCCTATCGCTGGCACTAACCATGACCTGATAATTTTGTATACCTTTCTGACCCTTGGCTTCTAACAACCTGTTGTTGGTTTCAAGGTACCAGATTCTTGAGTCTATGACCCCATGTGCTTCTGGGAACACTTCTATGCTATTTTAGAATCCATGGCCCTGCAATGCTTTGGGAGAAATTCCAGATTCCATTTGCCTCCTATACAGTATCACAGAGGAATGAAATTGGGTTATTGGGAGAACCTATGGAAGAGCTATATTGTAACAACGCTTAAGTCTTCTCCTGCAGACTTCAGTTCCTACCAGCTTCTACTGTCTCTTCTGTAGTTGGAAGAATAATAACTTAAATGAAAGGGAGTGACCCAAACCTGTAATCTGTTGTGGACATGGCTTGAGCAATCCAGTAGAGAGCAGATTTTTCGCTATCTGTTAGACTTCTACATGATAGGGTGTGGAAGTAAGGACCATTTCCACCTATCTGTGCCAGCACCTTACCACTGAATCCTTTAGCCCCGGACAGGCACAGGTATACCCAGGCGTACCAGAGTTGTCCCAGGAAGCCAAGAACCACACTCTCCATAGTGCAGCCTTTGGCAAGGTGAGAAATTATTGAGGGGTGATGGTGGCATATGCTGGGGGACAGTCCACAAAGAAGGCTATTACTCAGGTCCTGAGTTCTGTGAGACAAACATTATGCAGAGCACCAACTCTCCCTTTTGTGCCCCTGAATGAAGCCATACAAATATGGCATGTGTCTTCTTGGAGGGTGTTCAAAGCTGGCTTGTAACACCAAGAGAAAAAAGAAGAGTGAGCATGGTTTTCAAATAGAAAAACATAAGTTATAGATGCCTTGCTCCTTTTTTTTTTTGACCAGGCAAGAAATGAATATAGTTTATCTAAATTCCAGGAATTAGCTTCTATTGTAGTGATATAAGTACGTGTTTAAGAACCGTGACTTTTAGGTTCAACAAACAAGAATTCTTTATACACCTGGTCACACCTGTTGTGCACATGTGAGGTAGGTAACAGTGTCCTTTGCATCTTCAGCACATGCAACTCTTATCGCATCTGTCCAAGATGGCAAAACAACAGTGAAGCAATGGGAAGCTGCTCCTGAAATGGATGGGCTTCTGGCAGACCCTCCTCTTGGACTTTGGGCTCATCTGGATGGCACAGTACAGAGTAGTCCAGGCATGTTTTACCTGGATCCGTTAGCACCGCCTAACTAGGCTATGACCTTTAGGGGTAATTGCAGCTACGAAGCATAACTCTGGATAGCCAGAGAAACTCGAGTCATAATCAAATTTTAATAGAGGAAAAAGTTGTCAGGAACTTATTTTTGAAAAGTCAAAGGTGAACTGGTAGGGTCTAGGAGCTACTAGAGTCTGTAGAAACAAGAGTCCACAGGCCAAGAGACAAGTGGGATGGGAGAGAGGGAAGCCAAGCAAGGGGCAATGCAGACAGATCAGTGTTTGCACTTCAGTCAAAAGAACAAGGGTTATAACTTGAGAGTCTGAGAAGCTTTCAAAACTCTCCTCCAATGGCCTGCATCAAATACCTTAAGATTGGCTATTGGAAGTCCAATTTTCTTCGTGTTCAGTTCCTCCTCCCTCCCCCAACCCTACCCTTCCCTTTCCTTCCTTCCCTCTCTCCCTCCCTCCCTCCTCTCCTCCCTCCCTCCTTCCCTCCTTCCCTCTCTCCCCCAACTCTCCCTCCCTCCCTCCTCCCTTCCTCCCTCCTTGCCTTCTTTCCTCCCTCCCTCCCTTCCTTTCTTTTTGATACAAGTGTCACTGTACATCCCTGACTGGCTTCCAACTGACAGAACGCTACCTGTCTCTGGCTCCCAATTAATCCCAATTCTGGAATTAGAGGCATGCTCCACCAGGCTTGGCACTAAGTTCTTCCACATCATACGGACCAGCTTTATGTCGTATTTAGAGAAAACAAGGTAGTAGAATTGGCTTCTCAAATTGGCTAGTCTTTTGAAAGTGTCAAGGGTACATCCCTGGGTCTACGGAACATAGCAGCAGCTTGAATTAGCATGAGAACAATCTTAGACCCAGATATTATATGTCAAACGCTTTTGTGATGGGTAACTTTAGGTGTCAGCTCTATTGGACTAAAGGTACCCCATGCTACCTTTTATGGGCAAAAGATGACTTTGTGGTGTGCTGTGAAGATATTTCCTGAAGAAGTCAGCCTTGGAGCAGTAGGCTGAGTGGGTGTCACCTGCTACCACGAGTGGGCATCATTCAGCCTGTTGAGAGTGAGACTGAAGAGAAAGGGTGAATTGCGTTCTTCTCGAGCTGGACACCCACCTCCTGCCCTTCCGACACTGGGATTCTAGGCTGTTAGGTCTTCAGATTCCATAACTCACACCTGCTTTCAGGCTTTTGCACTCAATGCTGAATCACACTACCAGTCTCTCTGGTTCTCTAGCCTTTAGACAACATATTGTTAGACTTCTCAGCTTCCATAATTGCATGAGGCAATTTCCATAATATAATTTTTCCCAGAGATTTCTTCTAGAGTTCACTTTTTGCTTTTATTTTGAAGACTGTTTTCACAGCAAATTGTACCATTCCAAAAATGCCTGCAACACTCCCTCCATTCCACAAGCTCATCTCAGAGTGTGACGCAGACATCATTGCATGGAGAGGCAGAGATCTATGTGGTTTCCTTTTTTAGCCTGGTAGGTAGTCCACACCTATAGGCATGAGGCAGTGTTATCCAGGATAGGAGAATATAAAGACTCTTCCTATTTGGTTCCGTTGGGACACTCCTCTTGGAACCTAGCCACCAAGCTGTGAGGAAGCCCAGGTAGCCTATAGAGAAGTTGGCGAGAGAATGAGATTTGAACCTTCACCAACAAGCCTGGCTAACAACCAGCTAACAGCCAGGTGCTTGGGCCATCTTGAGAGTAGAATGCCCATGCTCCACTGAAGCTAATGTTTGGTGTTCCCACTAAGCATTGCTCAAATAAATTTAAGTCATTATAATTTTGGGATGGGTTTTTTTATATGGTGAGACTATTAGTACAATTTTCAAATTGTATAAACACCAAACATTTTTTTTTATTTATTTTGGGTAAATTCCTTTGGTTTATACCATCTCCTCTTACTTCTAAGGAGCTGCCTCAACCACTGTCCTATCCAAGATCCTACCAAGAACTCCAAAGAAGGTAAGCACAAGCTGCTGCTTTTAGCTTGATTACTTAGTGGGTGTAAAGAGGGAACCTAGGCTTCCACTGGCTGCCTTTTTATGTGTTCTCTGAGGGCTTGTGGGAATGTGAGAGGGGTAGCCAGTGTGTTTTCCTTGGAATAATGGATCAGAAGAGAATTATGTATTTCTGGAAGTGAACTTTTCCACGAGGCTGAAGGATACAGACATTCTCATACCCAGTGGACAGGGCAGTGAACCATGTACACCTATTCATAGGGCTTGGCTTGTGTTCCTTCTTCATATGCCTCTTGGAAGCTGAGGTCCATGCTGCCCCTGAGTATTCAGCTTGATGTCTCTGCTAGGGAGGGAGGGATTGCCATCCTTCCTGAATCAAATGCTCAGCCATATGTCAAGAGGAGAAGATCCGACTGGCCTCATTCCTCTCTGCCAGTTGCTCCAACGTGTCTCTCTTGAGCTGATCTGAAATGAACTGACATATGTTGTATGATAATGGTCACAATGCTAATTTTTCCCTTTTCAAATCAATTTTATCCCCTTTCCTCTCTGCCATCACTCTTGTGTTCTATTCTATTTCCAGTAGAGTTCTCTAGATGAAATTTATTCTCTTTAGATAGTTTTCTTTGAATATCTCCCCAGTCCACAGTCCACTCTATTCTTTGAAGCTCTAATGTTCTTTCTTTCCTTTCTGATTTGAGATAGTTTTAACTTCCTAGCAGAAATCACCATCTTCCAGAGGACAACCTGGGTGGCCAAGCAAGTATGGTGGGGGTGGATTGCAGGAGTTACTCCATCTTTTCCTCAGCTTTGGGACACTAGAAGAAAGTTCCTCAGAGTAGATGCTCCATAGATGTTAAGCGGGTATGTCTCGTCCACCTCAAGGATTCAAGGAACAGGGGATAGCCTAGGGAGTCAACATTGCCTGTACCCCAGCATCAGGAGACACAGAACATCACTTCACAGGTATCAAAAGGCTGTGTAGAATTTATGAAGGGGAGGAATCCTGTGGTCATCAGTTGTATCACCCATTATTTTTGTTGACATCATGAAACATCCAAGGAAGTAGACTCCATGGAGAAAAATAGATTTACTTAGCACACAATTCTGTAGGTGCATGGGTGTGGTATCTGCATTGGTTTATTTCTGATGAAGGTTTATATCTGATAATAGATGGGGGATGGCAAAGGCATTAGTGTGTCCTGGCAACTGGCTGGATTTCAAGTCAGGGTAGCATGTAGAGAGGGGGAGGGGCCAGTCTTTCCCCCTTTGTAACAGCTCTTCCTTTGGCTTTCTCTTTCTTTTTTTGAGATAGGGTCTCTTGTAGCTCAGGGTGACCTTAAATTTCCTGTGTAGCTGAGGATGATCTTGAACTCCTGATCTTCCAAAGGCTAGGATGGATTGATTCGAGCCACCTTATCCATCTCTGTTCATGATAACCTTCTGATGAGAATACCAAGGGGATCCCAGGAGAATTACCTTGCAATAGCTTGCTTCCCAGCGACTTAAGAACTTCTCAGTAGAATTCACCTCTTTATTTATTTTAAATTGTATGCATATGTGAGTCTCTGTGTGGGTTTGTGCACAGGAGCGCACTGCCTGTGAAAGGGTGTTAGATCCTCTGGAGCAGGATTTGCAGGTAGTGGTGAGCAACCTGGTAAGGATGCTGTGAACCAAACTCAAGCCCTCTGCAAGAGTAGTTGATGTTTTTAACTGCTGAGCCATCTCTGCAGCCCCTAGGACTCAACCTCTTAAAGGTTCCATTCTCTCAGTACTAGCACCTTGGAGATCAGGTTTCCAACACGAACCTTTGTGAAGTGACAATTAAACCATATCCTAGCCATATCACCTGTTCTGCAAATGGATCCCAGAAAGTCTTGATAGATCTAAGATCCAGAGAAAGTATGTATGGGTGTATGTGGCTGAGTGCAAACATGTTTATAGGTACACATGTATATGTATGTGTTGGAGGTAGAATTGCTATTCTGTGGCATGTTGCCCGAGAATTAGTGCATCAATGAGGTCTAGAGCTTGCAGCTTTCATCAAAGCCCCAGGAAAGGCATCTTGGCCCAGAAAGAGACCATAAAGCGGAGGTCCACATCCTCAGAGTGATATATCATAAGCGTGTTTGCAGGAACAGAGTGAGTGGGCAAGCTGGAGGTCAGAGTGATACATCATGAGTGTGTGTTGCGGGAACAGAGTGAGTGGGGCAAGCTGGTGGTGTTCAGAAGTCCGGTTCTCCAGATTATATACAGATAATAGAAGCTTATCAACGTGCTTGCTTCTCTGCTTAGGGTCACCAGCTTTTCACCTTCTGGATGGCAATGAGAGTGGACTTCTCTGAAAAGGCTGGCCCTCCACCATTCAAGGCCACTTTTGATGTGAGATACACGAGCCCATGTGCACAGGTGGGCTTTTCCAGCAGCAACAAGTCCGTTTGTTGTTTTGTGTGGTGCTTCACGTCCTAGAGTAGGGCTCTATGCTTTTTGAGAGCTCTCCTTCATTGCCCCTCCATTTCCTTCCCTGGCCAACAGCCCCTCCTAGGGAGCTGTGGCTCTCATCACTGCTTCCAGTCCTTGAAAGAATAAACATCTTCACCACAGCCTCAGAATGCTGGCGTGAGATGATTGTAGACGTCTCCATGACACTCACTTATTCCTGGTGTAAATACAACTCTATTGAGGGAGGAGATGAAGAGATGCTGGAGTAGGGAGCCTGGGATACAGGCAGCTCTTTCAGCTTCCTTATCTATCTTCTACCGGAATGAGAAGGACCTTTCCCTTTCCCTTGGTTCTCTGCCCCACCCCCTAATCGCTCACCAACTCCGCTTTGGCTTTATGCTGCTGAAATGGGGCTGGGCTCTGAGTAAGGTAGGAGGGAAGCAGCAATCGTGTGCTGGAGAAGCAGCGTTTATTTAGAAGGAGGAGGAAAAAGTTTAATTGCTCAGAGTTGGGATTCAGTAATCATGAGCAACGATGACCAGCCGTGGGGGTGGCAGTACGTGTGCACATGTGTTCCAGAGGGGTCTGTGATTCGCCGCAGCTGAGCCAATGACTCATTCCAAATTTAGCGACTTTTAGAGGTCATTTTAGTCATCCTCCTGCCTTTGGGCTGGATGGAGCCTAACTTAATATCGCATTTGATGGAGATAGTGTGCTCCGAGAGAAGGGAGTGCAAGGGAGTGGGGGTGGGGAGGCATCACGTGACCCCTTTGAACCGATCTCCAGCAAAGGACGTTCCCTAGTTTCCCCAGGATGCTTGGGTTTCCCCATCCTTGTATCAGCATGATCCTCCCGGGAACTGCCTTTTTTTTTTTTTTTTTTCTTCATAGAAACCGGATGTTGGATTCTCAAGGTGGGCGGGGGCTCCATCCCCCTCGGACCTGTCAAGGGTTATTGAGACTCCTAGGATCCCATTAGCCAGTACGAGAATCTACCATTTATTTCATCAGAAACTTGCCATGCAATCTGAGCTGAGAACAGAATAGAGCAAAGACGCTACAACGCCTTTTTCCCAGGCAATGCGCATGATTCTGCGGCTCTTTGCTCGCTACACTTCAACGCACCTTGAAATGGGCTCGCCTCCTTCGCGCAGCGACGGACAGAGAGTTAAAC
Source organism: Peromyscus maniculatus bairdii (assembly GCF_049852395.1). Classification (NCBI taxonomy): domain Eukaryota; kingdom Metazoa; phylum Chordata; class Mammalia; order Rodentia; family Cricetidae; genus Peromyscus; species Peromyscus maniculatus. The sequence goes on from NC_134858.1 coordinate 24,951,788, forward strand.
CAATCAGCTCCTAGATTCGTGGGCAACGTCCAATAGATAGGCGGCAGAGGCGGGCCACCAGGCCAGGCCCGGCTAGGCTTCACCGTGGACCTGGCTGCGCTCTGCCTCCGCTGGCAGTGCAGGTGCCGCTGCGCCGGGGCCCGGGAGGCTGCGCGCCGAGCCGAGCGGAGCCAGGGAGGGATGGAGAGCGGGCCGCCCGGGCTGCAGGAGCACCGGCAAGGGGTGTAGGCGGGCGAGAAGCAGGCGCTGGGGCACGATAAGAGTGCAGACGCAGGAGCACTTTGCGATAGGATGAGGCTCTTGGCTGGCGCGCGGTAGTACTATGATTTGGTATGTGGCCACTTTGATAGCAAGTGTGATCAGCACCCGAGGTCTTGCGGCTCAAGGTGAGTTGAAGTGCAGCGTCCCTCCTCCAAGTCTCCTGGCTTTCTCAGACCTTCCCCTCCGGGATCTGGTTCTCGAACCCAGAGGGCGAGCCTCCGGCTCCGTCCAGGCGCACCTCGGGGCACTGGCTCGAGGGCCAGGGAGTTGAGGGCGGGAGGAACTCGGCGAGAAGGTGCGGGAGCCCTTAGGCTGCGGGGACGAGCGTCTTGGAATCGAGGTGGACTTGGCCCACCGTGGGTCCCATGGTCCACAACCGCACGTCGAACCCGAGCTTTGGGGAACCCCTGGTGCTCTAACTCTGGCTGCGGGAGACTTTGCCAGTCTTCCGGCAGGATTCCGCGCGTTCCAGCCCTCCTTGCACAGCACCGCTGGATGGAGGAGACCTTGCAGGGAGGCGCGCGACCAAGAGCTTGGTACTGGCTCTCTAAGGGACCCGGTTCTCCGCCCTGCGCCCTTCCTTTCCGTATATCTTGGCAGCGGAGGTCGGATCCCGTTGGCAGGTGACAAGCAGAATTGACCTAGCGACTCCGAGCAGCATCTGCTCTTCCTGGCCCTGGCGGCCGCCCGCGCCCACCCTAGCCGCACCTGGGCCCCGGCCAGTCAAAAGTTCCCGGGGAGGCGCCATCACCGCGCCACGCTCGGGGCTGCCAGGCCCAGCGGCCTGGGGACGAGGGCCGCGAGGGAGGGGTCTGCTCCGCTGCGTCTCAGAGTCGAGCGGGATTTTTCTTCCTGCCTTCTCGAATCTGAGCCCAAGAAGAAGCTAGGGAGAAGTCAGGGCGCGGGGTGCATACTTGTGCTCGAGGGCTTTGGAGATGGCAGAGCTCTGGGTGGCACCCGGCTCTCGTCCCTTGTATGGAAGTCAGAACCGAGCCTGAACTGCCAGGACTCTGAGCTCAAGATTTCTCCTGCGCGCCGAACGGACCCGGCTGCGGGCAAGTTCGCAGAGCAGGGGAGAGATGGCGGCGGGGGAGGAACGGTCTGTGAGTGGAAGGCGGCAGGGTGGCCGGCAGGGTGGCCGGCAGGGTGGCGAGGACCTGCGGATCAGGGAGCCTCTTGGAAGGGCTCTGCTGGAGGTGCGGGCTCCCGGCGGCTTCTTTGCACCTTGCCTGGGGGCGTGTGGGGGGGAGTGGTTTGAGAAAGTTTCCGGATTGGAATGTGTCTCCTCTGCTACTTGAGAGGGGACTCTGAACAAGAGACCATCAAAAACCGTGATGGTCGGGACGGTTCTAAAGCTTTCCGTTTGTCAGGTGGGAAAACTGAGACAGGGTGACCTCAGAAGCCTATGGAAAAAGGGTGGATCTTGCTGTGCCCCTCCCTTCCCCCCTCCCATGCAGTCTTTCAGTGACCTCCTCCTCCTCCCCTCCAGGTTTTGGTATGTTCTGCTGTGGGACTGTCTCTGCAAGCACAAAAGGCTGTGCTGGGATCAGAATCGAAGAGACACTGAAGGAAGGCTCTGAACTAGACTCCCAGCCTCAGCGAGGGTGTAGGCATGGTAAAATTAAACACAGAAAAAGGAAACTGGTTTCCTATTGCAGCGATTCGCCGAGTGGCTAGACAGAAGGAGGAACTTCCCAGTGTTGAAGGTTGCTGGACATGAAGGTTATTAGCCCTTCTATCTGGAACCCCCGCTTCTATCTAGGAGCAAGTGTGACCCAGTTGGTCTTGGGGTCTTCTTTAGTCTAAAATGGTTCTACGAGGCCATCACAGACCTAGATTTACCAATAAACTGACAGGATTCAAAGCCTGGCTATTCCATTTGCTGACCCTGTGACCTTGGACAAATCTCTCAGCTTTTTCTAAATGCCACTTAAACCTCAATGGGAAAATGGGTTAGCTGTGTGAACTTGTCGAGACTTGGGGTGTGTGTGAACAGTACTGTGACGAAGAAGTGACTGCCTGCCTGTTGTGAAGTGTGTGCTCACCAAACGTCATTATTAGTATTTCAGTATCTGTAGGATTCCTGCCTCCTAACCAGTTTCTTTCCTTTGGGCTTTTCAGGGAGCTGGGAGTTAGGCGTGTGTTGGGGGACATTCAAAGGTCTGCCTGTGAGGAGGCTAGACCCCCTTCATGGGCTGACCTTGTCTGGTAGAACCTCTTGTTCCCTGCATCCCAGTGAAGTGTGGGTGGGGCGTGTACAATTGCTTGGAAGTCCTTTACAAGGTCTGCTAAGCTGAAGTATTGCTGGCTGCCAGATGCCACAGGAAGGATGCAGAGTCCAGCCTGGGGGGGAGGGGGGAGGGCAGCTGCTTGCGTGAGAGGCCAGGGTTGGAGTGCCGGTGAGAGGTCTTAGGGGGTCCAGTAGTTCTGTGAGTGGCAGAGGTGACTTCTGGAGAAATCCTCCAATCCCAGGGACTGCAGGATGCTTCTTCTAGAACTGTCTAAAGCAGGGGCCACTCTAGGTGAAAAGGGTCAGGTCCATCAGACTGCCAGGTTGGGACTGTCAATTTGCAAGTCTGGGACAGAGGTGGGTATGGACCCTTTCTTTTGACTCTGGTCAGGCATTTTGGAAGTGACCAAGATCGATGTTCAGGTTAGGAGAGTAAAGAAAAGAGGAAGGCTACTGATGCGGTCTCTGCACCCCAGACATCGGCCCTTCAATCTGGGGGAGTTTCCACAGTATGTGGAAGTCCTGAGCTGGGTATAATTGACTTTCAACTTCCTGTAAGGAAGAGAAGTCTGTTCCGTATTCCCAGTGCTACCTCCCCTGTCTGCCACAGTCTGTTGGTGGACGCCCTGGCTCCTGAGTGCCCAGGTAAATTAGGGTCTGACTCAGACTCTGCTTGCAGTTGGAGCAGTGCCCTCTAACTGGCTTTGACCCACCCCGCTTCCCTTTGTTGATAGAGATGGAAAGGAGTGTGTTTAAACCCCTGGACAGCCTAAAGCTGAGGACTTGGCTCAGGAAGTGGGTAGTGAGTGCTGGTACGAGTGTGTCTCAGGACATTTACACGGAGGCGGAGGTGTGTCTGGTAGGAGGCCCCCATGCAAGAAACCAGAGTGGGAGGAGGCATGATGCTGGGTGCTGGAGTTAGCTCATAGCTGTGGGCCTGTGGCCCGGCGTACGTCAGTCTGTGGAGTTGTCAGGTCCTAGGTGCAGGTGGTTTCATGTTTATATGTCTGAAACAGAAAGCTGGGATCTGGTTTCTCAAGGAGCAAAGGTTGCCGGGTTAGGAGATACTCAAGCTAGCTGGTAGCCCTGGCTTCTTTGCCATGCCTTGCCCTTTCCAGTGTCTAGGTCCCCTCTCTGCCCTCTCCCCGGCAGGGCAGCCCCTAGCTCGCATGTGTGCCTCTGCTTTGGCTTTCTCTCAGTTCTGTTGGGTGCTCATTAGGTCTCCCTGCAGCCCCCCCCCCCCAGTTTGCACTGAAAATGTGGGGGTGGGAGGTGAGGCCCAGTCAGGAGAGCACTATGAGCAGTGAGTGAGATTTAACTGGTTCTCTTCTCCACGAGAGCTGCTCCCTTCTGTGGGCTTCTCAGCTGGGGCCCCCAGGTAGTGATCCCTTTCCCTCTGCTTCCACGGATGGGTTGAGCAGTTTGTGTGAAGAGGGGGTCTGAATGAGCTGTGGTTGGTAAGAACTTTCAGCTTTTTTAGAAGAGTGTGCATGTGTGTGCATGTGCATGTGTGCATATATGTATGCATTTCAATGTGTGTTATGTGTATTCCTATATGCATGTGTGAATGTGCGTATTTTAAATGTATTCACACACACACACACACACACACACACACACACATTCCTGTATGCATACATGCTTCTGTAATGGTGTTCACACTTAGATCTGTATATACATGCACTTACAAGCACTTGTGTGTTTATGTGCACATACAATGGATTACGTCAGGACAAGAGCACTTATGTATAAGTTTGAGGTGGGAGCCCCTCTTTCGAGTACTATATGGGATGCAGGGAGACTGCTCAGCAAACTGCTAGCTTCCCTGTTCGTTGCTCTGCACCTGCATCCAGGCAGCCCAGATGTTCTTAGAGTTAAAGGCTCCAGCCCAAGGCAGGGACCAAAGACTGCCTGAGGTCCAATAGAGAAAGCCTTAGTTAGTGTCAGGGCAGAGGCTTGGCTCATGGGGAGGCTGACTGCCTTTCTTGCTAAGAGGCATTAGTTGCCATCAGCCTGGTACAGTCCAGAGCGTAGACAAAGCTCTGGGTGCCTGGGGAGATGGGAGAGGGTTGGGGTTGGAGAAGCAGCTTGCAGTCAGGCTCGGCCCCAGGGGCACTGCCCATGGGTGTGGCATGGTCTGCCTGAGGCAACTGACCTATTTTTCTTAGAAATCTTCCTGCTTTCCTGTTCGCTCTTGCATGAGTAAGCAGGAGAGTGGTGAGGAGAGACGGGGCCTCAGTGAGGGTTTTGTAGGTTCAGTGGGGGTCAGGGCTGTGACAGAGGTCTCGGCCGGCCGGCCTGAACTTCTGACGAAGAGGAGACTGATAACTTGGCCCTCTGCCCTCTCTGCTCTCCCTTCATCTTCTTCCTGGTTAACTGTGCCCATAGATAGGGGGCTGCGGCATAAAACTTCTACGTGGGCACATGTTGTACCCATGAATCATTCATTGTCCTCCCCCTGGTTTGGAGCAAGGATGCTGCTGCTGTTGCTCTACCTGGAGGAACCTCTCACTAGTTACTACTGTGCCTGCCTGGCTGTGGTGCCCTCACTGGCCAGCCTTGCTGTGTGCATACCAGATTGCCCTGTGGGCTACACAGGCTCTGTGAGGATGGGCTCCCATCCAGGTGGTGGAACTCAGGTGGTGGGTGGAGGGGGTGTGGCTTTGCTTTTCTGCCGAGGAGCTCTGAACTGAGATTGAATTACAGACTTCCTTCCTGTCTGTGGCTCCTGGGGAAAGGGCTCTGGGAAATATAATCTAGCCCGGCAAATTAAGGTCGCTAATAACATTGCCACCTCACAGTGGCTGGGGGGCAGTCCAGCCAGAAGGGTTAGAGGGTGGAGCCTCAGTCCACCTAGTACCTTGCTGTTCCTAAAGTTGGGGCTTACCTGGCATGGCCCACTGTCTCTTGGCTTCCTTGGGGAGGGGTCCAGAAAGGTTGTGAGGACAACAAGGTAGGGCTTCTCTAGCATGTGAGGGTCCTTTCTAGGCAGAGGGGGGATAGATGCCATGATGACCTCAAATCCATCCTCCCTGTGTGTGCCGAGAATGGAACACCCTCTTGTCCTGGGTTCGGCCTCCTCTCCAGGCCAAACTCTCTGTTCACCTGGTACTGGGTGACAGGAGCCAACTTTCTGCTGTCCTCAGGCCCTCCTCTGGGTATGTGCCTCCCACGTGGTGAGAGCCCAAGTCTGCCGGCTTCCTGGAATCTCCTGGAGCCTCCTGGCCTGTCGAGGAGGAGGGATTGGGGGACTATTGGGGGCTGTGTCTTTTTTGGACTCAGCAGGGATTATTTTTAGGCTGGCAGATGGAGGTGGCGGTGGCTGTCGCTGGTATTATTAGACAACAGGCCTGTGGTTTGAGAGTCTGGTGCCCAGAGGAGGAGGAAGAAGAGGCTGCAACAAGGAGCCATGGAGGCTGGTGTTCAGCCACTTCCCTCCTCTTAGCCATTATCAGACCCAGCAGGGCTTCCAGGTCCGGGTAGAGCTGCCTTCACCAGGGTCAGCCCGTGTCGCTCCATCTGATCCAACTGCTTTTGGGAGGCAGGCCTGTCCTGTAAGCCTTCTGTGGTCTTGGAATGTAGGGTCTGAACTCTTAGAACCTATACAGAATGGGGGTGGAAGCTATGACTCTATTTAGGGAAAGAAAGGGGTACAGGGGACCTTGGCCACCTGGGTTCTGGAAGGAATCCTGACTCACCGATGTACCTTTGGGGGAGCCACATACTGCCCCCATCTGTGAGGTTGAGATAGCAGCACCGTGTCAGGGGTCACACTATAGGCACATAGCATCACACTCCTGGTACAGACCCTGTATATGGTGGGGCTGGGCAGTGTCTTCTCTTTGCCTTCCAGCTGCAGCTGAAGGTTCGACACCTGCCTCTTGCCTCTTCTCTGGGTACTTTAAAGTGGTTTTCCATCCTGAGGACCCTTCTTCGCCAGCCCTTTCCTGGCTCCAGGTTGTGACTGTTGGGTGTGGGGCTGTGCCAGGTCTTGGATGCCTTGTGGTTCTGTGCACACAGGGTGTCTGCTGGCAGCGCTGGACTCAGCTACCCACTGGGTACCACCTGGCCCAGAGAATGGGAGATTTATATCCTACGGGCGTCCCAAAAGGTCAGCCAACCTGTAGGGGCCCCACTCCATCCACCTGCCCTCTTGCTTCCTCTTTCCTGCTAGGCTGGCATAGTCCTAAAGTGGGCTGGGAAGACACTCAGGATTAGGATTCACTAGGCATACAAAACCATATTCTGCCCTCTTAAAAGGGCTGTGTGGGGCCAAGGGCATTTGCTAGCCTCCTTCTAATGCCCACCCGCTGCCAAAGCCAGTCTAAGGGAGGGATGTGTGGTCGCTATTCCTGAGCATTATCTCTCTGGCCCTCCTCCTTCCTCATCCCCTGCCTTCCAGCTATTCCCTGTGGCTCTGCTGGGGACAAGTATGTCTGCCTTACCTAGGCTCTGCTCTGACTCTTGGGTTCTTTCAATTCCAGTGTCTCTTTGTTCTGGTAACTGACCTGAGTGTCTCCCCAGTTGGGTTGGGTATGCACCCAGCTTGCATTAGATCCATTTGTGCCCCGCCCCCACCGCTCCCCGCCCCCACTAAGTTCATGCCCCGATGAGTCTTTTTCATTCCTGGACTGGGGTTTGCTTCTCCTGTGTTTCATTTCTCAATCTCTCCTTTTTTAAAGGCCTCTTCCCACCGTATGCCAGGCTGATGACTTCTTTCTTTCCCCTCACTGGGTTTTTCTGGAGAGATGTTTATTAGACATATTTTGGCTCAGAGAAAAATCAGGCCTAGAGAGAGGTATTTGTGGGTGATAGAGTGAGGGAACACACTGTGTGTGTGTGTGTGTGTGTGTGTGTGTGTGTGTGTGTGTGTGTGTATAAGAGGAAGAGAAGACGACTATTTTGAGATCCTGAAACCCAGGAGAGCTTGGGCTGAGTGTGGAGGCTGAGACATGGCTTCCCCCTCGCCTTCTTTGTGGAGAAACTTGTCTCATTTTGTCTCGTCTGTCAGCTTGGGGAGGCATCCACTTTGCAGTCACTTGTCTGTGGTCGGGATGCTCTGGAGAAGAGATGCTGGTGAGAGAGTGCCTGCCCTGCTGCTACCTGGGGGGAGGTGCTCATGCTTAGGGCTCCAGGCCCAGCCCAGCAGCTGGCTGAAGCCAGGAGTGTGAGCCTGAAGCCTTCCTTTCAGGGCTGGGAAGGAAGGTGTGAAGAAGCTGGCTGATTGAGATGCGGTGAGAACCAGGCAGTGCTGGGCGGCAATGAGCAGCTGGCCCCGTGGGGACCCATGCCAAAGTGGACCTACCTCTGGGTATTGCTCTCCAGAGCTCTGGACTTGGCAGTCTGTTGTCCAGAGCAGAAGTTGACTATTAGAGCTCCATGGTGTCCTCCATGTCCTCTTCTTTCTGCCCAGACTTTAGGGAGAAACAAGCTACCTTTAGTGGGCCACTTTGCCCACCTTCAGGTAACCTGGACCTGGGGAAAATCATCACTTCCCTCCTGTAGTTTGTCTCCTAATCTCCTCATAGGCTGTGCTGCAGGTAGTTTTTGCATGTGTGCACACATATGCACGTGCATTACTGCTCCCCCCCCCCGGGCCCCCCCCCCCTCCCGCCCCAATTCTGGCTCATGGATCCTGCTGGCCATTCATTCCTCTTGGTCCATTGCTGGTCTTTGTACGCCTGGATTCAGTAGGCTTTTTTGCCCAGGTATTCTGTGGGATGTGGGGGATGCTGGGAGACACTCCCTGCAGCTGGGCCCTCTCCTTTCCTGGAGGACCTGGGCTGCAAACAGCCTGCAGCCAGATTGGAGGAGGGGAGGCTGGGAAACCTGCCTGGGCCTCTGGCAGGTGAGTGCAACACTCTGCTTTGCTCCAAAAATACTCAGTGATCTTAGCTCTTTCTCTAGAAAACAGTGATGTCACCGGGAGCCAATAGGCTTCTGGAAGGGCTTGCCTCCCTCTCTGCCTCCTCCTTCCGCAAGTTGCAGAGAAGAGGGAGGAAGGGGGGGGGGAGAGGGAGACACAGGCGACACACACTGACTCCTTGGAGAGGCACAGACAAGAAGCACACATGCATATAGCAAGCTCCACATTTCTGAAAAGCAGGCAAAATCCCTTATGTCATAGGCCAGCAGAAATCCACAGGACACGGGCACAACACACACACACACACACACACACACACACACACACACACACACACGCATGCACACACGCACACATGAGACAGAGAGAGAGAGAGAGAGAGAGAGAGAGAGAGAGAGAGAGAGAGAGAGAGAGAGAGGCAGGTAGACAGAATCACCCACACAGAGTGGGAGTAAGAAAGAAACAGAGATGGAGGCATTGACAAAGAGACATGAGGAAGGAGCAGGAGAGAGAGACAGACAGACACAGGTACACAACACACAAACACACATACGCGTGAATGCCAGAAAGAGACAAAGACAGATACCCAGAGGAGTCAGCAAGAGAAAAACAAGACCCAGAGAAAGGAGAAAGCTGGTGCAGAGGACAGAGAGGTAGACAGTGGCCAGGAAAAACACAGCTAGACACAGAGATGTGAAGGGGAGAAAGAGGCATGAGCTCATGGGGTCAGAGGTGCAGAAAGCAGAAGTGGTCACACAAAGCTCACTTGCTCTCCTGCAGGCATCTTTGGGTGAGAGGGCCCAACAGGCATCAGGCTTGAAGCCTCCAGTTGGTGGCTGCTGTCCTTGGTACTGCACTGGAGAGCTGGGCTTGGAGGAGGGTACAGAGGAAAATGTGTAGTTAGCTTGGGAGTCCTGAGCTGTTGAAGGCAGGCAGGGGTGAGGTGAGGCTGTCCTTCTCATTGGAAGAAGTGATCAAGGTGACCTTGTCATCTCCCTCTCCCTTCCTGGTGTGAGAAGGGTGTCTGGCTGGAGGTGGACTTCAGGGTTTGTTTGCTCTGATATGTGGACAGCATCCCCAGGGTCAGCCTCTTTCCTGGCTCCTCAAGCTTGCAGTTTGGGCAGGGTGGAGGCCTCTCTTGCCTGCTTCCGTCCCTTGTGTTCTTCCCCATGTGGGTGTGCCCTCTCTGGCTCCCTGATTCTGATGTCTGTGGAAGGTAGGGGGATTGCTCCAGTGCCCCCTCCTTGGTTACCGTCATCTCTCTCCCTTAATGGTGATGTCTGGGGCTACTGTGGGAGTCTAATAGATTCAAGGTCTGGAAATCAGAGGGCTGCAGAGCCTCCTGCTCCCCTCTGCAGCAAAAGCTGGCGCAGTGGGTTGGAGGAGGGGCTGGAGAGGCCGTTCAGGCCCGTGGGGCTTTCCCTCTGGTGTTGCCAAGCAGCCTCCTTAGCTTGTTAGGGATTCCCCCGCTCCTGTAGGAGCCCTCTTGTTCAGTGCAGCAACACCAGACTGAGCTGGAGGGGGAGGCAGAGGAGGAGGCTGGCTCTGCCTTCGCCCACCAGGCTTCACTGGGGAGTGTGCCTTGCTTTAGAAAGAAACGCTGAATGTTTGTAAGGGCTACAGCTGGGCAGGGCCCCCAGGGCTGAAGGGGATGTGGCTCTGCATCTCCTGTGTCTGTAGCTCCTGATGCTTCTTCGAAGGGCGGGGGATACCCGAGGAAGGCAGGCCAGGCATGATTATGCCTGCTGCTTTTTGGGTCTGGGATGGGAAGTCTTGCTTGCAAGACTAGAGAAATTGGGATGCCCCCCTCCTTTCTTCTCCTCTTCCAAAGCTATACAGGAAAAGCTTGAAGGTCCTCAGGGCACAGGGAGGTATGCATAAGAGATGGGTGTCCACGGACACTTGGTAGGGCAAGGGGCAGGTCCAGAAGTGGGGAGGGAGGTTTGGACATCAGCACAAACTGTAGGTGCGGGATCTTTTTGCCAATTCCTCATGTGTCACCTTGGCTGTCCTTGTTAGGTGCCCACGGCCTGCGAGAGGAACCCGAGTTTGTGACTGCTCGAGCCGGTGAGGGCGTTGTCCTGAGATGCGACGTAATCCATCCAGTGACGGGACAGCCCCCGCCCTATGTTGTAGAGTGGTTCAAGTTTGGGGTCCCCATCCCTATCTTCATCAAGTTTGGCTACTATCCCCCACATGTGGACCCTGAGTATGCAGGTAAGGTATGAGTGATGAGGGCTGTACCCCGCTTTCTCTCCACCCTCCTGTAGGTTGTGGCTGTGTGGCACCTTCCTGCCAGGACTCAGTGGTATCCACAAAGTCCCAGGTACTCTTCATTTCTATCTCTGTCACTTCTGGCCCTTTTCCTGACTGGTCGGTCCTATTATCTCGGTTTCTCATGGTCTTTGCCCTTTGCCTTCTCTCTCTGCCCTCTACCCGGTTTTCATCATAGGTAGGAGAGGAAGTGGGAGGTGAGGCAGACCTGTCTGTTCAGTCTGGGGATGTGATGAGAGGCCAGGAGGAGTCCAGGGCAAGCTAGAAAGGGGGCCCCGTGGGAGGACGCACGGAGTAGAGGGAAGAAGGGAGTCAGACAGACAGCTCCCCCCCTCCCCAGGTATGGTACAAGGCTGCAGGATCGGCTGTCTGTGTGCCCCCCCACTGTCCTGGCTCTGAAGTTGGGTGTCCTGTGCCGAGTCTGGTGTGCATCTCCACTGTTTACTGTCTGTGGCCCTGGCAGATACCCAATCTCACCTCCTCTGCCACTACCCCCCCCCCCCCCCCCCCCCGCTTTCCCTGGCCCCATTCGTGTGTTGCTCTGTAATTATTGTGCCAGCGTGGTCTCCCTGTGACTCACTGCTGCCACCCCGCCAGCCTGCCGGTGAGGAGGGTGCAGGGTGTGTGTTTGTGCATGTGTATGTCTGTGAGTGTGAACATGTGCTGGAGCTGAGAGAAAGTGAGGAGGCAGGCAGGGTCCTGCCTTTGCCTTTCTTTTTCCTATGGCTTCTGAGCTCTGAATTAACTTTCTCTGAGGATGCATCCATTCTTTTTCTTTTCTCTCCCTCCTTTGCTGCCTGCATGTCTTCCTTTGGTGCTGACTGTGGAACTCAAAGCATCACACTTTCCTTTGAACCCCACCCTAGTCTCTGTGAGTCAGCGTCTCTCTAAGTTGCCCGTCCTGGCTTCTACCTCTCAGAAGTCTTCCCATCTTAGCCTATTGAGTATCAGGGATGATAGGCCTGTACCACGGCACCAGGCCCTTTGCTGATTGGCTTTCTGTTGAGCCTATGTCCCCTACCCTCCATTTGGCCAGGATTACCTCTGGTAGTCTTTTTAGGCAGGGTGGCATCAGAGTTCCTGCAAGGAAGGCTTGACTCTGAGGCAGGGGAGACAAGCGCAGGAAACAGTGGTTTTGGTTTGGGTGAATGTGGGCCGGGGCGGAAGGTGGGGCAAGAGGGCTGCTTTGTCCATCGGAGTGTGGGCAGGCTCTCTGCGCTGCCCTCCGTGTCGCAGAGGGGGCTAAAGAAGAACTGCCAACCCTTGCCTTGCCTGGCCCTTCCAGGGTGGTCTTTGGGGGCATATGTCATCTTGGTACTGGTAGCAGGAGAGGGAGGGACCCAAGAATCTTGCCCTGGCCTGCCTTCCCTCTGCCTGTTGAGGGAAGGCAGACAGAAGGAAGCTGATTCAGATAAGTCCTCAGCACCCAGCTGGGACCAAGATAGTGTGGGTCCTGATGGGGGCAACCCCAGTCTATCCTTTTCTGTATCTTCTCATGTCTGCATCTATCATGCCTTTCTTTTGCCCAGATCTCCAGAAGAATGGGTGCATTTTTAAGGAGCGGGGGCTGTTGTCAGTGCCACTCACAGCAAGTTGCCCTTGTAGGCTGGTGTAGGGCCATCTGGGGAGGGGCAGTGGCCCATGGTCAAGGCAGTTTGCCCTGGCTTTCGTCCCCGTGGCCCACGGTGGGTGCCGACTGCCGTTTGGGGACACTGCCATGGGAAGTGGTCTAAAGGTTATGAAGGGTCCCTTTGTCTTTTGCTGGGGGAGTGGGAGAGCTGATGGCTTGGCCTGATGGCTCACTGGGCTTTGTTCCCTATGTCCTACCCCCCCTCCCCCAGGCCGGGCCAGTCTTCACGATAAAGCATCTCTGCGGCTGGAGCAGGTGCGCTCGGAGGACCAGGGCTGGTACGAATGCAAAGTCCTCATGCTGGACCAGCAGTATGACACATTCCACAACGGCAGCTGGGTCCATCTCACCATTAACGGTGCGTAAATGTTTCTTGGGAGTGACCAAGGAAGATGGCCTCTGGGACCTACACTGGAGGAAGTGCCTCTACTAAGAGGAGCCCCAGTAAGCTCTGGCCCCATAAGATCTTGATTCGAGTCTTATTTACACCTCTAGATGGGTTCCTGGAATTCATGGGTCAAAAGCATGCATGGAAGCAGCAGATACCCTGTGTGTGGGGGTGACATCAGAGTTCCTCTCAGGAAGGCTTGAATCTGCTTCTGGGCACCAGGGGCTTTGAATTGGCCAGTGTTGTATCATTTCTCGGCCTCGGATGACTCTGCTAGTCCTGGGAATGTCTTTTCTCAGGTGGAGTTCCTTGAGTCTCAGCACGACTCTTCCAGGTTGCTCACTTAGTCCTTGTTAAGTGCATTTATTTGGATAATAAGTACCAAGGGTCTATTATGTTTCTAGCCCTGCACCAGGTGATGGGTAAATAACGCTGAGTAAATCCAGACCCATTTCCTGCTTGAACAGGGTTTACCAGCTAATAAAATGTGAGAATCCTGGGAAGAAGAACTGTTTTAATGGCTGTCAGTTATTTATAGCTCATGTTAAATGGATTGTGCTATGCAAAGACGCTTTTCATGTGTCTGACTGGGGCAAGGAGGCCTGGGTGAGCTCGCTGAGCTCCAGGGTTGGTCTAGGCTGGAGTGTCCTGAGTCCACAGTGGCGATGGTCTTAGGGGCTGAGTCTTAAGGTCTCCATATAGGATGAGGTTTTAATAGCATCCGTGCTGAGATGTACTGTATCTGGGATTATATAGATGCTGTGGCCCTGAGAATTGATGCTCCTAAATTAGAAATTTTTCTCGAGATGATTCTGCTTTGAAGAATGGTTCTCTCTCTCCTTTCTAGTGGGGTTGGGTAGACTTATGCTCTCCCTGTATTTGGGAGCCTGTCCAGAGTCTGGGAGAACAGAGGATTTTAGTTTTTGTCCTAAGAGATAAATATTTCTTTTTCAGTGTTGGAAATCAAAGCCAAGGCCTTGTGCAGGCCAGGCACATGCTTTTGCCAAAGTTATGTTCTTAACCCCGGAAGAGATTGTTTTTAGCAAGCGTGTTGGCCTATAGTGCAGGACACTTGAAAGCTGGTGAACCCAAGGTGAGAGGCAGGCTCGTCACTAACTGCTGTTGGCTTCTGCTGTTGAAGGCAGATTTTTAAACCTTGTGTGGATTTTCTCCAGCAGTAGCTGGCTTTCCTGTGACCATTTGAACCAGTTGTTGTGTGTGCAGGGAAATCTCCTCTCTTCAGGAACCCAAGCAGATCATAACTCAGAAGGTAGATTTGCTGCTCAGGGCTTCTATGGTTGAGCAACAAGTGAGGAGATCCTGCATCATCATCATCATCATCATCATCATCATCACCATCATTATTGTTTTCTTTTTTTTTTCTTCTTCTTTTCCTGTGCCTTTTCCTACTGCCTGAAACTGCCTTGAGGTGTGGCCTAGCTCTCCCATCATCCTGATTGATGGTGTCTATTCTGGGAACCCAGACTCCAGCTGTGCAGCCAAGATTCATGTTCAGGAAGGTAGAGTTGTTGGGAACTTACTTTCTACTGGATATTGTCTTCATTTGCATGAGTTGATTACTCAGGCATTTCTAGTTTCTCAGAGTGGAATAGACATGGACCAAGACCTGTCAAAGATGTGGCTTATTTCTTGAACCCATTGCATAGTAAGTCCTTGGGGCCAGTTAAATCACCTCTTTAAGTTTCAGCTTTCTCGGAAATAACCTGTTTGCAGGATGTTGCAAGATTCAGGGGACTGCTCTGTGAGATTGTGTCTTGAGCACTAATTATCAGAGGGCAGTTATGGGCAAGAGAGCAACCATATTTTCACAGTGGGGAAGAAACAAGCTGATCAAAATGTGGGTGGCCAGGATAGCAGGCTAGAGGGCACTGAGGTCCTTGTGAATCTACCAAAAATTATCCATTCAAGATGTATTTCCCAATGTCCTATCTCTGGCAGGCTCTGGGAGTCAGGCAGGGGACATGACCCAATCCTGGTGTTTAAGGCTTCCAGTCATGTCAAGAAACGATTGCCTTGTGCCTTCGAGAGCACAGAGGAGAGCCTCTCTGAGGACATGGCCTCTGTCCAGAAACCTGGCCAGGGAGGAACTTAGGCAAGAGTGGGGAGTGAGGTGGGAAGGCTCCTTCCCTATGGGGACTTTTGGGCCTTTGGGAACCTGGAGGAGAGCACCTCAGTTGGGGAGTGCAGGCAGTCTGTGGACTTGCAACTTCCGGGCAGAGTCCTGAGGTGGAGCTACCATCTGCTCTGTGCTTGAGCTCCAGGCCTTTGAGTGCAGTTCACTATCACCCAGGAGCCAGCCAGTAAGAAGTAGAACAGAGCAGCAGCCTTCAGGAAAGAGGGCTCCCACCCAGGCCCCCATTTCCTCTCTTCCAAAATTTCTTCCTGTGTAAATATTTCCATTCTGGACAGAAAGGAGCGGGTGCCAGCCTTGTGCCACACCCAGAGCAGAATGTATAGTGTCAGGCGTTTTGTGACAGGGATACCTTTGGAGCCAGAAAGCCCAGGACAAAAATAAGCTACAAGTGGTCTCATTCGCCTCCTGTGTTTTCTCTGAAGACTGGTGGGGTGGAAACAATCCCAATTATTCCTCTGTCACACGTAAAATACCTCCGAAGCCCAAGCCGAGTCTTACTTTAGGTCTGGTGTATGGCTTGGAGGAGAGGCCAGCTTATTTTCAACCTGCGCTATTAATTATAGGGCACTTGCAAGAGGAATTAAGCCTGGAAATGCAGCTGGCAAGCTAACACCTAATTCAGTAAATAATTGAGAGTCAAACCATTATTTTCCTGAAAACTTGAAATTGTTCAAAGTACTTTCCTGATTAGCACCTAAATAATAAAGTAATTATGTAATTAGTAATTAATTTGTCACTTCAGGACATAATTTAATTTATTATCTTTTCTTTTAAGCTTGACACCAGAGGTAATAGAGGCTGTGGTTGAGTTAACTGAATTTCAGGGGCAGGGTGGGTGAATGTAGGCTCTGGTCTGAGTACACATTCTCAGTGCTTGGAGGCCGGAGTCCCAGGACACTTTTCCAAGGACTTGGGAAGGCTTGCCACCATTGCTTTTAGTCTTTCTGAACGTGGGCTGAGCACTGCTTTTTTTGAGGATGTGCGTTTCATGTGACAGAATGTACTTCTTTATTCACCCTGTAGTTCCAAATGTCCTGTGTACCCGACCAGCTATAGGTGTTGGAGATTTGAGGCCAACATGGCCCTGCTTGGTCTTGCTTCCTTGAGGATTGATGTACTTGCGTTTGTATTGGGCTATAGACATTGTGTACATTGCAGGTCTTCATTCATTTATTTCATTCATTCTTCCATTCAAGAAATGTCTGTTGAGCACTCTACATCCAGGAGCGACAGGAAATTTGAGCATTTAGTGGCACCAGGGAAAGGCACCTGCTCACGTGCATCAACGAAATGGGATCTGGATATAGAGTTCCAGGCCGAGCGAGAGCTCTGCAAATGGACAGTCTTGAGGTTGGAAGTTCTTGCTGCAGAGGAAACACAGAAAGCCCGTGTTGTTAGAGTCAGCAGGAGGGCGTGTCCGGTGTAGGCCGGATCCAATTCTGGTGCCCTCTGACTGACTCTTGGGGCATGGCTCTATGGAGGTGGAAAGAGCCTTTCTGAAGCTCTTCCTTCGTCTTCAGACCAAAGCCCCCAGGGGTGATAATGGCAGAGCAATCAGAGTTTGCTGAAGCATTTTTCTGCGTGTTACACAAGATCTTTCATAAGCCCTTGTCCCTTTCATTACCTACCTCAATTCTAGAGGGAGGAGGATTTTCTAGAGGCGAAAGCCCTGAGAGCCTGAAGAACCTGCCTGAGATGGTATGGCAGGCTAGTACTTGAACTTGGGCCCTTGAGAGGAAGCCAGGATGGCCTATCCTAGTGTTGTTGGCTTTGGTGCTAGGACTCAGAATAGTCATTTTGGAAGAGCATGGAAGCCAGTAGTCCGAGAGGTCAAAGTTGACCAGATTGTCTCTGCAAGCAGCTCAGGCAAAGGACGCTGAGTCTCCTTAAAAGCCGATAATCCAAACAGGATGGAGTGTTACTCCCACCTTCAGTGCCTGGGAGAGGATAACCTCGTGTAATCAGGGGAGAATTAAGAAGGTAGTGGCCTTCACTGCTCGCCTTTATCCACAGGACCCAAAGACGAGGAGGCAGGCAGGTGGGAGATTTTTCCCTGCCTGTGGACTGAGGTAAAAGTAGGATTGAGCATCTTTAGCCTGGACCTGTATTAGGCCTTGCTGGGACTCAGTCAAGAACTCTCCTGTAAATGAATGGGCTTGGGACACAGGAAGTAGGAGCCCCTGTTTGGCGTGATAATCCTGAAGGGAGGTGGGAGATTCTTCAGTTCTGTTTGTCCTGTTCCTAGCACTGAGCACAGCAGCTTCCAATAGTAGGTGTTCTTAAATACCTTACTGGGTAGTAGCTAAGTTCGGTTGGATGAGTATAGGATTTGCAGACAGCCAGGCTGAGAGTAGGTCAAAGTTGACCAGATTGTCTCTGCAAGCAGCTCAGGCAGAGGGTGCTGAGTCTCTTAAGAGCCGATAATCCAAACAGGATGGAGTGTTATTCATCCTTTCAGAGCATGGGAGAGGATAACCTCACATAATCAGTAGGTCCATCATGTCCGTCCCCCCCCCCCCCCCCCCCCCCCCCCGCCAACCTGCGTGATACATTGGTAGATACAGGGTAGAAGTCTCTGCGCTCTGCTTTTGTTCCTTGGTTCCTGCATATTCCAGAGTTCTGCACAGGTGGGTGATGGAGTCTGTCTCTCACTTTCCTGGTGTTCTTTGCAGCCCCTCCCACCTTTACAGAAACACCCCCCCAGTACATTGAGGCCAAGGAAGGTGGAAGTATTACCATGACTTGCACTGCTTTTGGGAACCCTAAGCCATCGTCACCTGCCTCAAGGAAGGGACCCTCCTCGGTGCTAGTGGAAAGTACCAGGTGAGTGCAGCTGTCATCCCGGGTACCGCAACCACTCTTCCTCATCCTCTCTCCCTACCCATCTCCCCGTCTAAGGCAGCTGGCCGCTGATGTCATGTGTGCGGGCCCAGGGTGGCGGCAGACAAACCAATGGCCTGGCTTGATGGCAAGCATTCTGCTGCCTTTTGTAGGAAGGTGAAGAAGGAGGCCCTTGTCCTCTCTCTGCCCCTGTATATGAGTCTCTGAGGCCACTTACAGCTTCTCAGAACTCATCTTGTTCTTCAGAGACACGCTGGTGCGGCCCACAGGTTGATGCTGAGTTCTTTCTGGGCCTCTAGGTGAGTGACGGTAGCCTGACAGTGACATCAGTCAGTCGGGAAGACAGAGGCGCCTATAACCTGCCGAGCATATAGCATCCAGGGTGAGAGCTGTGCATACAACCCATCTGCTTGTTCAAGGTAGGGAGACTTTTTTCAGCCTCTGTATCTCTGGAACTCTGCAGGAGGCTTCCAGGCCTGCTGACCCATGGAGAACATTTTCTCAGGGCACAGCCTGCCCAACTGGGGGCGCTAGAGGAGCTGGGTGGGGCCTGTCTTACATATATCACTTACCCTGTCTCCCACCCTGGTCAGCTGAGAAATGGCGTGGCAGGAGGACAGGTAGTGTGCTGAGCCGTTTCTGATTCCCTGTTGAGAGGGCATTGGGGCCATGGCTCCCCCTTCATCAGGGAGGAAACACCTTAAGGTCATCTATCCATTAGGGGCAGCATCAATACATAAGGACAGGACAATGATCCAAGCCCCTGACATTTAAATAACGTCAGAGACTTTGAGCAAAGCTGGGTTCTGTAGTGAGCTGCGAGATGTTGGCCTGACTGTCTGGCCCCAGAGTGCCCTGAAAGGGGCTGAGCATCCACTGCCCAGGATGGGAAGGGTGTCAGGTAGGGGGGGTCTCTGCATGCCGGAGTAATGGTGGGAGTTAGGGTGCTTATGTCTAGTTGGCAGGGCAACCGTGATGACATTCTCTCCTTTGGCCTCTGAGGGCTGAGCGGGAGCTGAGGTGGAGGGTGGGAAGCGGCATACCCCTTAAGGGAGGGTGGCCGAAGCCCAGCTCTGCTGAGGTCTGGCTTACCAGTCCCAAGGCTGGCTGCGCTTTGCCTCTTGGCTCCCCAGACACCTCTCCTGAGTGGCCAGAACCTCCAACAAGAGAACAGTGTAAGAGTCTGTCTACTTCAGAGACAAGATCAGGCTTTGTACCTTCCAACCTGAGCTCTGTTGGAGAGAGTTGGGCAGGAAAGTTGTATGGGGGTTATAAACGGCTGGTCTGGAAATCATGGAGCCATTGCAGATATGGTACAGTAGGGGCCCCCGAACCTCACAGCAGCTGGGAGCATCTCCCTGATAACTGCCTGGGCTCTGCTGCTGGGACACCCCATCTTGAGCATCCCAGAGCTTCCTGGGAGGCTTGGCATGGTAGCCCTCCCAATCAGGAGAGGTGATGTTTATTCCCTGTTCTCCCCAGGGCCTCCCTTCATTGTTTCCCCCTCCTGAGAACATCACCGTCAACATCTCCCAGGATGCTCTGCTTACCTGCAGGGCAGAGGCGTATCCCGGCAACCTCACCTACACCTGGTACTGGCAGGATGAGAACGTCTACTTCCAGAAGTGAGCAGCACCCTGCTCCAACCCTCTCACATGGGTCCCCACAGGCCCCTACCTTGAGAGAGGGACCCTGGCAGTGCCTGGGAACCCGCAGTCACCTTGCTGCCGCTAGGGGAGGTGAAGGGACTCATTGCTACCTTGCTTGTATCCCTGCCAACATCCCTCTTCTCCTTGCCTGCTTGTCACTCTTTTGCAGTGACCTGAAGCTAAGAGTGCGGATCCTGATTGATGGGACACTGATCATCTTTCGAGTGAAGCCAGAGGATGCTGGAAAGTATACCTGTGTCCCCAGCAACAGCCTGGGGCGCTCCCCCTCTGCCTCAGCATACCTGACTGTGCAGTGTGAGTAGGGGTGAGGGAGAGGGTTCTGGACATTCTAATAGGTGCAAGCTGCACTAGCTAGATTGGAAATTGAGGACCCAGCATGTTTCTGAGGACTAGAGGAACATCCAAGGGAGGAATAGTCCTCCTCTAGAGGAGGCCATGACCAGTCTAGTCAATAGAATGAACTGATACTGGCAGATATCTTCTGTGGGCTCGTCATCACTGGGTGTCAGCCAATTCATTGGTTCAAGTTTAGGTCATGTTCAAGGATAAACAGACCTTCGCTTTGGACATTTGTCATTCAGAATGGTAATCCTTGTGTTATTATACTGGTTTCTACCTGGGCCTTGAATTAATTTTCCTAGGTGTCTGAGGGAGAAGGGTTAGTTTCTCTGCCAGTTGCCCTCTATCTTTCCACACATGGACATTGTGTACTGAGTGGAGCAGGACCTTTTGGGGTGACTTGGTCTGCTTCTATACCTGGCTCCCTCTGGCTCCCCAGTCCCTCTCCTCAGGGGCTGTGAGACTCGAATTCATTGACTGCTGTTCCACCAGACCCACAGAGGGCTTCTGTGTGAGCCCTAGATCCCACCTCGCATTAATACTTGGGCACCTTGGGTTGCTTCCTACCCTGTGACAAGCTGGACATCATGACAAAGTGAGATGGGAAGATGGGTAATGAAGATCAATGTCTTCCTTTTGACTCATGGATGGCCCTGTCACTCAGGCAACCAAGGCCGCAGGTTGTTGCTATAGGTGACAGACCTCCATTATTGGAATGCTGGTGTGGGAGAGTTATGGACACCCGAGGACATGGAGTGGCAGGGATGAACAATGTAACATGGTGGCCTAAGTCAGCCTCTGAGCTGAGGACAACTAGAGGAACAGTTGGTGGTCTTGGGAGCTCCCCTTGATGGCCGCACAGGTCCCAGTGTTTGCATGGCTCTGCTGTTGGACAGGCAAGGTCACAGAGGTGAATCTCCATTGGGCGTACGATGTCCCACCTCACTCCTCATGCTGTGTGTTTTCTCATTTCTGTGGGGTGACTTTGCTGGTGGGAGCAGAGGCCTCAGTTCTCTGGCACTGCTGACGACTCACGAGGATTTGTAGCACGCTGTGGTGCCAGTTCCAGACTTTGATGAGTCGGGAAGCCCAGGGCACTGGGTGGGTCCCTCTAGACCCGTAGTGGGAAAAGCAGGAGACGGGATGTGCTCCTGCAATCCTGGGGACTCCAGGAAGGGGCTGCTTCACCTGGCAGGCGTGTCTGTCCCTCTGGGCTGGATGCGGGCAGTGCCACAGGAGCCCGAGGGTGGCAGTGTTGCAGGCATGAGCAAGCCAACAGGGATCAGCCTTCAGAAGGATGCCAAGCCAGCCAAGGTGACGGCTCCATCCTGGGAGCTGTGGGCCACTATTCTCTTGCAGAGGCGTGTTGGGTTCCCTGGCTCTCCTCAGCACCAGCATTACCGCCCACTCCCACTTGTCCCTTTTTACCCCCTTCCTCCCTTCAAAGAGAATCCAGGGAGTTGAGATTTATAGGTGGGTGAGACAAGGATCTTTATTTCTGCTAAAGAGCCGTGCTCAGAGTATTTCCCATTCATAAACCCTTTGAAAACCTTGGAGGAATTAAAAAAAAAAAAGACTATCATACAAAAGTAGGAAGCTACATCTAAATATATAACCCGGCCTGGTATTTATGTAAGGCTGTTCTCTGAAGAGCTCAGAATGCTTTAAAGGTACCAGCTCATTTATCACAGCCTTCCTAGCTCCGGATCTTTCTCCTTTGTAGCCCTAGGGGTCCTGGGGAGAAATGAGAAAATGTGACTTAACTTTCAGCACAAGGGCTGCTGAGCCTCTTGCTCTCTGTCCTGGGGCCGTGGTGGAGTTTACCTTCAACTGCAGAGTCAAGTGGAATACTGTGGCCAAGGGAGGCCAGACATCCAGCGGAAGGAATATCAATCCTTATGCTTGGGACAGCATTGTACATAGACCTGACATTGCTCTTTTGGTGTAGGATGTGAAGTAATTAACTGCTTACTCCTGAGAAACTTCAGGATACAAAGTAGTTGGAGAAGTGCATGGTCATTGTTGGCTTGGCAGGGCTGGGGTAATGTCTGCAGTGAGAGCCATTTCCGAGTTCTGAAGACCAGGGCCATTTGAGATGTGCCTTTGAGTGCCTCCATGCATTCTTGCACGTCCTAAGGTTCTTAAAAGCATAGCAAGTTGGGCAGGTGAAAGAAGTGTGCAGCCTGCCCCAGCCTGCTGCGTGTGGCCCCTAGGCTGTAAGTGCTGGAGAGTGGGATTGCTGGTGGCCCGGGCTCCTAGCCCTGTGCTGAATGTTGAGAATCTGAAGTAGCAGATGTAAAGGTTCTTTTGCAAAGGAACGGGGAGTGTGCACTGGCTTACCTTCTGCTTTGAGTGATCGCGTGGCTTCTCATGTTTTTCCACACCACCCCTCTCACAGACCCAGCCCGTGTCCTCAACATGCCCCCTGTAATTTATGTGCCCGTGGGAATCCATGGCTATATCCGTTGTCCTGTGGATGCAGAGCCACCTGCTACTGTGGTGAAGTGGAATAAGGATGGCCGGCCGCTGCAGGTAGAGAAGGTATGAGTGAGATGCAGTGTTGGGACTCAGGACGAGGGGCATCCTTCTGACAGTCAAGATGCTGCCTCTGGGCTCTGGTTCTCTGCCAGCCCCACTCCTCCTAAAAAGCCTAGGCAAACAAAAAGCCATGATCAGGCAGGAGTCTGGCTGTGTTCCAGGCCCACAGGGGGTGCCAGTGCCAGCCTGTACTCGGTCTAGCCCAGCTCAGACCCTGCCTGGAAGTGGCTGGGGTGCAGTGCCTGTATCCTGACCCTGGCTCCCTGCTCTCTTATCTGTGTCTGGCAGAACTTGGGTTGGACCTTGATGGACGATGGCTCTATTCGCATTGAGGAGGCCACAGAGGAGGCTCTTGGCACTTACACGTGTGTGCCTTACAACACTTTGGGGACCATGGGCCAGTCTGCCCCCGCACGGCTTGTCCTGAAGGTGTGTCTGGAGGACTGTGCATGCTTCCCCTCCCCCCCTGTGGTGGTCAGTCTTCCTGTGGCCAACCTTTCACAACTGTCTCTGTGCGTCCATTAGGACCCCCCGTATTTCACGGTGCTACCAGGCTGGGAGTACAGGCAGGAGGCCGGCCGGGAGCTGCTCATCCCCTGTGCAGCGGCAGGGGACCCGTTCCCTGTCATCACCTGGAGGAAGGTACCTGGGCTTTGGAGCTCTTGCACCGTGGGGGAGGCAGGGAGGATCCAGTGGTGGTTCTGTATGGACCTGTGGGGACAGGACAGATGTTTGGGGGGTGGAGTGGGGAGGCCACATGAGTGGACAGTGGTGGCGTGTTGGCAACGGACTCAGGGATTGCTGAGACTCCTGAGTTGTGAGCCCAGCATCCCTTAACCTGAATCCCTGCTCCCATCCTCTTCCCTGCTCCTTGTTTGGCTAAGGTAGGGAAGCCCAGCAGAAGCAAGCACAACGCCCTGCCCAGTGGGAGTCTCCAGTTCCGTGCCCTGAGTAAGGAGGACCACGGGGAGTGGGAATGTGTTGCCACCAACGTGGTCACAAGCATCACTGCCAGCACCCACCTCACTGTCGTCGGTACGCGCTTGCACGGGCCAGCTGGGGGGACTTTGCTCACTTTGCAGGTGGCTTTCCTAAGTTAGGCTAAGGGCTACACCCTGAAACCCTTGACCTCAGGGGACTCTGGCAGCAGGGCTCAGCATCCATGTTGGTCCCGTCTTGGGGAGGACAGGCACGTGGAGACGGGAGTAGGAAGAGTGAGAATCAGATGTGGCACCTTGGCCAGGCAGGCACTGAGCTGCCTGAGGGTAGGGCTGGTGTCCATAGCCTGGGGCATGAGGAAGCGACTAGTACTCCTTGTTCCAATGACTCAGGACCTGTCAGCCGGAGTGTAGTGTAGCCTGTCTCTGACAGGCTGACAGCCACAGTTGTACCCTAAGCCAACCCAGTATTTTCTTGCCAGTTTAGGCTGTGGATAAAGTGGTCAGCATCTTGTCGTTCACAGCCTAGCAGGGGAGCTCCTGCTCAGAGTCACATCCTTCATCCGCAGGAGGTGCTGGCCTTAGGCCTGGCTCACTGTTTTCTGCTGTGTGCAATGTGGCTGTCTCTTGGAGCTAGAGATTTGGGGGATGTGACTTTTGGTTTTTCCTAGGATGTCAAGGGAATGTTTTTCTTAGCTCACAAGATGCATGGGAATTTGGGCAGGATGAGGGAGGGTTCTGTTTTTCCTCTGGCCTGTGTTCTTGCTGGGGATGCCTATGTGGCAGGTGGGACTCCAGCAGAGCCAGGGTGGGCTTGGGATCCTGCCCTCGCTGCCGTCGCCGCCGCTTCCTATGACGCATCTTGGTACTACATGCTCTGTCCTCTCCTGTCTCCTACAAGAAGGTGATGGGGACCTAGCATATAGGCTCGGCTTCTTTTGGTCTGAGCTGTCTTCCTTGGTCTCCAGGCACCAGTCCTCACGCCCCAGGCAGTGTCCGGGTCCAGGTCTCCATGACAACTGCCAATGTGTCCTGGGAGCCAGGCTATGATGGAGGCTACGAGCAGACATTCTCAGTTTGGTACGGACCTCTGTGAGTCAGTCCCGCATGCTTTGCTCTCTGCTTCTCCCTCCTTTGCCCCACTTAGGGCATCCAGTCTGCCCCATCCCACCCCATCCCATCCCATCCTGGGGTGGGTGGTGGGCCCAAGGAGGCTAGGATCTGTACTTGCCGGGTCTGCAGACAGCAAAGTGGGCCAGGCAGTGGTTGAGTTCTCAAGGATGCTAGGGATGTCTCCAAGGGACTCCGTGCATCCTTGCATCACCACCCTGGAGGTTAGAATGTTGATTTGGGCTTAAATTGTCCCCCCTCTGCTCTCTCTTTGGCATCTCTCAGTGTCCCCTCACTCTACATCTTACCGCAGTCTTTCTCTAGGTTCCTGACCTTGATGCTGTTATAAAATAGCATGTGAAGGGTAGGGTCTGGTTTTTATTCTGTTCCTTGCCCAGAGGTCCTAGGTACCCGTTAGGAGAACAGGTGCTCCCATGCCTGCCCTTGCCTCCACTGTCTGTATTCTCTCCCTAGGACTTTGTGCATGTCATTTTCATGTCTGTTATTAACCAGACCAGGGACTTAAGATCCTTGCCCAAACCTCGGGGTAGATAGGTCTCACAAACGCATGGATGGACCAGGATGAGGACCCAAGGCCTGGGATGGCGTGAAGAGAAGCCGAGTGGCACTCCCTCCCTTCCCAGGTCCCCAGGGCCTCTCGTTCCTAACATTCCCATCCTGAGCTGGGAACTACAGCCTCCAGCTTCACGGACACCCTCCTCAAGCGGGGAAGACCATCCATTTACTTCCTTCTCCTTCAGCCTGGTTCAGCCTGAATCTGGGGAGGAGGAAGAAGCAGATGTAAACCTCAGGGAGAGCCTTCAACAGCATGAGGTTGAGGGGTCTTCTGTTTCCCCAGCAGTTCTCAGCCTGATTGCATACCTTGGGAGTTTTGAGAGCCCCGTGGATGAACTGTACCTGCATTGTCTGTGTCCCTCGGAGCTGGGGAAGGGTGGCATCTGGTATGGCAGAGCTGTCTGCTGGGATGGACAGACATTTGGGCAGCGAAGGGCTCCCTTGTTGCCTGTGGTGCTGCTCTATACTGCGGTCCATCTGTATCTCCTTTATCACACTCTGTTCACTTGCTTTGGTTGGGAAGGTCAGTTGCCAAGGTAGAGGAGGTTTTCCCTTCTTTCTGACAGGCCCTGGCTCATTGTACTGATATGGTACATTGGCTCATTGGCTCCTGCTGTCCCCCTCCCCCCTTTTCATCCATGCTTTCTTTTTGCCTCAGCTCACATTATTG
The DNA here is from genome assembly GCF_049852395.1 of Peromyscus maniculatus bairdii. Lineage (NCBI taxonomy): Eukaryota > Metazoa > Chordata > Mammalia > Rodentia > Cricetidae > Peromyscus > Peromyscus maniculatus. The sequence continues at coordinate 24,977,274 of NC_134858.1, forward strand.
GGCATACCTGGTAGCCATAGTGAGTCTTAAAACCTAGAGAGGAACCTGTGGGTATCACTTACCCAGGACAATGTCTCCCCCCTGTGGTGTCATCTGGGACTGCATCCGTAGCAAGTGGCTTCCTTGCCTATGGGGAGTTGAGGGGCAGGGCGGCTTTAGAGAGGAAAGCCTCACCCCTAGTCTCTTTACTCTCCATCACTGTAACTTTCCCCTTGATTGAGATTTCTAGCCTTCAAGGCCTTAGGAGTCCTGGTCCTGCTACGAAGCAAACGCCGATCATTTTTTGTTACATGCCTTGGATATCCTCAGATGACCCAAGTTGGACTGGATTGAACTCAGCATCCTGGATGACTTTGGGCCACACTTTTGTCTCTCCCTGGTAGGGTAGACGGTCAAGGTTGTCTAGGTCCCTTTTCTAGCCATGTCATTGCCTAGCTGCTCATTCTCAAATCCAGTGTCCCTATTCTATCAAGCAGAACCCATTTATAAAGCAGCGCTTGGAGTGGGATTCTCTCACAGTGCAATTGGTACTCTGACCAGTATCTTCAGCATGACTTATACCCGAGGACCTCTTTTCACTGGGGAGGTACCACAGTGGGGTGTGCCCTGGTGCCATGAAAGTTGGCATAGCCAGAGCCAGGCAGGTAACCCCACCTTGGTTATCCCTCTTCCTGCCCTTGAACCTGGGAATGCTTGACCTTTCACTGCCTTTTCCTTGGGGACCCTGTGTGCATGCTCTTCTCTCCAGTGTGACCCACCCCACCCCTTCTCCCCCATCCTCTCTCTCTCTCTCTTGGCCAGGATGAAGCGGGCTCAGTTTGGGCCCCACGACTGGCTGTCCTTGTCAGTACCACCGGGGCCCAACTGGTTGCTGGTAGACAGCCTGGAGCCTGAGACTGCATACCAGTTCAGTGTCTTGGCCCAGAACAGGCTGGGAACCAGCGCCTTCAGTGAGGTGGTCACTGTGAACACTTTAGGTGAGGCCCTGGGCTGGGTGTATTGGGGCTAATTCTTAGCAGATCTGGGCTAGACAAAGATGGTCACAGAACTAATGTTAGGGCTGAGTGTGCCAGTACCTTAGTAAGTGTTCTCTGTAATGGTTTCTTTTGATTTCCCAGTAAAGACTTGACATTCTGAAGGGTTTGCCTGGTCCCATATCATGGCATTTTGGCTATTTTCCTGTTGAACCCTCAGATGGAACGGAGGGGTTCAATGATATGTATAAATGTTTGGCCATTCTACAAGGGAACAGGAGTCCTTCTGCATTATCTGACTGAAGTGGTGTGTCTTCTGGGGTTCCAAGAACAGGCCTTGGCAAGCAGACTCTTTTCACATGGACTAGAGATCATGACTCCAGCTCCCTTTCTGCCCCGTGGATGGCAGGTGTAAAATGCTCACCCCAAACTCTGAAGTTCCTCTGCTGGGCCTCATTTTTTGTTTGTTTGTTTTTGAATAGGGTCTCACTGTGTAGCCCTACCTGGCCTGGAACTCACTTTGTACCAAGCCGGCCTTGAACTCACAGAGATCTGCCTGTCTTTGTCTCCCAAGTGTTGGGATTAAAAGTGTACACCACCAAGCCTGTCCTGGGCCTCGTTTTGAGCTCAAAGGCTCCAAATGGAATCAAAAGTATGACTCATGTGTCGTGAGAAGAACTTACCAGTTCCTGGGATGGGAACAGAAGATACAATCATGTACCTCTTAATAGTGGGGGAAGCATCCGAGGAAATCACAGCTAAGAAACCTGTCATTAAGCAGCGAGGTCGTTGTGTAGATGTACGGCACCTGAGAAAACAATGCCACCTAGAAAGACAGGGAACTTTAGATCAGCGGAGCTGAGGCAGGGAGAACAGCGTGGGCTGTTTTCATTGGAAACCTTTTCTGTTATTGGAGTACATGCTAGCCATGAGAAACAGAGCATAGTGAAACCATATCCTGGAGCATGGTTGGGAGCTACTCTTGTCACATGTTCTGCGCTGTACACAGCTGCATGCCATGTTACCCTCAGTGCCACAGATTCATACCAGTGTACCTCACACGTGTGAGGAACCTGTTGTTCTCTGTTACAGTGGTACTCTCCTACTAGCTGATAGGAATTTTTCAGCTCCGTGATTTCATGGGGCCGCCATCAGGGATGGTGCTGATGTCGATGTTATGTGGCACATGGCTGTGCTCGGCACTAGACTTTTCTTTCTTCTCTATGGTGCCCGCTGCTTCTTCCCTTTTGAGGAGGTTTTTGGTCGTCTTGCAGTTGCCCTGTCCTGAAAAGAGTCACAGAGCTCTGGGTCAGCAGCCCTGACTTACTTTCCTAGAAACAGGAGGGCTACTGTAGGTGACACCCTCTCATCTCTCTGAGACAAATTCGTCCTTCGGCAGGCTCTGCCTCCCACACTGGGTTGGGGGTTTGTGGCCCTCATCTCTCTTCTTCCTTTTCCTGCGACAGCATTCCCTGTTACAACTCCAGAACCTCTGGTGCTGGTGACCCCACCAAGGTGCCTCACAGCCAACCGGACCCAGCAGGGTGTGCTCCTGTCCTGGCTCCCACCTGCCAACCACAGCTTCCCCATCGACCGATACATCATGGAGTTCCGAGTCGGGGAGCGCTGGGAGATGCTGGATGATGCCATTCCAGGCACCGATGGAGACTTTTTTGCCAAGGATCTGTCACAGGTGGGGACTTTAATTTTCATGCCTCTTTTTTCTTAGTTTCTGGAATGGTCATAACTATTTGTAAAGCCACTGAGCATTGAGTGACCCACCTCCAGAGCATCAGGTCAAGCCCAGCACAGGCCCTCTTTATCTGTGGTCTTAGATTCTCCCTCGTTTGCTACCAAGGGTTGGATTGGTCCCTAGACCAGAGCTATCTTAGTGGCATTGGGGACCAATGCTACACAGATGGTTTTCCTCAAATACAGACACTAACTAGGGCAAAGCAGGGTGAGGCCAGTAGGGATCATCAGACCCCAGACCCCAGTTTCCTGGTCCCAGCTAGAGTGGACAGAAGAGGCCCTGTAAAGGTTGACTTCTAGGCTGGCCAAGAGAAGGGCTCTTCTTTTAATAATTCAGAGTCCTGGGAGGAAACACATTCCCTCTTTATTTTGGTGGACATCTTTTAAGCAGGAACATCTTTTCCTTGAGAGAGAAAGCAACTTGCTTCATAGATAGAAGAGATCTCACATATCCTACCATTTCCCCTTTCCTAGATGCTCTCTATGGCTGCTGGAATTGATTGATGATGCTGTTTGAGAGATCATTGTGTATCTTTCTCTGCAGTCTTTCAGTGGACTCATGGGCATAGCTTGAAGTCCATAGTTTGAATGGTGGGAATATGTACACTATAATGTTGGCCAAATGCAAGCAGTCACCATTAAATACTTCTTGGGACCAGTGCTCTGGGCAGCCTGTTCTATGGAAGTCAGGCACAAGGTCAGTGACTGTGGTCCTAAGCCCTGCAGCTGACTGGGTGTTGTCCCTGGATTGTAGGATACATGGTATGAGTTCCGGGTTTTGGCTGTCATGCAGGATCTGATCAGCGAACCCAGCAACATCGCCGGTGTCTCCAGCACAGGTACTTTGGGTCCCCCGTTGTCTAACAACAGCCAGGGCATAAGCCTTAGAGCCACATGAGTGTCCTTTTGTGGAACAGCTCATCGGGGAGGACAGGCTGGGTTAGAGACTGAAGCAGGAGTCAAGTTGAAACCTCGTGAGTCCTAGCATTTATGAAGTCCATCCGACCCGTGATTCCTGACACATTGTTTTATCCCACCATGGAGCTGGGCTTCTGATACCTTCCGCAGGATCGCCGAGGAGGGAGACCCATTGCATCTTGTCAGTGGGTGCTGCCTGCTCTACACTGTCGCTTGGCTCCCGAGCACTGCTGTGTACTGGGGCGGCCCCCTGAATTAGAGGGAAGATCCCGCAGGTCAACAAGTGTTTGTTGGATGCCTATTATAGGCTTCCTTATAATTATGTGGGTTTTATTTGGAAAATTGTTGTTTGGTGTTGTTTTCCCTTCCTTGCTTCCTCTCCCTAGAGTTGTGTGTGTGTGTGTGTGTGTGTGTGTGTGTGTGTGTGTGTGTGTGTGTGTGTGTTTGTGTTTCCTCAGACTAAATAAAGCCAACTCCCTAGCATTTTCTCCATTTATCTTTTTTTTTTTCTTGGCACCGATCCCATTCCCACATGTCTTCTCTGCATTCCACAGTTCCTGTAACACAGCAGAGACCCTCCCCAGGGAAGCGGTGCCCTTGGTGCGGGAGAGGCTCTGGCTTAGTAAGCCAGCCCAGGCACTACTTCTATGGGAGCAGCGTGTTCTGAGACCTCTGGGGCCAGGTGGCAGGCCAGGGTCTTGGCCAGAGAGCTCTAGTCGGGAGCCTCTCAGAGTTACGACAGCATTGGGAGGGCAGATGGGAGGAGAGACGTGGAGCCAAGGGCACTGTGGGGAAGAGGAGAGTGTGATTTTTTTTCTCTCTCTCCCATATTAGGCACCCTGGGGTGCTATGTAAACTCAAGTTATCTCCCATAGGCAGCAAAACTTAGCTGCTTCTGTTCTGGCTTCCCTCCAGGATAGAGACGCAGAGAGATGGAAGAACCTAGAAAAATAGCTTCCAGCCAGAGCCAACGTAGAGGACTTGAGTGTTTTGCGCGCTCAGTTCTGTGAACTGTTCTTACTCAGTAGCCTTGTGGCTGACCCCCAAAAGTTAAGGAAGCATGCCCATCTGGGTGAGCGAGGCTGCAGCAACAACAGCATTCCCTGTAGTTAACACCCCTATTTTTCAAGATGACGGTCCATCAGTGTGACATGGATTCTTTCTGTCCGTTATCATTGTTGATGTGGAAGTAAACTCTGGCCAGCCATATCACAATGTTTTGGACTTCCCTTTGGCATTCTTTGAGAGTGGTACTTACTGATCTCACGGCCTGTGTGTCCAGGGCAGTGGTCTGGGATCTGGTCCCGGCTCTGTCACTAGCTGGCCTGTGAATCCTGCATAAAGCTTGTTCTTTAACCGTGAGAGGGAGAACTGAGTCCATCTCATCCTCTCTACAGCTCCAGTCTGCTTCTGGAGCCTGAATGATCAAGATACACTAGTCCTTGCTGTAGGAAGCTGCCAGCCTGTCCTATAAGGAGTTAGAAGATGGATGGGCCTATGTTCTGTCGTAACAGTTCCTCTCCCCGATTTAGAGTTGTATCCCCAAGGTATCTTCATTCTACAGATGGCATGGGAGAAGGCAGGAAATCCTGACTGCAAATCGGAACAACTGTGCTCCTGCTAGGGTACCAATAGCAGAGTGAGCCAGTCACTCAAGCTTTGCCAGTCGGTGTCTTCGCTTAGGGAAGGGGAGTCTGTGTAGCTCGCAGGGTTACTCCGGGAGCCCCGATAGCATGCATGGTAGTACTTTGCCGCACTCACAGTGATAGACAGCTACAGAGGATGATTCGGGATTATCCTCACGAGGGAAGACGCCCGGATCGTTTCTTCTTTGTAAGCTACAAGGAAGTTGCTTGACTGTCATAGACTGTCCCTTTCTTAACTCTCTTCACACTGCTGCTCCACCCTCATTACACCTCTTTGGAGGCTCATGTTAGAACCGGTGTGGAGGTCAGGCCCCAGCCTTGTCTGCCTTAGGGAAAAGTCCCTAGAGATCAAGCGTCAGAGTAGGTGGGGAAACTCGGGCAGGCGTGAGACCCATGAGTGCTCCTGGCCTTCCTTGCAGACATCTTCCCACAGCCGGACCTGACTGACGATGGGCTGGCCCGGCCAGTGTTGGCTGGGATAGTGGCCACCATCTGCTTCCTGGCGGCTGCCATCCTCTTCAGCACGCTGGCCGCCTGCTTTGTCAACAAGCAGCGCAAGCGCAAACTCAAGCGGAAGAAAGGTAGGTGTTTGTCCTTCTGCCCGTGTCCGGGCCTGGCTGAGGTCGGACGTTCTCTAGTGGGAGGCAGGCAAACGACCTGTAGTGCTTCTCCTCTGGAAAAAGGGGCATGGGGAGCTTGCAGGCAGAGCTGACGGTGGGGTTGCAGTTTTAAAATATTTTTGTTCATTTCTGGAAAATTCCATATACCTATTATCTCCCCCCACCCCCACACCTACCTCCAACTCCCTCCAGGACCGACCATCCTAGGTCCATCCCCACTTCATGTCCTCTTTTATTATTATTATTGTTGTTGTTGTTGTTATTATTATTTTGACAGAGAGCCCAGGCTGACTTCAAACTCGAGATTCTCTTGCCTCGGCCTCCCAAGTACTTAGATTATAGGCATGTGCCTCCATGCTCAGTGGGACTTGATTTGGAAGGGGGAAGAGGAGAGCGAGGGTATTGGAGAGAAGAGGATGGGCCAGGGCTACAGGGAGAGAGGGCCTCTGAGCTGGGCATAGAGCTACCAGGCAAGCGAAAGGCTTTCCCCTCTGTGACTATACATCGGGCCTCTCTGTGGATCCTGGGGGAGAGGGTACCAGTTTTGGTTTTTGTTTTGTGGGCTCAGCTCTCTTCCTTTTGTTTTCTTTCCAGATCCTCCGCTGTCCATCACTCACTGTAGGAAGAGTCTTGAGTCTCCGTGAGTATCTCTGCCTGTTGGGGGTCTACTGTAGGTAGGCGGGGGAGGCTGGACATAGGTAGGTAAACTATGAGTACAGTTGGCCCCATTTCCCTAAGATGTTTCGTGTTTGTGGATTGGCATGTCATGTTTGAGTTGTCCACGTGGATTGAGGGAGTGTAGTCTAGATGGTCCAAGCTGGTAACTTATTTGTTTAGCCTTGCAATGTTTCCGTCCTTTGCCTGCCTAGAGTCGGTGTTAATATTAGCTTGCATTTCTCGAACAACTAGGGGACGAAACTGGAGTCGTTCCTAGGCAGGGGTGTACCAAATTTAGGGGCTGGCCAGAAGAAAAGTGGCAGTGTGGGTGTTCATTCCAAAAATGGATGATGCGTGTCTAGACAATTGAGAGAGCTGGCCAGAGTTTCTGACCAAAATATCCCGCCCATCCACGCCTGTTCCCTTTAGAGTCAGTGTTAATGAAAAGAAGCCGCAGGCTGTGTACAGCACCCCTTATCCCCTTCTGTGCCTTTCACTTACAGCTTGTCCTCTGGCAAGGTGAGTCCTGAGAGCATCCGCACACTCCGTGCCCCATCTGAATCCTCTGACGACCAGGGCCAGCCCGCAGCCAAGAGGATGCTGAGCCCCACGAGGGAGAAAGAGCTGTCCTTGTACAAAAAGACCAAGAGGGCAATCAGCAGCAGAAAGTATAGTGTGGCCAAGGCTGAGGCCGAGGCTGAGGCCACCACGCCCATTGAGCTGATCAGCAGAGGCCCCGATGGCCGCTTTGTCATGGGCCCCTCTGAGATGGAGCCCTCGGTGAAGGGCCGGCGGATCGAGGGCTTTCCCTTCGCCGAGGAGACTGACATGTACCCTGAGTTCCGGCAGTCGGATGAGGAGAATGAAGACACACTGGTGCCCACATCTGTGGCTGCTCTGAAGCCCCAACTGACCCCTATGTCTTCCAGCCAGGAATCTTACCTGCCACCACCAGCATACAGCCCTCGGTTCCAGCCTCGTGGGCTTGAGGGCCCCAGTGGACTGGGAGGACGACTTCAGGCTACTGGCCAAGCAAGGCCGCCTGCCCCTCGGCCCTTCCACCACGGCCAGTATTATGGGTACCTGAGCAGCAGCAGCCCTGGGGAGGTGGAGCCTCCACCCTTCTATATGCCAGAAGTGGGCAGCCCCTTGAGCTCAGTCATGTCTTCCCCACCCCTGCACACCGAGGGGCCTTTCGGCCACCCCACCATCCCCGAGGAAAATGGAGAGAATGCTTCCAACAGCACTTTGCCCTTGACTCAGACACCTACAGGAGGGCGCTCTCCTGAGCCCTGGGGCCGGCCAGAATTTCCCTTTGGGGGACTGGAGACCCCAGCCATGATGTTCCCCCATCAGCTGCACCCCTGTGATGTGTCCGAGAGTTTGCAGCCCAAGGCCTGCCTGCCCCGAGGACTGCCCCCAACCCCGCTCCAGGTGCCTGCAGCCTATCCAGGCATGCTATCCCTGGAGGCTCCAAAGGGCTGGGTAGGCAAGTCACCCGGCAGGGGCCCCATTCCGGCGCCCCCTGCGACCAAGTGGCAGGACAGACCTATGCAACCTCTGGTCAGCCAAGGGCAGCTAAGACATACCAGCCAAGGTATGGGGATACCGGTGTTGCCTTACCCCGAGCCAACCGAGCCCGGGGGGCACGGTGGCCCCAGCACATTTGGCCTGGACACCCGGTGGTATGAGCCCCAGCCCCGGCCCCGGCCCAGCCCCCGGCAGGCCCGGCGAGCCGAGCCCAGTTTACATCAAGTGGTGCTACAGCCCTCCCGGCTCTCACCTCTGACCCAAAGCCCCCTCAGTTCCCGTACTGGCTCCCCTGAGCTCGCTGCTCGTGCCCGACCTCGACCAGGCCTACTGCAGCAGGCTGAGATGTCAGAGATCACCCTACAGCCGCCAGCCGCGGTCAGCTTCTCTCGCAAGTCCACGCCGTCCACTGGATCTCCTTCACAGAGCAGCCGCAGTGGGAGCCCCAGCTACAGGTCCACCATGGGCTTCACTACTCTGGCCACAGGCTACCCTTCTCCTCCACCGGGCCCTGCCCCTCCTGCACCAGGGGACAACTTGGATGTGTTTGGACAGACGCCTTCCCCTCGCAGAATGGGGGAGGAGCCACTCCGGCCAGAGCCCCCAACAACCTTACCTAGTTCAGGGTGAGTGTAAAGCACTGTCTCTGGCCTACCTCTGGCCAAGCTCCCCAGGCCTTACTCTGTCCCCTACCTCCCCAACATCCCAACAACAGACTTTGTTTGGGACACACTGCACCAGCCCTGGGAGAGGAGCTCTGGCCACACATTGGCAGTGTCTTCGCTTGGGACTGATGGGCTCACCTGCTGGTACCCGGCCGGGAGCTTCATGAGTGGCCTCACGCAGCCCAGAGTTCGGTGAAGGCTCTCGGTGTATCAGGAATGTGGGGGAGGGAAAGGGAACAGGCTAGCAGGCAGCGATGTCTGTGAATGCTGCCTTTGAGGTGGAGGTGGACCACACCCCTGCGATCTTGGTGTTGGGTAGTGGTGGTTCTCTGCAGTTGCCTACAGATCTCATGTCTGAGTCTCCTCTTCACTCTGCACCAAACAGGGCCACTGCTCAGGGGCCCCTTAGCATGCCCAGTAAAGTGCTGAACTCCAGGCCATCCATAGTCTCTCCAGGAAGGTACCCCTGGAGGCTGAAAGCAAGCTCAGACCTGTGTGTGTGTGTGTGTGGGAGAGTCATATCCCCACCCACCTGTGTGCCTCACAGGAAGCTACAGAGGGACAGACAGACAGACAAGCTCCCGAGATCTGCCCGTCTGAGAGAGCACACTCTGTACTGTAGCAGCTGGTATTCCAGGTACCAGTCGGCCTGGACGCCTGTCTGTACCTCTTCATCTGTCCACCTGCCCTCCTCCCTTCCTCCTGGCCTTTGTTCCTTTTCAAGTCAGTCTGTCTTCCTCTTTTCCTTCTCCGTTGCCTTGAGGTTGACCCGATTTGCTCTGAAGAGCCTGCCATGCCTCTGCTGTGCCCACCCTATCCCTCTTCCCTTGCCTTTACCCTCATCCTTTCTCCCCTCTCTTTCTTGCTCTTTCTCTTGGGTTCAATACTTCCGTCTCTCTTCTTGATGTAGAGAAGGCTGTCCTGCTGGTGGGGGGATGGGAGGTAGCTGGAAGAAGAGGGAGCCCAGCCCTCCCCCTCCCACCATTCTGGTCGCTGGAAACTGCAAGCTTACCTCGGCGCCAAGGTGGGCGCTCCTGGTGGGCAGGCTGTGTGGGGATCGGAGAGGCTAGCTAGGGTGCCCGCCTCTGTCTGCAGGAGTCTCTGTCGTCATTCCCTGTCTGTGCCTCGTACAGCCCGCTCACCGTCTCTGTTCCATCATGCCTTTGGTTCTCTGGCTCTCTCTTCTCCCTCACCCATTCTCCGGCCTCGCCTGTGGGTCTCTGCTCGCTGTGCCCCCTTCCTCCCCTCTGGGTGTGCGTGGGTGGTTCACCTGGCCGGTGTTGGTAACTGCTTTGTTTCTGATTATCTCAGCTATCTGGGCAGTGTTGTCGAGACAAGCCTCTCCTCAGCTCAATAGGTAAGGGAGCTCATCGGCGGGGCGGGGCGGGGCGGGCAGGTGGATGGGGCTTCAGCAGGGCCATTGCTTCTGTAAGAGGGGATCCAGAAACACATCCCCTCATTGCCCTACCTGGGCAGCTGCTGCTCCTGGGTTCCCATGGCTTCTGGGTTCCCCACATCGCACTGCTCTGCTGCTCCAGCTGCCCAGCCGGCCATGCCGGGGCACTGCCTAGCTGTAGCTTTTGACTTCCTAGCCTACACCCACCTTTCCAGAACGGGACGCAGGCTGTTCTCACTCAGACCCTTGCCATCGCGCTGCCAACACCCACATAGACCCCTCACGGCAGCTGCAGGACCCTGCATGAACCCCAAAGGACCTGGAATTTCCACGATCAGCTTTGCATCTCTACCCTTGAGGACCTGTTTGGGTCCATCAAGGGATCCAGGGTCCTCTCATCCTCTCTACCCCACTGCTCAGTTTCCCCAGCAGACTCAGGGATAGCGTCCTCCTGCCAACCCCTCCCCCTAAACTCGGAGCTTTTCCTGGGATTTCCCTCCCCCCTTCCTGGGGCTCTGAATGATAGAGATCCCTCTTCCACATCCATCTGGGTCCTCGGGGTCAGGTGGCTTCCAGGGCTTCGGAAGCGGGGAAGTGTAACCACTCCTATGCTCCTTGCATATTGCAACCCTTTTGCGGTTGTGGCCAGACTGAAATGTGACCTCGTCCTTAGAGCCACATTGCTTTCAGGGCCCCTGTAGTGGCTCCGCTGGCCTCCTTGGGTCATGTTCTTGGGAAAAGGCCTGGGGAGAACTCATGCCAGGAAAAAGGGAGTTGAGCTGGCAAAAAGCTGAAAACGCAGGTGATCAGCACGGTGCCCTCCCCTGCTGCGGCTGGCTCCTCTAGCATCCTACCAGGTGGAATCCAAAAGAAGGGGCTCCCAGTGAAGGAGACAGGTATCTCTTCAAGATGCTCGGGACACTCAGAGCTCCCTCTCTGTCAAGGCAACCTAAAGAGATGCTTGTTTTTTTACACATGCTCCATTGCCCATGCTGTAGGAATGGCAAACTGCACCAGGCTCCTGGGTGGGAGGGAGGGAGGGAGGGAGCTTTTGTCTTGGTGCTTTGGCTTCCAAGTGAGAAGAAGCCGCATGCTTCCCTCCTCACACACGCCATGGCAGGCTGCTCTTCACAACTTAGGACTATAAATCTCATTGTGTCATCAGAGAGGCCTCCCATAAAGAGACTGCAGGGACGTTTCTTTATGACCCGCAGCTATAAAACTGTCAGTCAGTATCCCAGAGGCCCTAAATGTCAGCCTGTAGCCACCTCTGTTGGCAGGATCATATAGCGCTTGGGAGCTCACCTGCTTCCAGGGCCTCCTGGATGGATGCTACAGAGTGGGGAGATTGATTAGCTTCCCTGCCCCATGCCTGGCCTCCCCACTATTCCCTGGCATGGCTCTTTTGTTGCCCCTGAGGTTTGGTAGCCCTGCGGCAGCTCTTACCCAGTTCCTGGAAATTAGACTTTTCCTGTCATCTGTGATTTCCAGTCCCACCCCCTCACCCCCCGCCCCTGACCCCCTTCCCCCGACAACTCCACTGACCCTGTCTTCCCCAATGTCTTCATCATATCAGACCTGAGAGAACCCAGCCACATTATCACTGTGGCAAAACCCAGAATCCAGGGGCAGCAGTGAGGGACGGTTGCTCCTCTCCCGGGCCTGGCTGGCATCCCTAGCCCAGAAGAATGAAGTCCTGGACATGATCCGAGTTAGGCCTTTGTGGTGCTAGGCAACAGGAACCTCTGCTCATCCTCCTGCTTGCTGAAAGAGTCCCTGGGGGCACAGGAGCTGCTGGGCCATGGGGAAGCGGTGGCTCCTCCCTAGAGGCTGTCTTCATGCTGCGCCTTTGCATGTGTCCCCTGGTCTTGCTTGGAGAAGTTGTGATGCTTCTTGTCTGCGTTTGTCCTTGCTTTGTTTCTCTCCACTCAGTTTCTGTCCTTTCCTCCTGTTCATCCCTGTTGCTGTTCCCCCACCCTGCCCTCTCTATCCTCTCCCCAGCTCCCATCTCAGTATGCGGGTCTATTCTTCCGTGGGTCACTGGGGGCCCAGCCACTTTCTCAGTGTCCCTCTGATGCTGCTGAGACTCAGATGTTCCATCTCTGTCGAGTTCCATTTCCCCTTATGACCTACTGTGCCCGCTGTCAGGGACCTGGAAAGCCTAACCTGATCCCCTTCTATTTAGGTGTATTCTAAGAAGGAGTCCCCATTTGGATACAAGTGTTTCCTGAGTCCTGAGGCAGAACACTGGGTCTGCACCCTGACCCCCACCAGAGAGAGATCCCTTTGTGACTGGGCTGGCATGGTGCTAGCTTGAGTGTTGCTGGCTCTCTGTGGGGTACACTGAGAATGCTTTCACCTTTTCCCTGGCTATTATATGTGCTTGAATGGATTTCCCTGTCCCTTGACCCATGATGACAGGAGGCAGCCTCCAAGCTACTTCTTTCTGCCTACTATCTGGGCGAGTCATGGAGAACTGTGTTGCTCTGATTTCCTTTTCTGTTACTATGATAAACACCGTAACCAAAAGCAACTTTGGGGAGGAAAGGGTTTATTTGACTTACAGATGCATCATTCAGGGAAGTCAGGTCAAAAGCTCACGGGAGGAACCTGGAGTCAGGAAGAGAAGCAGAGACCGTGGCGGGACACTGCTTACTGGCTTGCTCCCAGGCTTATGTTCAATGACCTTTCATATAAAGGCCAGGCCTACCTGCCTAGGAATGGTACCGCCCACAGTGGCTACACCCTCCTACATGTAGCAATCAAGAAAATGCTCCGCATACATGCTGACAGGCCAGTCTAATGGGAGCAGTTCTTTAGCTGAGGCTCCCAGGCGTGTCAAGAATTGCTGTCTTATGTGTCTTAATGGCCAGTTCTTAGGGCATTAAAGCAAGGAAATGGCCAGCTGGGTTTTGACTTTCCTGGCCTAAGGTTTTCCTATGTTGTAAATCTGCTACATCTTTTCTTAGTGGTTCTAGGGAGCAGTTTGGTAGGCAGATAAGACCTCTTGGGTTGAATGGGTTGGATGGGAATTTTGCGTCAACTGGCATGAGGGTGGATTTTAAAGTACGTGTTGGCAATTTTTGGTAATCCTGAGCTGCAAGGACCACCACCAGATCGCAGAACCAGGATTTACATGAAATGTGAGACCAGAAAAGCTCATAGGCTTGGAGGCCTTTGTCCGTCAGTAGTATATCGGATCATTTCCTGGGAGAAGGGGACCTGAAGTGTGCAGAATTCCTCTATGTGGAGCAAAGTCAAGACTGGCCAGAAGGAGAACAGAGCCTTACCTTGGGAGACCAGGGTTGGAGTCTGTCGTAACCACCTCACCGACAGGTCAAGTCAGGTTTATTACAGAGTTATGCGTCTTTCATCCTGATTCCTATCCCAGACACCAACACCAAAAGTTTCAAAGGTCGGGGAGGGTTGCCAGGTAGACTTGGTATTGACATGAGACACAGTTATCTTTCCTAAAACCGGGAGGCAGGTTGATAACCAGAGGACTCTCGGCACTGTTCTTAAAGTGTACTGGGAAATGTTGCAAGTCTTTTCTGTATAACTCACTCAAAACAGATGCATTGTGTCTGTCCTTCTCTTCCCACCTGTCCTGCTAAAGACTTGCTTTTATTTTTGCCTGGCATTACGCAAGTATATCCTGGTGCCTCCAGGAGACATTGTCTGCTGTGTTGCCGTGTCTGTGTCCTGAGCCAGGAGCTCACACAGGTGGGCAGCAGGTATCTTGGAAGGTCTGGAGCTTGGCTGCTTCTCAAGTGAAAATTGGTTTCTTTTCTCCAAGTGCCATTGTTGTTTGGGAGTTTGTGCCTGAAGATGAAACTTTAGCAGTTTGCCCTGTCCCTGGTCTGTCTTATTCTGTCACACTGAAGCAGAGGGTGGCATCGGTCAGTGGACTGCAGAGCAGGCGGGGGAGCAGGGAAGCTCTGTTATGTCTATTGTAGCCTCTGTACCCATTTTACTGGAAGAAATTTAAAGAGCGGTTTAGCCTAATACTGAAGAGTCTGTCTGATGGATTATATCTGGCTAAGTTGCTCTCTTTTCTAAAGTTGACCTCCTTCATCTAGAATATGGCTAATGTAGTCTTTACCTCTTAAACTAATTACAGACATGGTAAGTGGTAAGCACACATTATATAATACAGATGATAATAGCAATAATATGTTAATTCTGCTATTGGTATCCTGCCCCCTGAAAATTTCTACCTTGAAGAATCATTGGGAATTTTCAGGGGGACTCTGTACCAGCTTCTTGTATAGCCTGTGCCCTGGCCCCACCACCAAGGGATCTCTCTGTGGTTGGCTGGGTTGGCACTGGCTTTTGAACTCATGGCTATCTATGGAGCACATGGAAAGTGGTTTCACCTTTTCCTTGGCTATCATGTGTTAGTAGATTGTTTTTCCCATCCTACCATCCACACAGTAGGGAGACGCAGCTCCCATGCTGCTTCTGCCTATTGGCTAGGGAATAAGGGAGGACTGTGCTGCAACTGGGGGTCACCAAGAATTGTGTCGGGGAGCACTGTTCCGGCCTGTCACATGTCTCCTCTGACTATGTATCTCACCTCACATGGCCTTTCTGAATACTGGCCAGGATCTGGATTAGAGATGGCAAATGGTGGAGGATTCATGTCTTTGATTTTCCTTTCAGGCAACACAAAGAACATTGTCCAAGCTGAGAAGGGGTAATGCAGGCTTCCTCCAAAATCCCTTCCAGCTGCAGCTTTTGGGGAAGATCTCTGGGTAGAACTGGGTTGGGAGAAGGGAGAGGGATTGGGCACTGGCGTATTGGGTCTTTGAGGGGCCTTGCTTACACTGTGAACTAGATCCCTTTTCCATGGGGCGTGGGTACCTGTGTGATGTATAGTGATGCAGTGGGGTGGGGGGCTGTGGAATGTTAAGGAGTTGCCTCTGACTTGAACTTGAGAGTGTTTCTTGATCCTCAATGCACTAAAAGACTTGGGAACAAATGGCATCCATCAAGGAAGATGGAGGTTCCTTCACTGCCAGTTACTTCCAGAGACCAGAGGCTTACCTACCACAAGTCTGTAAGTTTCTTCTTCCCGGTGCTTGTAGAGGCCTTCCATGTTGGAGAAACGCTGTCTTTTCATCCCTTTCTCTTTGCCGCCCCCTCACTCTCCCCTGCTACCTCAGATAGCTTGCGGACCCTTGAGGACTTCTTTGGCTCTCACAGGACTATCAGGGTGTCTTTTTTTTTTTTTTTAAATCAGGATTTGCTAAAACCTCACTGTGATGGACATGGGGAAGGGAGATGTGGTGCTTGGAGACAAAAAGAGTCCCTGCCTTTGCTGGTCTCATTCCAATACCAGTGTTTGTGGGAAGAAAGCATGCCCTGCCCTTCTCTTGCCCTCCTTGTTCCTCAGGCTCCAAGTTGTCTTACTTTGAGAAAAACTGAGATGGATAACATGTCTTCTCCATTTTCGTCTTTTATGACTCTTGGGAAAAGCTCTTTCTATAGGCACAGTGTCTCAATACTATTCTCCTTTCTGCTTGCTTTGGTTCTCTTTGTGACCTAGGTTGCACAGGCTCTGGTTAAATGGCTGACTTGATCCATCCCATAACTGGGGTGGAGAAAGAAGGGTCAATATGTAGGAGTCTCCTCTCTTAACAATCTCAATGTTTAGGTTGAATCTTAAGACACAGAACTCGCTGGAGACCAGTGACACACAGCGAGGACTTTGTGATGAGGCCGTAAGATTTGAACACTCGGCCCTGTCATAATCTACATCTACTCTCTTCTATTTTCTTATGAGACTGAGGAAGTCTGAGCCTAGTCTGCGGAGTGTCATGCAGACATGCCTGCTGAAGATGTTGGTGTGCCACAGCAGTTAGCTGTGAGGTTCTAGATGAATCTTGCAGACGGAGAGAGTAGCTCTGTGAAGTTGGGTTCTGCAGAGCCCACACCTCACTGGCTACTTGCTCCTTCCTGTCTCTGCAGATGGGAGGCAGCTTGCTGGGACTGGATTTGCTCACCTCCTGCTGCTTTAATCTGCTCTTCACTTTTTACTTAAAGGTCTTGATGATGGTGAGTTCTAGGAAGCGACTCTTCTCTGGCACTTGCTTTTCCCAGCCTAAGTGATGTATGGTGGGCTTACATTAAAGTCTCTCTCTCCTTTCCTAGGGTCTTCTGATTGCTCCACAGGTTGCTTTCCACCTGAGCTAGGTCCCCTGCTGCTGGAGCTTTCTATCGGGTTTTCTCCTTTCCAGGAGCAGTAGGAAGGCAAGTGTCCGGGAATGATTGTGGACAGCCCGGACTCCATCCCTGGGCTCCATCCTTCAATGGGCAGCCTTTTGGCTTTCTTCCAGCCCTCTTCAAAGGCTCCTTTCTGGGAGCTGACCTGTGCCTCTCTAATTGTTCCTTGCAGAATACTTCCACCTGCATCCGGGAACGCTGCTGTGCCTGAGAGGCTGGAGGCTCTGAGATACCAACGGATAAAGAAGCCCAAAAAGTCATCCAAGGGCTCTTCGAAGTCAAAGAAACGATCCGGTAAATGGTGGGAAGTTCCGCTCCTCTTTCCACCGTGCTTGTCCCATTTGATGAGGATTGTGGGCCCAGGATCCCAACCTTGGGTGTTCTCTAGAAGTGAAGCCAGCTTCTCTTGTTCTTGATTTTCTTTTAAACGTTCGTTTTCAATAATGCACACATGATTTTCATATAAAAACACAAGAAAGATATGATTGCCTTCCCTTCCCCGTTCATTTCCTCCCCCCTGGGGAGCCATTGCTCTGAGAGTATGTGTGCCTGTAGAGACTTTTCTGTATTCACAGCTTTAGAAAGTGCACCATATTGCTTCAGTGTGTTATTGAGCAACGTAAGTAGTGTCCTATTCTTTCCCATTCTGCAGCACACCTTGCTGTTATCCCTGTCTCCTTGTACGGTTCTCCGTCACCGTTTCAAGCCCTCTAGTTGAACACAGGGCAGGCGTGATAGAGCTTAGGGTCATGTGGCATGGGCCAGTCTCTGTGTTGACTAACCTTTTCTAAGGAGAGAGAGTGAAATCCCATTGTCTCCTAAAGGGCACTTCCACTGAAATACAGTTGATGCATATCCAGCAGTGATGGGTAGCTTGTGAAATAGTGCAAAAAGAATGGATCATTCATTTAGAAAAGCAGTTGATGTTTATTAGGCATTCTCTTTGTATCAATGCTTATAAGAATGTTATGACAGCCTGTCCAGGAAGAATGTTCAGCAGTTTCTTTGCAGATCTTTGATGACTACTGTAGAATAACTGTCTTAATAAGCCAGGTGTGGGAAAGTGTCCCACAGAGGCCAAGAAGTCATCGATGACTTAGCCTTTGAATGTGGCCAGTTTCCTATCAGTTTGTTGATGGCAATACAAAGGCAGAAAAAAAGAAAATTATCCTGTCGTCTTGAGACGGAGTCTGGTTAGATAGCTCAGGCTGGCCTGAAACTAGCTGTGTAGCCTAGGCTGGCCCTGAACTTTTGGTCTTTTTGCAACCCTTTGATAGCTAGGATTACAGGTGTGTGCTGCCATGTTCAGCAAAAATGAATTTTCTGGGGCTTGGGTCAGGATTGACTGAAAGCTGAATTTAAACTCATTCAATTTAAACATATACACAACATACATACATATATATTCCTTTTGTGTGTAGGCGTGCTCATCATTTAATGATAGGACTACATGCTGAGAAATGCACAGTTAATGATTTGGGTACTGTGTGACCATCACAGACTATGTCTATATTAACCAGACAGTCACTATGTAATACAGTCTATGGGACTGTCATTGAATATGTGACCTGTTCTCCATTAAAACATTGTTGTGAAGTGCACAACTGTCCGTTTTAATAAATAAATGTCACCTAATTATTGTAAAATAGGCCACATCAACTGCACATGTTCTCTCTTGTGCCTGCTTTGTGTTAATCCCTCTCTGGTGTCTGCCTTTAGCCCAGGTGTCTTCTCTGGACATCTTATA
Organism: Peromyscus maniculatus bairdii; assembly: GCF_049852395.1. NCBI lineage: Eukaryota > Metazoa > Chordata > Mammalia > Rodentia > Cricetidae > Peromyscus > Peromyscus maniculatus. The sequence goes on from NC_134858.1 coordinate 24,995,404, forward strand.
TTTCTGGTTGGCCATTGAACCTCTTCCACTTCTCTTCAGTGTGTAAATGCTGCATTGATGCTCAGCTTCTCCCCGGACTCTTTCGCCCTCATGGCTCACATCTGATCCTTTTGGTGAGGTGTGTTGGGTCAACCTTTGCAATGTATCTGCTCTTCTTTGGTTGTTCTCACTGCAAAAATGGAAACTCCAGTCCCTTCCTCTCCTTTTTGGACTGGTGCAGTACCTGGCAGTTGCCCTCCTGCTCCATCTACGTTCTTACAGAATCCTATAGAGTTGACACCCTGAACCTTACCTAGGGAGACAGCCATCACTCATTGATCACTTTGCCTTTGGGGTTGGCTGGTTTCCTATCAGTCTGCGAATGGGAATACTGAAGCAGTGAAAAAGAAAATTATTTTTGTTATTGTTTTGAGACAAGATCTCATTGTACAGTTCAGGCTGTCCTGAAACTATCGAGGTCTGGCCTTGAACTTCCAATACTCTGGCTTTCACCCGAGTGAGCTCTAGCTCTCTCTCTCTTTTTTTTTTAACATGTGTGTTTACAGACACACTTGTATGCACACACACTCTCACACAAAAATCTTCTAGAAGCTTTTCCTTGCATCAAGTAGAAGTTTTAAACTCTGTTGGCATAACTGCCATCTTTCTCTCTCTAGAGCGTACTGTTTGTTCTTCTTCTTCTCCCTCCTCCTCTTCTTCTGCTTCTTTTCCTTTTCCTCTTCCTCTTCCTCCTCCTCCTCCTCCTCCTCCTCTTCTTCTTCTTCTTCTCTTCCTCCTTCTTCTTGTTCTTCCTTGTTTCTCCTCCTCCCTTTCCTTTTTAAAAGGCAAGGTCCCACTATATAGTCCAGTGGCCTCGAACTCCTAATCCTATTGTCTCAGTCTCCCAAGTATGGGGATTATGAGCTTGTACCGCTATACTGGCTTACACCCACTCTTAACTTCGGGTTTCTGCACTGGCTGTTCTTATGATGGTAGCCATTTTCATTGCTCTCTGGGGAAGACTCCTGGTTCAAGACTCCAGCCAGATATTAACACTTGGGGAAACAGAAGCAGGGCCCTGGCCCCTGGCACATTCCTATTACATCTTCCTTTGCTATTGTGCTTGCAACACCTAAGAATCCAGTTTCTGTGTCTTTCAAGTCTTAACGGTTTGCCTCTTCCTCCCTACTGCCCTGCTGAGTAGCATCTAGAAAACAAAACCTTCCTACTGTATCCTCAGAAGGGCCGTGAGGCAGAGGAATGGCCCTGGCTGTGGTAGAGGTGTGCGGGCCTGACTGTCGCTCATGATTGAAGTCTCAAGTCTCGTGTAATGTCTGTCATTGTTTGGCATAGATGATAAAGATATATTGAAGCCCTGCTTCCTGCCACCTCGGAGGATAACTGGTATCCAAGAGGCACAGCACAGCACAGTACACATTTGTAGACTGATGGCGGAAACAGCTTGATCGTTGAGAGCCAAGAATTCATAGAAGGGAAAATACCTACCTTGCTTCGTTGACTCAAGGCTGGGTTGCTGGTTGCTCCAGTGGGTAACGAGAAGGTTCTCTGTGGCGGTTTGGTCTCAGAGCCATACACACAGGTGCTCCCTTGGTTTCAGTGGTAACTTGGACTTCAGCCCTGGGAGATGCATGGAGTGTGTGAGGATCTGACCCACCTTTTCATGCCTCTCCTTCTGTGTGTTTGTCTCCTTCTCTGTAGACGGTTCTGCCTCCCAGGCTCAGCAGCTTCCCAACTCTCAGGTTCTGTGGCCCGACGAAGCTGTCTGCCTCCGAAAGAAGAAGAGACACTCTCGTCCTGACCCCTTTGCTCGGCTTTCGGACTTGTACCACCGTCAGCTTCCAGAAGACCAGACGGCGATCCTCAACAGCGTGGATCATGATGACCCAGGCCACGCTACTCTGCTATGACTTGACGTCTCTCTAAGTGTCCCCAGGGAGGGGTGCTAGGCTAAGGGGGCAGAGAGGGACCACTGTACAGGGCCTTGCCCTCCTCTGCCCATCATGGGATGGCTCAGGCCCTTGTCCTATGTGTGTTCCTTCCTGCCAGTGGGCCTCTCCCTCACGATCTCGCTGGCTAGCCTTGCCCACAGGACAGAGGACTGGGGGGAGAGCTTTTACCTGTGGGTCAGTTGGGGGTGTGTGAGGACAGGAAACATCTATCTCAACACTGCCTCTCCCACTTTACTAGATTCTTCTCACCTCTTCAAATGTCTTAGGACGTGAAGAAGAGAAAAATCAATGGCTTTTCCTACTCTGCGTTTGTTTCAGTTTTCCAAGTCCTGGGAGGGGGTTAGAATTACATCCTGTCCTCCAAACTCCACATATATATAGATATAGATACAAATACACTCGTGTGTAGTTGGTGGGTTTCTCTATGTGTATATATATGTACATTGAAGCAAAGTACTGTTTCTCCCTGTGCTCGGTGAAGGACTGAGGAAGGTACTGAACAGCTGGGCTTGGTGAGCAGGGCGGGCTGTGGGCTGGTGGGTGTCCTCATGTCTGTCTTGGGAGGAGATCATTCCAGCTGAAGCAGGATTCATGCCTCTCAGCTGACTTCACCATTGTTCTAACCTTTACCCTCTAGAGCAGAAATGGGGCCTTGCCGTGATTCCTAGCTCCCTGCTTGCAGGGGTTAGCACCAAGTTACCCCTGAACTAAACCCCAGCCTTTATTGCCTGCTTGCTGGGTCAGGCTTAAGGCCAGACGGGCATCTTCCTTTCTTCTGCAGTTTGGCACTCACCATTACAAGTGGTGGTGGTTTAGCCGCGGGGCTGACAGGCAGGCCTGGTGTACAGCCCCGTTCATGTGGTCATGCGTCGGTCTCTTCTGGTCCAGCCAGGGCTCGGAGCCCTGCAGCCAAAGGTCCTCCTGTTCCGTAGCCACCTGTGCTGAGCAGCAAGCTGCCACAGCCCTATTTATACCCAGCTTGGCTCTGAACTCAGAGCACTGCTCCCCTGCGGCCCATTGGCTCCTCCTTTCCTTTTGTGTCTGCTAATTCTCCGGATTGATTAATTGCCGTTTGTGGGGCCTGCCTGCGGCTCCTTGGCATACCCTCCGTGCGCCGCCTGCCCACTCTGCTTTGCTCCAGGGTCCTTCTCCACCCCCTGGACCCAATCTCCAGTGCATGGATGAAGAAGTGAGGGTACCCTCAGATGGCTGAGTTCCGGGCTCCTCTTTCCTCACTGCTCCTGTGTGGCGCTGGCTGAGGCACAGGAATGATGTTGGGAGGAGCGGTGGGCAGGCACCAGGGCTTTTCTCTGTACAGATCCCTGGTTCAAACTGTTAGTACTTGGAAGTTTTCCTGACGCCATTTGTCAATTCAGATACTTCTCTCTCTCCTTAAAATGTCATGGCGTTGCTCAAGAGTAGAAAAGGCGGAGAGTGGGCCCGCCCTCTCCTTCCCTCCTGCTTTGCCTAAAGAAGTGGTAACTGCCAGCTTCCTGGAAGTATTCCTTCTTGGTGCTGCTGTATCCGTCTCTCCCCAGTGACCTCCTCGGGCATTAGCCATGTCTACTGGAAGGCTTCTGCTGGTCCCACAGAAGCTGCCAGTCACTTGGCTTAGTGACTTTGATGAGGTCCCAGGGGCTAGGAAACTGACCTTTCTTAGCGCTTCCATCTTGGGGGATCAACTGCATCCCTGCAGCCAGGCCTTGGTGCTTCCTTCTCTCTCCCAGTGAGCTCGAGACGGACTCCATACTTGAGGCTTCACCACACAAGCCACACTAGCGCAGCATTCTTCCAGACATATGGGGAAAAGAGGTGCTGAGGGCAGAGTATTTTTTTGCTCTGAGATTAGGCCATGTACCTCAGACCGTCCAACTGATGTGATTCTCAGAGGTGTTGGAGAGCACTTGACCTTAGACCTCAACTCCGTCAAAATAGAAGAGTTGAGTTGGAAGACTCACGTCCTTTTTCAGAAGTGGGCCACTGCTTCTGCCACTGTGCCACAACGGGCTGCTCACTCAAGTGTCTCCTGGGGCTGTTGGGAACAAATCTACTTGAAATACTGGGGTAGTATTTGGAGGCTCACAGTGGCCTGGTCTGTGGTCTTTGCCTGTTCTCTCACAGCACGTGTTTCCTGAACCATGGAGTATAAAAGTAGGTTGTTGGGGCTGGTAGACTTTGTACTGAATTTGGCTAAGTATTCAGAGAGCCCTCCTGGGAATTCTGGCCCTGATACTGTCTGGACCTTGAGGTTAGAACGGAGGGGAAGTTGAGGTGGAAGACTGCTTCTTTTGGATGTTGTAGGGCCAAGAGCCAAACCTTGTGGGCTGAGATGCCTCAGTCCATGGCTAGGCTTGCAGGCTGGGCTTGCAGGCTGGGCAAACAAAGGTGCTGACTTCTTCCTCTTCTTGCCTCTGGCAGTGCCCTTCACCTCTGCCTAGCTGACCAAATGGTAGAAACTGCTTGTGACTGGCCGCTGGGTGGCAGCTGTGCTATTTGTCCCCTGGACCAGAAGGGGCACAACATCTATCCATTCCAAAGTGGCCTCTGGTGCATTCTTCTTGTGACTTTTCTTGGAGGCCAGCAGCATTCCCGCACTTTGGGAAAGCGTTTCAGCGCTTCCTTTGGTGGCTGCAAAGCAAATTGGCAGGATACAGTCCCCATGGTCAGTGCGACGATCGGGGTGTCATAGGCACACACTCTCAAGTGCTGGATCTGGGCACATGTTTGACAGTCTGGTTAGAGGTGTGTGATGTTGGGGTGTATCCACTTCTAGGGACCAATGACCTTTATACTCTGCCTTTGAACCTGGCAGTGACCACTCTGAGCTTCCTGGGGCTTTCACCCTCCTTGCTGTGGGAGATCGTGTCTTCCAAAACCTCCCTTTGCATCTGGTAGCCTTGCAGAAGTAACCCAGTTCAAAATCTATTCCTGTACTCAGTATTTCTCCTATCTTTTTCTTCTGCACCTTGACTGGAAATGCTATCTCAATGTTTAAACCACAATCCAGAAAGAGAGTAAACTGGTTCTCTAAGGGGCCAGAAAGACTTCAATTTGGGGGAGAGAAGATGAAAACTAAGAAGTGAACTTCTTTATTTGGTGGCTGACCATACAGAGCTTCACTTCAAGGCTCTGGGTGGAATTCTGTGCATCCATGGTCATTGGTGGCTGTTGGTCCAGCATCTGATGCTGGTCCCTCCCTAATGGCCAGCCTATCTTCTCCCCAGTTTTCTTAGAGGGACTAGGATAGGAGAGAAAAGGTCTTCAGAGATTCTTTCTCAGTGGAAAGGGTGTTGGATCACACAGCATGAGCAGGAGCTGTACTCCATCTCCGCGGGCTTGGGTTATGCATTTGGGGGAGATTTCAGCAGGGTGGAGTAGAATAGTTACTTATTGACATTTTTTTTCCAGTGTGTTCTCTCTTGGTTTCTGCACAGTGATCTAAACTATTTGAGGCTAAACAGATTTTAATTGTTCATTCTTCTGCCCTTTTTATACAGAGAGAACTGGGTAAGGTTGAGATGTGGGATTCCTTTCTTTTCCCCTCCTGGTGAGATTGGTACATGCTAGTTTCAGGGGAGGCATCCCAGAATGTTAGAGCATCTTAGTTGCTCCCTAGGATCTGTATTTGAGGCTGATGTGTGCGTAGCTTGAGCCAGTTCTGATCTTGATAGCAAAATCCTTTAGAGGGCTTGGGGGTGGGCTGGGAGAATTGTAGGTAAGGACATTTTATTAGTATGTAGAGAACTCTAGGAATTGAAAAGCTAATGGCTTGGACTTGCTTTGCTTGCATGTAAAAGTGCTTTGGGGGGCACTGCAGGACATGGGGGTAGGAGGATAGAGTCAAGGGCAGAGATGGGGGGTATAGGGAGGTGCCATTAATGCTTTCTCTGGGATCCTGAGTATTTCCGCTAGTGCTCACTGTCTTGGCCCTACCCTCTCTGCAGTCTCCAAGACAATGGAGGCTCAGGGTCTTGTGGATTACCTCTGTCTCTTTGGGAAGGGCCTCGGGAAGAGCCTAAGTAGCTCTTCTGCATTGGATACAATAGTTGATAGGGCAGGTGTGATTCAGGAAGAGAAGTTAGAGGGTTGGACCATGGAGAGAAGGCTTGATTGTGATCAGGTATGTGAGGCTGAGAGGGAGCGAGTATTAAATCCACTGTAGAGAGTACAGGAAACCTGGGGTGACGAGGTTAAAGCCCAAATAATGCACCAAGCTTCCAGTTCTCTTTATGGCCACTCTGCTAGCCCAGATGACAGTGTAGATGGTTGGGGGCAGTCCTCACAAGGAAACGAGTCACTGCCAGGGAGGGTCATGAGGAGCAGGTACCCCTGATGTGAGGAAGGATGTAGCCACGGAGACCAGGTTGTGGGCAGGGCCTGGTAAGCAGGCCCAGACTGGATCTTGGAGGAACTCTTGCTTAAGGCAGGGCTTTTCTGCTTGTAGAACTGGCCTCTAACGCTGAGTGCAGAATAGAGACTTCCTCAGTTTTTTTTCTGTTTGTGGAACTTCTCCGGTGAACACTGGGAGACTGGCGTTCACATGCCACCGGTAACTGCTTTCCAGTGGGGAGGGAAGGCTGGGTTTAGGAGCTTGGTGCCCATTCTTCTGGCAGCTGCGTCACACTGTGCTTCTTCTCATCTGTGTCTGAAAATGCCCACCGGACACTGGTGCTGATGGTGGACAGGAGGCGGGGCCTCCGGACCTGTCAGTCTTTCTTGAGCCGTAGAGAATTTCTTCATCCTGGAGGCTACACAGTGGCCTGGTGTCTAGAGGTTTTGCCTTCCATTTCTCTTCCTTTGATAGGTTACATTTACTGCACTGTAGCTAAGAGAGTGAAGTAATTTCATCTGAAATCAGAGACCATCTATTCTCTACTCCTTAATGTATCCAACTTCCTCTTGGATCAAGAGGAATAATGGAAAATTTCTTTAAGAGAAGTCGCTAAATGAGAATCAAAGCTCTGGTTGGACTCTAGTAACTCTTACCAACTCATTCAACTTGGTATTTACATGGAGCTGGCTTGTAACTATTTCACCTTTTGATGCTGAATCAGCATGAGTCCAGAGCCTTATATCTGGGCCCCTGTCTATATTTCCAAATAAGCCTTTCAGGAACAAATACACTGTCTACACCAGATGTTTGGTGTCTTGGATTGCCAAGAGGGTAGAATTCTTTTTCATGACCTCATTTAAAATAATAAGAAGAATAAAAATCCCTAATCAACTGAGTCTGATCCAAAGACACTCCCAGATCATAGGGATTTCTGTGTAGATTAAAAAATAAATGTTTTAGTGCAAACCTTTTTAGTGGCTGGCCGTGCCTTAGGAGGGGAGAGTTGGGGTGTCCTAACTGCTAAGTAGTTGGGTAGATCAGCAGCCAGCCATTGAATCACTTGGACATTCTCTTCTGCAGTGGGTTGGTTGCAGCAGTTAAGGATTCTGAAGAGCACTGATGAACAGTGATCAGCTTTGGACCCCTGGTTAGGGAATTCAACCAAAGCATCACAAGAAATTCAGCTCGCAGCCAGGGCCATGACTGTACCTTTCCCACCCACCTTATCTAGACGGCAAGTGATTGACAGGGCTTGTTCTGAGTCCCAAGGAAATGGATCCCACCAATCCCATCTCCCACTGGTGTTGGATTTCCTGGATCTATTTCAGGAAGGAGAGCAAGCTCTCCCTCCACCCACATTCTACCCTTCCAGCTCTGTTTCCTCCTTCTCTCCACTTGTGTGTGGCTCCAGGACCTCTGGCTTGTGCATGGTCTGCAATAGGGAGGTGGTTGGGTCAGGGAGAGAATTGGGGAGGGTGTAGGGGTTGGACTGGGGAAGGAAATTTGCATTTTCAACCTTAAAAATACTGTAAGCATGTTTTGGGGTGACCCGGGATTTTCACATAAACTAGGGTTAGGGAAAATGCCTGATGCTCCTCCTATGGGAGGTGGGGACTTAGGGGGCATTTGGCGTCTTTTTGGCTTAGGGATCTATTTTATTTGGTAGAGGAGAATAAGCCTCCTCACAATCACCCTGCAAACCTTAGAAGGGAAACTCATTCTGTCCCTGAGTATATTGCCTACTGAGAACAATTAAACAGTCTGTCACAGGTTGACCTTGCCCTGGCTGGGTTGGAGAAATGGAATGATCACACATGTTTCTCTGTAGGCATCAGGTTATCTGCCTGGTCATGAACCCCTGGCCAACTGTTTATTCCAGTGTTCAGAAGTAAGTGTGTTAGATGGGTGTGAGTATCTGGGATGGATGTGGTGTATGCAAGGTATTTGTGTGTGCAGTATGTGTGTGCAGTATGGTGTGTGTGTGTGTGTGTGTGTGTGTGTGTGTGTGTGTGTGTGTGGTGTGTGTGTTGTATGGGTATGGTTTGTATGTGTATTTGATATGAGGGTGGGTATGAGGGAACTGTAGAGACACCGCTTTGCCTGGGTAGCATCAGGTCTAGTTATGGCTGATTCTTTCTTTGCTAGACAAATTTCTGTTTTGGTAGGAGGGTCATACTCGTAATATACCATCTTGAGTGTATTTTTTATGGAGATTGTATATAAAATTATATAAATATATATAACTTGTTCTATTTTAAGGTGAGATGAGACTTATTGGGGGGAGGGGGAGAATCAGATGCAATAGTGCTGACTAACAGTGGGAGCTTCAGGTAAGTTGTCCACACGGGGAGTGGGAGGAGGGGGTGGGGAAGCAATGTTAGCCAGGCAGGAGTGGAGGCTCGTGCCCTCGGCACTCATATATAAATATAAAGAAAACCTATATAAAGCTCTCTATCTAGCATATCTCTATATCTCTATATCTATATGAAGTCATAGTTTGCTTTATTTTTGTACCTGTGCTTAGAGACACTTTGAGCAGTGTCACCTCCCCCAGGTGGTCCGGGGTGCTAGCTCATGCCACCTACTTTCCATCCTTCCTGAGACATGCTGTCTGTTTGGAGCTTCTCGAGTCTTTCCAATAGAAACGTGTATATATGAAAAAACTCAAGTCATCTGCCGGAAGGGCAAGAGCGCTGAAGGCAGGGAGGTCCTGCTATGTCTCTGTCTGGAGGGTTCCCTAACTCATGCTATTTGGTAGAGGTGCTCAGTGTAGAAAGGATGATGGAGAGCTAAGCATGAATCCATGCCCCTATGGCTAAGGGTTGGTACTCAGTTCCTTGGAAAAAATCTAGCTCAGCATCTTGGACAGAGGGAGTCAGGTTGTCTGGGTCTTACAGCAATCAATACCTGTTCTGGTTTGTAACGCCTGGGCTCAAGCAGTCCCCTGTAGAAGGTGGTGAGATTTTGGAGGCTGACTGCGTGGGCTCAGTTTTGGAGAAGATACACCCCGGTAATTATTGCTGCAGATTCTTGGAACCAGTGTGAATGTGATATCTAGTATAAATATAGCATCTGTGCTTTTTCACTTATTTTTAATTGGAAAATAAATTGTTATCGGAAATGGGGTGGGTGGTCTAGTCCTGGAACACTGAATGGAAGAGCAGAAATGAGAGACCGATGCTGGGCAGGACTTGAAGGATGAATCCCACTGCTTTCTTCCTCCTACTCAGCCCAGGACTCTGGAACTAAGTAACGTATTGGAAGAATGTGGTGTGGATGGGAGGAGTTCCTTTGTGTTTGGCCAGGAAGCTGTGTACTCTGAGGAATACCTCTCTGAGAATTCGAGACCTCACATACGCTGTAAGGGCCACACTTTGCAGCCTTAGCTGGCGTCTTCTGGTGCTAGCTCTTTCTTCTCATGTGCCAAGTGATCAGAGTGATATGCTTGAAACAGCTGCAGAAGCTAGGAGAGACTCAAGGCTGTAGTCCAGGCTTCCTGCTTCTCACTCAAGAAGAAGCCGAAGAACCCCTCTTCCCAAGCAGAACACAATGCTAGCCAAGAGCTCCTACCCCGGATGCCTCAACCATGGGATGGGCTTTTTGGGGACCAGGGGTGATAGGCAGAGTAGGGTGGAGTGGAGCTTGAGTCGAATTCCTGAGCTTTATGGAGACCTTGTGATTCCCTTCATGATCTGCTCAACATGCTCGAATTTTTCCAAGGATATTGTGGGAAAATGGGCTCTGTCCTTGTAGTACTGGATGGACTCCAGCACTGGGTCTAACTGGAAGTGTTAGGTGCAGGCCCTACCTGCAGCCTCCTCGGGAGACCAAAGGAGGATAAGGCTAGGCGTTTTTTGTAAATTTTCTGAGAGATTGAACAAGAGGAAGAACAGCAAATTCTTTGTCCCTTCCTAGCTTGAGTCCCCTCCTTACTTACCGAAGAGGGGTTTCCATTACAGTTTTTTTGGTTCTCTTTGTATGTAGACTCTGTCTCACTTCTGGTCCTAGAGACCAGCAGAGTTCATCATTTTAGCATCTTAGGGCTCATACTCCATGAAGCCCAGGTTTGCTCTGACTCTACTCTTTCCACATTGAGCCAAAGGCTTGGTCCTTAGAAACCTCAGCAGCACTGAGATACATGAAATCGCCTTGCTATTTCATGATGTCTAACTGGACCCTTCTGTGGAAATGGGAAGATGGACATGTCCCTTCCCCTGAAGTTTTAGGGCTTGGGCAATATGTTACTTTTGCCCTTTCTATGACCTCAGGAAGATGGTATAAGGTGAGCACTGGAGGAGAAAGGTCTGGTGGCCCAACATCAGTCACCTAGTCTGCAAAAGAGCCAGCTTTCCACAAGGGAACACAGAGCAAAGGAGGTCAGGGTCTGATTATATATGGAAAAGGCCAGTTGTCTTATCTTTGAATCTCTCAGTTAATGGGAGGGGTGCTTTGATAAAGCTGCTGCCAGGACCCTGAACTGTTTTGTATACTTGTGATTCATCTTGGTCCCTAGGTCATGGGAAGGTTTTTGAACTGTGAAGTTCTTCCCTATTGGTAGGAGACAGGGGGAGTCTAAAGAGATTGAGTTTGGTTATCTCTGCTCTTTGGAATGAGTGTGGAAACCGATCTGGGATTTGCTCTCCCAAGGGTTGCTCTAGCTCTGTCCTTTCTCTACTGTCCTCAACCCGGAGCCTGGGGGAAAGAAGCACATCCACCACTCCTCAGTTTTTGCCTGGGCCTCACCTTGTGTAAGGTACACATGTGGAACCATTTTGGGCAATATAAAAGCATGAAGGGGGGGCAGGACACAGCACCCCTCCTGTGGGTGAGAGTGAGGGGTGGATTATGATGTTGGAGTAGGAGTTTTTGTCCTGTTGTTGAGGAAGTGACAAGTGCCACCTTCAAGGACTGAAAGGAGTTGCTCTGTGAAATGATCTTGATGTCGGAATTTGAGGCTGAGGTGTCACAAAGGGAGCGGTAGACCAATGCTCTGTTCACGGAGTCCTGTATATCACTCTCAGAAAGTCTTAAAGCTCCATTCAAATTTAACTTCTTAACTGACATTTGTGGGGCCGGAGAATGGGGCCAGGGGTGGGGCATGCTTTCCCAAGTTACCTGTCATTGTGTAATCCCCGACTGAGCAGATGCTGGCCTGTTTTGGTCAGTCACTCTGGGGCTCCCTTTATCACCGCCTGTTTCTCTTTCACGAGGAGGGACTATATCATCGTGGACATATTTCTTCCCTCACTCACCTAAAGGCAATTTTTGTATGAATTCCTTTCCTCCCGTTATCCCCCCCCCCCCATAGTCTGTAGACACAGAAATGGGGAGGTGAAGGATCCTGGAGCTCCCTGCCAGGGTCCCTCACAGGCTGTGCACCTCTTGCACCTGGCAACCTCTTGGCTGTTAGTTTTAACATATCTGGACATGACTACCAGTTTTGTCATGAGATTCCTTGCTCTCATTTCAAACCTTTACTCTTCCTTTGACTTCCTTTGGGGCTCTTCCCCACTCATGCCCGGTCTTCCTATGGAGACCATTCAGACCTCATTTCCATCTCTTGAATGTTGAGTATTATTACATCACTGCGCTAGGGTGCTTCATGGTGCTGCTCTGGAAGGGGCCAGCGGGACGAAATCAGCCACCTTCGTTCCTCTGCTTCCCTAGATCTTGCTGTATTTTGTCTCTATTAGATGTTTTTCCCTAGGGGATTGGGGTGGCAGATTTAGGGGTAGCTTTTGTGCTCTCTCTCTCTCTCTCTCTCTCTCTCTCTCTCTCTCTCTCTCTCTCTCTCTCTCTCTCTCTCCTTCCTCCTCCCTCCCTCCTCCTCCTCTCCTTCTTTCCTCTTCCTCTCTGTATGTATGTATGGATTGATTAAAGTCAGTTATCATGGGCAGCTGACTTTGGTTCCAAATTACAGTTAAACCACACATTGTACAGCTGCACACAGAACACCTTTGAGTGTGAATTTGGATGGCAACTAGAGGCATACTTTTTGAACTTCAGGTATGTAACTGAAAAGTAAATAAAAACACTATTTTTTCAGTAAGCTTTTTTTTTTCTTCTAAAAGATAACTTAAAAATCAAACTATACGAACATTGAATTGGTGCTGTACCAAAGCCTTATGACGTATTCTACACTCTGTGTCTTCTGTCTTTGGGGAGCCCCCTGCTTTACCACTCTTCTCAAAAGCCTGGGCATGCCAGTGTGTGTCAAGCCTGGGGCTGCGGCCTGGAGACCCGTGGGTCGAGGGGACTCTTGGGAGCAGAAGATGATGGTGGAAGTGGAGTACCCATCTTTTGCCTGAGCCGATACTGAAGGGGAACCAGGTGTTGGTGTGTGTGGCATGCATGTGTGCGTGCGTGCATGCATGTGTACATGAGTTCACCAGTGCATAGTGCCAAAGTGAATGCACTACCTGGGGATTGGAAGAGAGACCCAGGTAGGCCTGGGTGTGGGGTGGCCATGGGAGTGAGGGGCATGCTCCTTCCTGTTTCCCATTTCCCCTTTCTTCTAGGTTAGTAGTTGAGGTGTATCAGAAACAGCTACCCTCTCAAACAGGTGCTTTCCCCCTCAAAATCTCCAAATTATCTGTGAAGGGCCTGTCCATGGGGCAGGTACCTCAGCTACCAAATCCTCACCGCCTAAGGCTGGGAGGAAGCTCTTTCTTCTCTAGCCCTTGCCTAGTTTCTTGGGGACAAAGTTTCCTCCAGGGATCTCCACATCTCCGGTTCCTCGGCCTGGATGGGCTCCCTAGCCCATTGAGAAGGCCTCACTGTGGGTGACCCATAGCTGTACCTGCTCCGTGGTCCCAATCAATAATGCCTGCCCTGGCTGCTGAGGACAGTGATTCCACTGGCCTCAGACTTGTCAGTGTAAAAGCTGAGCACCCACCCAAGATTTTCACCCGGAAGGAGATGTGCAGTCTGCCTTGGCCTGGACTGTTCTTCCAGGCTTGCTTCACCTGCTGGCTCTTTCAGGCTTGCTGAAACTAACCAACTCATCACCCATAACACTGCATGCTCATTTCTGCAAACAGACAACAGTACATAAGCAAACACGGCAACCGTGAGAGAAAGAAGGCACATCTAGTAGCCAGATGTGTAGCCAGTGAAGGCACCCTTGGGGACATTGCAAGCGAAGCTGATTATAAAACGTTTAGTATTTAATTGCTCCTCATGTAACATTACTCTGCTTCAGAAATGTTTTGTATTTTGATATAAATAAAAATTTGCTTAAAAAGTTTGTTTTCTATTTATTTTCTAATTATCTAGAGTATTTGCTAATGGTATCATAGTTTTCATACTGGCCTCAGATCTCCCGCATCAGCTCATTTTAGCTCACGGCTCAATGTGATTCTGAACTAGTTGTTCTTCATTTACTGGTTAGGTGTGTTCTGAGGGGTTGTTCTGCATGAGTCCCTGTAGTCTGCACCTGGGATCCACCAGGGGTAAAAATAGATACGCCTCCTTATCCACTAGGAACTTCCGTTGTAGTGGTGCCCGGGCAGTCAGCAATGATTGCGGTAAGAACTGCATTGGATGTTATAAAGTGGTTGGTGACTGGAAAAAATGGGGTAAACATGAGTGGGGAAAAAGTGGGGAAAGGTACAACTCAAGTGTAGAAGGAAAGAGTCAATTGTGGGCTAAAAGATATTCAGAGGCTTCCCAAGGAAGATGACATTTGAGAAAGAGCGAGAAGGAAGCTTTGTCTTTACCAAAAACCCATGCAGTCTTTTACTTCTGCCTGGCATTGTGTGTGCCAATGGTTACTTTCTAGTTTGACTCCACCTTTGTGAAGTCAGCCCTAACCAGCTGAGTCTCAACCCGTTGTGATAGTCTCACTGATGAGCATCAAGGGCTCAGGGACTGACTTCCCTTCCACAGGAAGGCATCAGCAGGCTTGCACTCTTACACTCAGCGCCAGGGTTATTTGGTGGGTGTGGCTGCCACCACTGGCACAGGTTCCTTCTCTGACCACACTGCCCTCAGGCCTTGACATCCTTTCTTCTCTGTTGTTAGGCAACAGCCCTCCTTATCTTGTCAACTCTATGCATAGGAAGTTTTGTTTTTGTCTTTTCTTGAGACAGACACTTGCTCTGTAGCCTAGGTTGGTCTTGAACTCACCATTTTTCTGCCTTCTAAACTTTATTTGGGACTTGGTAGAGGACAAACACCAAACATGGGCTTTAAAAAATATAAGCCTATGGTTCTGGGTGAAGAAAACAACTAACTATGCCAGTCACCATTCCAGCACAGTGACCAAACACCCAAGAAGATAAAATTAAAAGCTATTTCAGTCTATGACTGGGGAAAAGCTCCGATACTCTCTTAAGTACTACCACCTAAAGGATCCCTGATCTTCCAATAATATTCAGGCTTCAGACAAAGCTGTTAGCATGTAGCCCATGCTATAAGTCATAGCACCAGTCAACCAATCCCTCACACATAGATTCATCTACAAATTGAAAAACTTGTGCTATAGTTTAAAAAGTTTACATGTAAGTGATGAGTAGGAATCAACACTCATACAGCTGTCCTTTGCCTCAACAATCTGCTGCAATTCTCCTTCCTACTTGGTTTCCATGTCTTCTGCCCTCTCTTTATTTTTGTTGGCAGGGCTTGTGGAAAATGTTTTGATATTTTTATATGCATTGGTTTTAATTTTTAAAAGCAGATACAGTTATTTTCTGCCTTTTAAAAAAATAACTGAACATAGCCAAGGACCTTTTCTATATTCAATAGTGTTTATATAATTTTTTAACCCTTAAAAATTTGTGTATGAATGCTTGCCTACATGTTTTTATGTGTACCATATGCATGCAGGAGTCCACAGAGGTCACGAGATGGTGTCAGATGCATTGCAACTGGAGTTACAGGCAGCTGTGAGCTTTCATGTGGGTGCTGGGGACCAAACCTGGGTTCTTTGTAAGAGCAGCAAGTGCTCTTAATGGCCGAGCCGTCTGTCCTGCTCCTTAACCTATTCCTTTTTAAACATTCCCCTAACTCCATGCTTCACAAAAATATTTCAGATTTCATTTTTGTGCTCACAGTAACCTCATGTGCTAAGGAAAATGTATCTTCCTCATCCCTATGGACCAGTGAGGGATCCACTCAGTGGCTTCTCTTTCCCTTTTCCCTCTTTCTGCCCATCCCTTTACCTCTTCCTTTCCTCCTTGTTCACATCAGTTTTGATGTCTGCAGAACAGAAATGAGATCCTAGCAAGAACCCCCTTCTATGGACATGACACAGTCCAAGGACACCTGCGCTCCCCCCCCCCCCGCCCCCCAGACTTGGTCACATAGCTCCTGGGAACCCAACAGTAATGAGCAATGTAATACTTCTAATCGTGAAAATTCAGATTAGTTACCACGATAAAGATAGGGCTAGGTGGAGCTCACAGGGCAGCAAACTTCATGAGCTTTACAAATCAAGACCATTTTGTTTTGGGGGTAGAGTATCTGCTTAGGAGGCCAGTGAAAAGATCACTAGTACCCTCCTAAGTTAAGAACATTGCTTTTAAAAGATGATGCTGTAGTGGGGACGAAGAGAAGTCAAGCCAGTGAAGATGTGCTGACAGGGGAGTGTTGCCACACTTGTTGAGAGACTTGCCATCAGAGGTACAGGAAGGAGAATGGGGGAAAAACAAACAAACAAAACAGGTATTTATCTGCCAGCCTGGAATGGAGGGCAAGGGAGGAGAGGAGAGGTGAAAGAGGAAGGTAATCCAGAGTCATGGAGTTTGAAATGATTGCTAGACATCCAGGGGAGATGCCACTGGATATGAGCCTGGAATTCTAGTGGGAGCCTGGAGGCGGTATTAAAAACCTAGAGAATGGATGGAGGAGGAAGGGATGGGGAGCCGTAGAAGGCGGGGGCGGGGGGACGGGAGGAGAGGAGGGAAACTGTGGTTGATATATAAAATAAATTAAAACATTTAATAAGGAAACAGCCTAGGTAGAGAGGCAGGATACAGAAGGGCGGAGGATGGTAAAGTCCTCAGTGAAGGACAGAGAAGTGGCCACCTGGTGTGGGCTGAACAGAGGAGGTAGTTGCTGTTGACAAGAGCCGTCTCAGTGGAATAGTGGGGACAGCCATCCCAGCTGGAGCGGGTTGAGGAGAAAGTTGAGACAACAGCTATGACCTAATCCAGGGCTGGGAGGCAGATGAGAGAACTTGCTGACCAGAGCAGGCATTTCTCAGGACACCGCTTTAGGGTTTAGAGGCACCGTAGGTACAGCAGCAGCCCAGCAGACCCTCTTCCTTAGGCGGGCATGCCAGGTCTCCAACTCCTTTGGGTCCTGGTGGCTAATGTGTCACATGTTCCATTGCTGCCAGGTCTTGCTCTGTTGACACAAGTCTCCTCAGTTAAGAGGTTATATACTGTGTCCCATTGTGGCTGGGTCAGAGACAAAGGCCACCTCTATCACGATCTTCTGGATCAGGCCAAGGCTGGAATTTATCTGAAATGACATTGTTATTTACTTCTCTATATCCTACCTAGCATTCCTTTATCCATTTAAGTTTCTTTGCAAAGAGCGTTCCTGCAATGTTGCACACCCCCAAATGCCTGACTCAGTCTTTGCATATAAGAAACACATTCTAAGATATTCTGGCCAGACGACCTTAAGGATGGAATTCTGAGGGTGGGTTCCACAGAAGCCAGATGCCAAGAGGACACTGTCACAATGCTACATACAGTTGCAGTGGTCCCTAACATGCCTTAACAATGCAATTGTTGAGACTGTCGCCTCTGTGGAGCTCAGGCAGGGTGCAGGCGAAGGTATGTATTTTAGAGATACTGAGAAAAAGTACTCCTGAGAAGAAGAGTGGGCCAGTTGTGACTGATGGGAGCAGCAGGTAAGTGCTGAGGCTGCTGGATCAAGGGACCAGACTGCAGAGCTCCAAGGGGGGAGATTTTGCACATTTGAGGGCAGGGTTTATCAATCTTGGCTCTGGAAGGTTCTGTGAAGCTCGATGAGAGGGATGGCCCACCCAAAACAGATGTTAGGACTCCACTGAGTTCTGTGACTAGGGGTTTCGAAAGGCGTAGAGAGTAGGCACAATAAAATGGATTTGTTCTAAAATCAGTCCAGAAAACCCAACAGCTTACTAAGTTTTCTAGTTGGGATAGTGGAACATCCATTCACCAAGAAAGAGATGAATTAGGAAGATGGCCCCAGCCTGGATGAGAAGCTTAGCAGTGGCTATCTTCCAGAGGTGGGGGTTGATAGATTAACATGCTGTTTCAAATCTGGATGCCTATTGAACCTTGCAGGAAGGATATCATTGTCAGTGGTGAAATGAGTAGCATTTCCTCTAAAGTTCAAAGCTAGGAAAAAAAAAAAAAGACATCAGCTCCATCATGAAATATTGTACTGAAAATCTAATGAGTATAGTTAATGTTCACAGTTAACATTCACCAAAGGGAAGGTTTGAACTTCAGCAAATTAAACAAAACTTTCATTATCTTCAAATAACATGAATATCAACATAAAAAATCTCCAAGATCTTCTCTAATTAACTTTTTGTTGGTGTGAGAAACACCATGACCAAAAGCAATTTATGGGAGGGAAGGATTATTTGTGTTACACTTCCAGGTCAAGTCCACCATCGAGGGACATCAAGATAGGAACTGAAGGCAGGCATGTGTACTATCCAAACAGAATCACCTCTGTATTAGTTACTTTTCTGTTGCTGTGATAAAACACCATGATCTGAAGCAAATTATAGAAGGAAGAGTTTGTTAGAGCTTATGGTTCTAGAGGGATGAGAGCCCATCACATTACAAAAAACAGCAGGCAAGGTGGTTGGAACAGGAGCCTGAGAGTTCACATATTGAACAGCAGGTGTGAAGAAGAGAGAATGAACTGGAAGAGCATGAGGCTTTAGTGCTCAAAGCCCACCCCTCCCCCCAGTGACATACTCCTTCTGAGAAAGCAATACTTCCTAAACCTCCCCAAATAGTGTCATCAGTTGGGGACCACATGTTTAAATGCCTGAGACTGTGGAAGGGAGGCATTTCTCATTCAAACCACAACAATCTCGGGCCAAGGCACTCACTTCATAGCTAGGAATTCCAGCAGGAACCATGGAAGAACAATGCTCACTGGCTCACTCATTGACCCATGCTTAGCTAACTTTCTTGTACATCCCAGGACCACTTGACCAGGAGCAGTGCTGCCCATGGTGGGCTGAGCTCTCCTACATCAATTTGCAATCAAGATAACCTCCCATAGACATACCCACTGGCCAATTTGATCTGAGCAATTCCTCAGTTGAGGTTCTGCTCTCAGATGACTCTGGGCTGAATCAAATGGACAGTTAACACTAATAAGGACAGAATCTATAATGAGCTACTAGAAATAGTAAGAGACCAAGGAAAGTTTGCTGAGCCCAAGACAGGTAGTGTATATATTAGCAACAGACTAAGTTGATTTCTTAATTTTTTTTTCTGTGTATGTATGTATGTTTGTTTGTACTCATGTGTATACAGGTGTATGCATGTGAGCAAGCATGTTGAGGTCAGAGGACAACCCTGGTATCACTCCTCAGGGGCTCCCACTAGCCTGAGACTCTCAATGCAGAGTAGCCTGGATGACCAGCAAACCCCAGAGATCAGCCTGACTCTATCTCTCCATTGCTTGGATTACAAGCATGTGTCACCATGGTATTAAAATGGTATTTTAAAAGGTAAATTTAGCTGAGAATGGTGGTACATGCCTTAGATTCCATCACTTGGGAGGCTAAGGGCCAGCCTGGGCTACAGAGTTAAGATGCTATCTCAAAAACTAACACAACAACAACAACAACAACACACACACACACACACATGAGGTAACTTTGTAATAGTGAAGACAACAAACACTGAAAAAATAGATAAATGGTAGAATTTAAGAGAGAAATGTAAGAAAAGACATAGGCTTGCAGGTGTGATCAAAGCTAAGCCAGTGGAGCATCCCTGCCTCCCTGTGTTGCTCCTTTGGTGAGGATGTGATCCTATTAGGGGTCTATCAGGACCAATAGTCTGCCTTGTACAAGCCTGTGTGTTTAACATCTTGCTCCAGGTGCCAAAACCAAAGATCTTTCTTTACAAGCTCAGACCTTCCTCCTTCTCCTGCTGACTCCCTCTGCTCAGCTCAATAGCATCAGCTCCCTCCTTATTTTTGGTTAACAGCAATTAATAAACTTAGCTCTGCATTTAGAAGTCTGTCATAGCTCACCTAGCCTTCATAGTCAGGAGGCTTTTAAATAATGTTGCTGGCTATCTATCTATCTATCTATCTATCTATCTATCTATCTATCTATCTATCTATCTATCTATCTATCTATCTATTTATCATCTATCTATCATCTATCTATCTATCTATCTATCTATCTATCTATCTATCTATCTATCTATCTATCTATCTATCTATCTATCTATCATCTACCTAATGCATGTGTATTCCTGAGTGTATATATGTGCACCATGTGTACTCAGGAGCCTATGGAATGCATCAGATCTCCTGGATCTTCAGTTACAAATGGTTGTAAGCTGCCATGTGGGTACTGGGAACTGAACCTGGGTGTTCTGCAAGAGTAACAAGTGTTCCTAAGTGCAGAGCTATTTCTCCAGCCCAATTTTGTGTTTTTAAAAGATAGGATCTTGCTATGTAGTACAGCCTGTCTTGGAACTCATGATTCCCACGCTACAGTGTTTCTACTACTGAGATATAGGTGTTGGTCATAAGCCCAGCATTGCCTGTCTTCTTAACATGAAGAAACTCAGTGTGGCAGTGTCTGTTTTGCAGAGGGGGATTCAGTTAGCTCACCCTGAGTAAATTATCATCCCTTACATGGTGCTTAATATTGCTTTATGTTTTTATTTCCCTTTATTTTAAAGTTTCTTGATTTTTCTCTTTGTATATTTTTTCTGATTTGTGCTGTTTATTTTCAATTGATATTTATTGCTTATTTACTTCCTTATTAAATTTGGGAGCTTAACTATTATTTTCATTCCAATAATGATTATGTTTCATTTCCAAACACTCAGTCAGTACCATATGTCCTTTGCCACTATTAGATGACAACAGACACCAGCTCTTCCTCTACCAGGACCCTACTGGCTGACTGCTCCCTCTACCTGAAATTTGATAGGATGCTCTTTCTTTCTTAACCTGAATTATACCTTTGGACATGTTTTTACTTCTCCATCTCAACCCCAGCTTTGGTGACAGTGTAGTGTATTTGTTTTAAGCAATTATTAGAATGAAACCTGTGTATGAGGGCATTTCTTATTTCAAAATTATTTTCTTTTAACCATTTATTTATTTTTTATTTTCTGTTCTTGAGTGTTTTGGCTGTATGTATGTAAGTACACCATGTGTGTGCCTCATGTCTGTGGAGGTGAGAAGGCTTCAGATCTCCTAGAACTAGAGTTACAGGAGGTTGTGAGCTGCCATAGGGTGCTGGGAACTGAACCTGGGTCCTTCTCTGCAAGAGTAGCAAGTACTCTCTCTCTTTTTCTTTTTCTTTTTTTTTTTTTTTTTTTTATTTATTTATTATGTATACAGTATTCTGCCTGCATGTGTCCCTGCAGGCCAGAAGAGGGCACCAGATCTCATTACAAGTGGTTGTGAGCCACCATGTGGTTGCTGGGAATTGAACTCAGGACCTCTGGAAGAGCAGTCGGTGCTCTTAACCACTGAGCCATCTCTCCAGCCCTCTCTTTTTCTTTTAAACATAATTTTTATTGATTCTTTGGGAATTTCATACCATGCACCCCAATACTGCTCACCTCACAATCCCTCTATATTCCTTCTCCACTCCTGCAGCATCCGCTCCCAAAGAAACCCTGCAAAAAAACAATTAAAAATAAAACAAAACAAAACAAAACACACACACACACAAAAAACAAACAAAACAAAACAAAACAAAACAAAACAAAACAAAACAAAACAAAAACCCAGCAACAACAAAAACCCACCTTGCTCCCCTGTCTTTCCAACTCCTCTTCATTCATCCTAGTGGCATTGGGAGCTGCAATGTGCCACACAGTATTGGACCCTTTTGTCCAATGAGCCCCACCCACAAAATGTTCATTGCAATGAGTCTTTGGTCTGGTTCAAAGCCTCTGGCACACCATCATCCCTGGACCCTCACTGAAATTCCTCTTGGACATCCTGCTGTTGCCATGAGTCACGGAGATCCTGAAGTTATCGTTCTGCAAGACCAGTTCCTTCATGCACTTCTGCAGGTTATAGATGGGGTAGATGTTAGGGTGGGCCAACCCAAGGCCCAGGATGTGACTCTGGGTGGTACCTGAGTTGGTTGGTCAGGGCCACTGGGACTGCCCCCTCAGGCAAGGTGTGGAGCCAGGTCTCCCGGGCTCAGGCCATAGGAATCAACCCATGGTGTGGGGTGGGGTCATCTCTCCGGAGTGTGGGGGCCAGCTCTCCCATGGGGGTGGGACCAGCTCTCCTTCAGCAAATACTCTTAATTCCTGCATCATCTCTCCACCCACAGGTATTCTTAACTCTTATATTACATATTCTCAGATGTATATTCTCAATAGTAGCTAAATGTATGTAAAATGGTCTTTATGAGTACAAATACACATATGAGTCTCCACGTATTCATTACTCATGGTTTGCTTTTCCATTCTGATCCATCTTAAAAATCTGTGATTTTGATTTATTTTTTGAGAGTCCAGTGCCCTATCCAGTTATTTTCTGAGACATGGACTTTAGTTGTAGCAGCAGGTTTTTGGTCATCTCTCCTGTCACCAGGGGAAAGAAGACCCAGCTCCCTCGCTCAGCTCTCCTCTGCTCCTTGGGTAATGAGAAAGAAAGCAGGCATAGCACCGTGGACTGTAATAGTCTTTCCAGGGGTTCAGTATCTCCACACCAGAATTTATCCTGGATTCACTGTGTTCCTTGTTTGGCTCCGGGGTTTTCCAAATTCTTTTTACTAATTCAGTATGCTACAGAGAAAGAGCAGATGGAGCCTCAGGCTCAGCCATGAACCAAGAGGTATTTGTTTATGAAAATGTGGAGAAAGAGATGGATGACGGCCAAGATTAGAATATTGGGAGATGCTGGTATCTAAGGGGCAGGCAGAAAAAAAAATGGTATAGGAGAAAGACAAATCAGAAAGATGAGAGAGAATCAGGGAGACCTGGGAGTTATTAGCAGGGTCAAATCTGATGAGAATCCCATAAATGCTATCTGTGTGTCTTTAGCTGGGATGGTACTGATTAAATTATCATTGAACATGTAGGGAGGTGGTGGTATATGCCTTTAACGTCAGCACTTGGAGGCAGGTGGATTTTTGTGAGTCTGTGGCCAGCCTGGTCTACAGAGTGAGTACCAGGACAGTCAAAGCTACAAAGAGAAAACCCTGCCTTGAAAAAAAAAAATCCATTGAACTTTCACATTTCAATGTCCTTGTATCTCGTTTGCCAAGTATAAGGGGCAGTTTTTCTCAGGTCCCTCATTCTTGTATTTCTCAGAGTCATTGGAGTGTTTCCCTGAGTGACAGAAGCAATCCTGGAGAGGCTGGTGGTGAAGAGGCAAGCTCAAGAGCCCTATCCAGCTCAAAGGCTCTACAGTGTATGTCAGGATCCCTCTTGCTCACGCTGTTGCCAGTGAAGTAGCAATCGGTGCAGCCAAACGTGGATGGATGCAAATCCTAGCACTGTGATTCTCAGGCCTCAGAGAACCATATACTGCTCACACAGAGTCCTACTTGCTGTTTGATGGGGTTATGTTTGTTTACTGTCAGGACATTCAATTTCTAGTCCCTCTAAGAGTCATGATTAGGGACTCTCTCCATTTTCCTCATTTTTGCTTCCATGCACCTTATTGGATTTGATTAGATGTCTGAAAGGAATAACATTCAAGTTTAAATACAAATGGATATACTAGAGGGGTGTCAGTGAATGACATCACACTGTGTAAGTTGGGGTTTTAATAAAAAACAAACAACCATAGGAAGAGTTATTTGTAAAGAGGCTGTTTTCGTAGATGTGGCAGGGTGTAGGAAGACTCTATTGTTAGAGCAAAAACCCAGGGTAATTAATGCCTAGACGTTGTCATTGTTTTCGATATCTTTTCCTGTTGCTGTGAGAGAATACCCTGACAAAAGCAACTTAATTGAGAAAGAATTTATTATAGCTTATTGTTCAGGGTTACAGCCTACCATTGTAGAGAAATCAACAGTGACAGAGGCTGAAGACAGCCAGTTGGATTGCATTGAAAGTCAAGAATCAGCAACAAATGCAAATTTGATGCTCAGTTTACTTTCTCCTCTGTATACATCCCAGGATCCCTTTTCCAGGAAATGGTCCCACCCACAGTTAAGATGAGTCTTCTTAACCAGTTAACCTAACAAGATAATTCCTCAAAGGCATCCCCAGAGCCTCATTTCTCATGTGATTCTAATTCTGTCACTGTTAGGGTCCACAAGAAGTCCCATAAAAGACCACCAGATACGTATGTAATCAACAAGAGTGATTAATTCTCAAGAGCAAAAATTCCAGCATGCAGAGGTCAAACTATCTGACAAAGTGGCAAAATGAAGACCCCGAGAGAATCTTGCAGGCTCCTTTTAAGCACAGCTAGGGGAATTTCAGCTATGGTTAAGTGTACTTTGAAGTGATGAGTATAGACCCTTATTGGTACAGGAATCATTTTATGATTGGCTCACAAGATCTGGTTATGTGGTTGCAGTGCCAGGGTCTGTTTGCTGTGGCAGGGGCCTGTTTGACTGAAAATAGCAAGAACAGTTCCTGCTCGTGGCTAGATAGGACCCTGACTGGCTGCCAGAGTAGACATACTTCCTGATTGAAGCCAGACATGAGTCAACATAGGATGGTGGGGTAATATAGGGCTGAAGTCTTAGCAAAAAAATAGCTGGCCCTATTATAAGAGGGGAAAACCACTTCAGTCAGGTTGATAACCAATAATAACATTGCACTGTCATAGGTTTGAAGGTTAAAAGGGAAGAAGAACCTACCATAATCGGAAAAGAAAAGTCCCATATTGCAGGACACGTTGAAGTTAAAGGAGGCATAACATGCATGAGAGCCCCAGTTGACCTCTTAGACATGGAACAAACACTTTGATCTCACTGCCCTTTCCCCTTCCAACCTCGAGCCCAAGGTTTCCGCAGGTGGAAGCCTGCTAAAAGCCACAAGGCTCAGGATTCCAGTGATGTGTCCCATGTAGTGGAAGAAAACAGGGAGAAAACAATGGGAAGTTGGTCTTGGGAGGCAACAAGAAGGTAGCCCGCATAAACATGACCTTTTAACAGAACATCTTCTTAGCTTTATGCTCCATTAACATATTAGTGACATAAGATATAAGTGGTATACTGTATGTTGGGTGTTTGTTTAGAACCAATGACAACCTTGCTGAAAATTGATCTGGGTAGAAAAACCAGGAAAGGAAGCCAAATTATTGAGAACTGGGCAAGAGGGCAGATGAAGAAATAGAGATAGTCATGAAACTCTCAAAGAAGTCTAAGATAAAAGAAGGATAATAGGAGGTTGAAGGCTGTGAGGTATTACAAAGGTGCTTTCCATTCCTTACTCTTCCATGTAGTCAAACCCTTATATAGCTTCCTAGAGCCTTCCTGCTTTGCTAGGGTGGATGAGTGTAGCCAGAAGGTTTCTCCAGTCCTGCCTGGCCCTGCAGTCTTTCAGCCACTTACAAAATAGTCATCCAGAGGCTTAATATTAAGTACCAATTGCATGGTCTATGGCAGGCTTCTTGCTAGCTAGCTCTTAAAACTTAATCCATATTTATTAATCTGTAAGTTGCCTCGTAGTTGTGGCACATCAGTCTGCTGGCATCTTATTGTTCCTTCTGCAGCAGCAGCTGGCATCTCCCTCTCCTCTCCTTTTTTCTCTCATTATATCTCTTGGATTTTCCCTTCTGCCTCTAAGCTGCCTTGCCATAGGCCAAAGCAGCTTATTTATTAACCAATGGGAACAACATATATTCACAACATACAGAAAGACATCCCTCAGCACTTCCCCTTTTCTATCTAATCAAAAAGGAAGGTTTTAGCTTTAATATAGTAAAATTATACATAACAAACAGTTATCAAGCATGAATTACAGTTACAATATCTAGTCTATTTGTATTTGGCAAAATTAAAGAAAATATTTTATCATCTATTCTATATTTGTGAGTCTAAAGTTTCATATCTAATTTATCTTTTATAATAACCAAGAAAAATTATATCTATCTAGTCTTCGACTACATCCAAGACCCCAGAAGGATATAATATTACCTAAGCAAACAGGAAGTGCTTTGTAAGCAACTTCTAAAATTCTGGAAATGACAGAAACAGCTGGCTGCCTGGACAGTCATCCAAAGTTCTTCAGCAATGTTAGAGTATCCATCTTCAGCCTACAGGCCTAAAGTTTTTCAGTTGCTTCTCCCTGTGTCCTGCAGAATGTCTGGCAGTCTCTTCTGTGAAGCAGGAACCTGAAGGATCATCTTGCCTTGTTTTGGTAAAAGTTAATGGTCATTTTTCCATGGGTCCTGCATGTTCAGTTGATACAACATTTTGTCAAGCAGTCCAGGCAAGAACAGTTTCTTGCCCAAATGGCTAACTTTTGCCATAAGGAAAGCAAACTCCATAGGGAGTTTCTTCAATGCCCATCATCTTCTTTGAAGTAAATCAGTGCTGCTAGGAGCATATGTATCTCATTGTCCAGAAAGTCTAAGTTTTTAAAATGTTTCAAATTCCATATTCTGTAGCTTTTTGAAGTGTTTGAAGATTATCTACCTAACTGAAATATATTTATGTATACCTAGAAAACTAACATGACTATGAGTGTGATTATCATAGATGACTAATTATTAATCTGTATTTCTTAATTATATATTACAATTTCAAATGAGCTGTACAAACATAATATCTTAAATAAGAGTAGAAATATACATATAGTATAACAAAATTAACTTTAAATTTGTATCAATAAACTAAAATCCATAGCAATGTAAAACATTTTGAACAAATTGCTTTTTAAAAGACTCAATAATCTACTTTTTCATCCTATTATATCTACAATATCCCCTTTTCTTCTCTAGAAAGAGATCACATTTATGATAAACCCACTTTAAATAAAAATAAACATTTATAAACAATATTTTGGGAATTTGGGCATAGATTCTTCTATTACTTCCTGCTGATTGAGGGTGCTGATGATCTGATGGGGATCCTGAGAAAATTAAGAATTATAATTAAATTTTGACTGTAATAGTCTATGAGGATGGATCATCTCAGCCA
This sequence comes from Peromyscus maniculatus bairdii, assembly GCF_049852395.1. Lineage (NCBI taxonomy): Eukaryota > Metazoa > Chordata > Mammalia > Rodentia > Cricetidae > Peromyscus > Peromyscus maniculatus. Next base: position 25,021,970 of record NC_134858.1, read on the forward strand.
GTTGCTTTGAAGCTGATTTTGGATGTTGGATCATTTGGGCCATGGTGTCATCAGAGACCTTTTAGGGGGTCTTGGCTGATCAAACTATATTAGCCTGAAAGCAATCCACAGGTTCTCATCTTCTGTGGAGACAAAAGCAGAACCTCTTTCCCAAAGCAATGTATCCTTAGACATAAATTTTGAAGTCAAGATACCTTAAAAAATTTATATATATATATATATATATATATATATATATATATATATATATATATATAGGTTTAACTCAGTAGCCTTTACAGTCAAATGTCTTTCTGCAGTAAAAAAATCCCAAAGACAATATAATCCAGACTCTCTATGTGATTTCTATCTTTACATGGTGCTGTGGAATGTCCTGTATGTTATAAATATATGTTGCTATGATTGATTGATAAATAAAACACTGATTGGACAGTTGCCAGGCAGGAAGTATAGGATAGGTGGGACAAACAGAGAAGAGAGGCTGGGAGGTTGAAGCTGGAGGAGATGCCAGCCTGCCCTTCAGGGAGCAACATGTAAAGGCAATAGGTAAAGCCATGGAACATGTTGCGACATATAGATTAACAGAAATGGGCTGAGTTAAATGTAAGAGCTAGTAAGTGGTAAGCCTGAGCTAATGGCCCAGCAGTTTAATTAATACAAGTTTCTGAGTGATTATTTTATAAGTGGTTGTGGGAGTCCATGGTGCTGGGCAGGACTGGAGAAAATTCCAACTACAACATGGCTTATTTTTTTAATGTTATTTTTATTGTCTCTTTAAAGACTTTATTTTTTTTTTTCCGAGACAGGGTTTCTCTGTGTAGCTTTGCGCCTTTCCTGGATCTCGCACTGTAGATCAGGCTGGCCTCAAACTCACAAAGATCCACCTGCCTCTGCCTCCCGAGTGCTGGGATTAAAGGCATGTGCCACCACCGCCCGGCTAAAGACTTTATTTTTAAAAATTATTTATTTCTGTATATAACTGTCTATCCTCCTTTTCCTCTCTCTTCCAGGCCCATGTACATTTTTATACATAATGTAAACCATTTAGAGGTTTATTCCATCTGAATCTGTATTTTGTGTATCTATAACCCTTTTCTGATCATTGCACACTGCAGCATGGCTAAGATTGAAATGGCAGCCCTGGCTGCTGACTCCACCCACTTCAGCTTTTCAACATGGTGTGATAGGAATTCCAGCCAAGCTCCCATGGTCACATACGCCCGGCGAGACACTTAATAATTTCTGGGTCATACATCCTAAGTAATCCATGTCTGCATAGTCCCGTAAATTGTGCACAGCATGACCACGTGATCCATGTGCATTCGAGGGGTATTCCTTAAAAGGCAGATCCCATGTAACCTCCCCCTTCTCCTCACATGTCTTTCCAGCAGGCCTGATCGCATCCTGTCCTTTCCTCCTCTTAATAAAACTCTTGATAGCGACTTTTCCTTGCAGGGTAAGAGAGCCGCATAAAAACAATATGGTGGAGGTACCCAGGAGAGTCATGCTTATCCCACCAACTCTGGGGTCCATTCTGCCATCAGGTAGCATGCAACTGGCACATAAACCCTTTTTGTCTGTATGAGTAAAGACCAAATCCACCATGCAGTGTGCTCTGCAGCTTGGAGACACCTCTGTGCACTGAAGCAAGAGTCTGCCATGCTGCACTCAAGCCCAAATGCTGCAGCATCTCATGGCCTACATGAGACATAAAGTAGGAAGCTGTCTGGGGCTCTGTTTTAGAATCTCTTATTAAGTTCTCTCAGATTTTAAGTCGAAACTTGAGTCAACATTTTGGGTAGTCAAATGTAGTTGAAAGTTTCTTTGTCCTGCCCAGCCCTGTGACCCCCTCAGCCACTTATAAAATAATCATTCAGAGGCTTAATATTAATTACCAATTGCATGGCCTATGGCAGGCTTCTTGCTAGCTAGCTCTTATAACTTAATCTATTTCTATTAATCTATAAGTTGCCATGTGGCCGTGGCATTACCAGTCTCCTGGCATCTTGTTGCTCCTTCTGCAGTGGCAGCTGGCGTTTCCCTCTTTTCTTCTTTCTTCTCTCATTGTCAGTAGATATTACACAGGTAAAGGCTTGAGATGAGCCCTGCTTTAGAGGTGGCTCTACTGGTCTGCCACTGCTGTAAGAACGTGCCATGGAAGCCTGTTGGGAGATTACTAACACGTGAAGCAGAACTACACAGCTGTAACAGCTCAAATTAGAACTGTGTAGGAATCCAGGGTAGGTCAGCTGGTGCCCAGAGGTGAAGGTGATACTATTCAAGACCAAGACTGACATGATGATGAAGGCAGGATTTTTTTTTACCAAGTGTTCATGGTCCTAAGAGTTTATAGCAATAAATACTACTCTATTCCATTGACACATTAATTTTTTTGAGATAGAATCTCTGGTATTCCAGGCTGAGGATGACCTTGAACTTCTGATTTTCTTGCCTCTGCCTTTTGAGTGCTGAGATTATAGGTGTACACCACTACACCCAGTTTATGCAGTTCTGGGGGTTAAATAGAGGATTTTGGTATTGTTAGGCAAGTATTCTAGGCACATCCCCAGTCATGGGGTTGATCTTTAATGTGTCATTATTGAGAAAAGTAGGAACTGATGGACAGGAGTAACTGATGTTCTTAACTGCTGAAGGACTAAAGAGCCAAACTGTATCTATACATATTTAGAACAAATCACAGGTAAATTCCTATATAAATCTGCTATGGGTCTGGGGTTATTCAGAAGTTCACTGTCTGACCATGAATAAATTTTATCAAAGAAGAGGCTTTATTCAGATACTAGTACCTGGACCTCATTCAAGAGCACTCTCAAGACACGGTGCCTAATTTCCTAGTTAGGGGTTTATAAAGGCAAAACTCACAAGGCTGCATACTTACTGCCTTTGTAAAATCATGGGCAAGCATACATCCTCACATATTTCCTACCTACATGTAATCAGGCACACATCCTGCCTACATGTAGTCAGGGGCAAGCAAGCTTGTTCACAGAAGTGAAAGCATGTGGTTTGTACAAAACCATGCAATTACAAGAACAGCAGCTCCCAGCATTCAAGGAAATTATCTGTCCTTGGGCAGTGAGGCTTACAGGTTTGAGTCATTTTTTAAATAGTTAAATAAGCACAGTGATTTTAAACTTTTAAACATAATGCTCATCCTCACAAAATTAGTGTGAGAAAAAATTTATTAGAACTCAAATCCTGATACCATTTAGAAACAATACTTTTACTTACAAAGAATCTAGGAACACTTTTATATATCAAAACACCATACGCATGTCAAAACATGTTTGATTTCTGAGGCAGCGAAAAGAAACTGGAGTCTGACCTTCAACAGATAGGACTGTGTTTATTAGCCTACATAGAGAGGGGTAGCCTCTCTCCTGTGAGAAACTGAGGGGTCTGCCAGGGGGAAAAGCTGGTGTTGACCCTTTTTGGGGGAGGTGAGAGGCTTGAGAATGGGGAAATTGTTGCAGCCCTGTATGCTACATGCAGAAAGTTTCTCTTTCCTGGGATTGTCTGCATCAATCAAAGACAGATTATCTTGGAAAATGGGTTATCTCTGCAAGCATTCCTTTCTGGGCTGACTGAGCAAGGTCATCTGCAACCTTCCAGGAATACTATTTTGTAACCAAGGTCCTCTATCAAAAAGTAAGGATTATAAACTGGTAGAAAGTATTTGCGCCTCATAGACTAGACACAGAACTAGTGTACCACTGCATTGGAAACACCTCTTCAAGAATCCAAGTACAAGAAGTAAACACTTGGAAGCATGCGCAGAACAGAGCACACAAATGGTGCCTTTTTGCTCTCAAGCTGCAGAGCTCTGTTTAGAACTTCTGCTTAGTGGACTAGTGTGAATAAACCTAACCTGATTCAACAGTATGCTCCTTCTTCTAGTCCCCCACACGCTTAATTTCCCTCTGCATACGCTTGCCCCAAGTTTCTTCTAATATAAAATTTAAAAATAGCATAGTTTTTGTAACTTATCTTCTGCTTGGTCGTTATCTCACATTTTAGGGACTGATGGGCCTTGAATGTGCATAGAGGTTTAGCAGGAAAGAGAGGAAGTGGTGCAGGCTCTGAGGAGAGCCAGCCCTGCCTTGCAAGACAAGCACCTCAGGGGGCCCATCATGGGGTCAGTGTGGCTGGAATGGATGAAGGAGCCGCTGACTCAGAAAATCTTAGGGTTTCAATGTCCCCAGATGCATAAAGATCTTTTCATATGTTCCTGTCTCAATTTCAGGGTCTCAGGACATGCCAAGTCAGGCTGTTTGGGGTGTGGGAGGTGCAAAATGTTTGTTTAAGCCTATGCTTTCAGATAGAAGTCTGTTTTAATCAGGTTCTCTAGAGGAACAGAATCACACCTGCTTTGCCCCCAGTTCCTCCCCACCCCCCACTTTCCTCCAGTTCCTCTCCATCCCCCCACTTTCCCTCCACTTCCTCCCATCCCCCCACTTTCCTCCAGTTCCTCCCCATCCCCCACTTCCCCCAGTTCCTCCCCATCCCCCCACTTTCCCCCAGCTCCTCCCCATCCCCCACTTTCCCTCAGTTCCTTCCCACCCCCCACTTCCCCTCCAGTTCCTCCTTATCCCCCACTTTCCCTCAGTTCCTCCCCATCCCCCACTTTTCCCCAGCTCCTCCCCACCCCCCTACTGGCCTGCCCAACTAGCCGAACCCTTACTAACTTGCTGCTGTGTTCTGAGTGCTGATTTCCTCTCAAGGCCAACATGCTGACACTTGAGTCCCAATGTGATAACGTTGAGCTCTTAGAATGCTAGCAGATCTATGGCAGTCTGTTGAAGGAGAATTGTCACCAATAGTCTTACTCAGTTAAGAACTCAGCATGCAACAATACTAACTGACCAAACACTGATGTCATAGCGACAAGATTGTCGTTGAGTAACCTTTGCTTTCTGACTGGATTTGATTCATGTTCCACAAGAAGCAATTCATGTCTGTACTGTAAACTGGTCAAAAGCTATTCCCGGGGAGGTCATAGGCCCTGGAGGTGTGTGTTGTTTTGCTAAATAAACATGATGTGCCTATCAATCACCTTCTAAATATATGTCCATGCCTATAGATTAGTGCCACTGTCAGTTCTGGTCAGAGGAGCCTCTCTCCGCAGTGGTCAGGAGTGGCTGCATGACTGGTCAGCATGCTGAGAATAAATGACTGTGAACGCCCATCACCCTATTCAAGGTCCATGGTACATCATGGAAGAAGGGGCAGACAGAATGCAAGAGGCAGAGGCCAAGTGGGGAATGGTATGGAACACTGACTCTCGGGCATGGCATGGTTACTGTATTCTTTTTCTGTTAATGTACTATTTTTATGAATCATTCAGGAATTTTATATCATGTACCTGATCAAACCCACCTCCCATGCCTCCCCACCCCTGTGCCCCCCCAACCAAAAAAAAAAAAAAGAGAGAGAGAGAGAGAGTGAAAAAGCAAGTCTAATTTGTGTTGCCCATATACTTACTGGAGCATGGTAAAAGTCCCAGTGGCCAGCCCCTTAAAGGAATTTGAGTCCTTTTCTACCCACACCCCTGCCAGAAGCCATCAGTTGTGGAGAGTTACACGTCAGCATCCTTATCACAATTTTTAAGAGTTTTCTCGATGGTTTTCTCTCTAGGCTGTTGCTGGGTGGGGTGGGGTAGGGGAAGGGATTGTCATGGAAGCCTGCTATGTCCCTCTTTCTCAACTATGCATCTGCAGTCATCGATAGCAACGCCAAAGTAGCTTTCTTCCACATGGTTTCTGGTGCAAGCATGGACCACAGACCTCAGCATGGTGGCAGGCTCGGGTGGCAGTACAGACCACAGACATCAACACAGTCTTTGGCCACAGCGTGCACCATGGACCTTCATAGCCCTAGGTAGCAGCACAGGCTAAGGACATCAACATGGCCTCCAGGGGCAGCAAGGACAATAGAGGTCTTTTTGAGGAGGTCCAACCCAGAAAACAAGCTGTTTGTCATGGTGAACATTCCGTCATTGCTAAGAACCAGGGCGAGCACAAGCTCTGGGCTGCTGCACACCACCCTGTTGGCCCTGCCAACCTTTGCATCTCTAGTCCCATGTGTCTCCACCATGCACTACAGCTCCATTCCTCCATCTTTCTCACCTCTCCATCATTGCATATTCCTTTGTCATAGTGGCACTGGAAACTACAGTGTGTCACACAGTATATATATAGCTCAAATAGCTTTACATGCAAGCATTCATTATAGTAGGTTATTGATCTGGTTCAAGGTTTCTGGTTTCTGAAGCACCATAAATACTGGACCATTGCTGAGACCTGTCTCATCAGACATCCTACTGTTGGCCAGAGTCAGGGTGATACTGAGGCTAGACAGAGCATTAGGTGAGAGATTCTGTGTGAGCTCCTAGCTGCCACACACCTCCATGCCCTCAGTGACTGACACCCAAGGCTCCCAAGCTCAATCTTTGTGCTTGTAGCCTGCATAGCCCCCCCCCCGGCCCCCACACACGCGCTCTTCCCCCAGCAGAACAAGCAGCGTGGGCTCCAGCCAAAGCTCCATGTTGGGGGCAAACCAGCTTGTGGGCCTAGGACTGGCACTATTCAGCAACGACGTTTCTGGGGGAGCTACAGGCTGCTGCACATCCCCCTGTCCTTGGTGCTGGCCTCCTTGAGGTTTACCAGGCATGAGTGTTGAGCTTGTAGGCTGCCCCGAACTGTCTTCGAGCAGGGCCAACAGCACAGGCTACAGCTGAGGCGGCTCCATGCTGGGGGAAGACCTGCTGGTGGGCCTAGAGCCAGCCCTATTCAGTAATGATCTTTTTCTCCAGGGGCTCCAGCCAGCCTCCGCACATTTCCCTGAAGTCAGTGCCGCCAGCCCCATGGCTCATTGGGCAGGACCTTTGTGCTTGATGCTTGCTGGCTGAGATGTGGCAGTGAAAGGTATCGTTTCATCATTCTCCGCTTCAAAGCTCTCTTCTGCCATCTTTCTTTCTAATTTCCTGAGTTCACTTTTTAAAAGCATCTTCCCATAACACTTGTTTCCCCCAACTTCAGTTGTTCCGGGGCTACTGCAGACTCTGCAGACTCTTTTTCTGCCACTACCCCACCCCTCAGGGCCTTCATGGGTCTCTCACACTCCTTGGAGCTTCGCAGAGGGTACAGGTAGCCTCCACCATCTTTGTTTTCCCTGGTTTACTGCATCCTTGAAATCAAAGTATTTGTGATTACCAGCATAAGATCTGTGCAAGATGAAGACCATCGGCACCCTGTCACAGACGGTGGAGGGGCTTATGGGGCCCCAATCCTTCCTGAGAATTTACACTTAGTTAATGGGTGATGGGAGAGGGGGAGAGACACTTTCTTCAGTGGTGTGACAATGATAAGGTGGACACAGTCCCAAACCAGGCTCTTGTCAACAATCCTAATGAAACTCCCTGGGTCACAAAAAGAAAAAGGAAGTAACGTGAAAGTAGAAAGCGGGCGGGTTGGGAAGAGGAAGGGGATCAGCAACAGGAGGAGGGGACAGGAGAGGGTGACTCGGAGTGGATACAACTAAAATACATCTTGCCCAGGTATGAAATGCAACAATGAGACCATTACTACGTGTCTTGGGCTTTTTTTTTTTTTTTTTAAATGAATCACTTTTTATTTATTTATTTATTTATTTTGTATGCAGCATGTATGACCAGAAGAGGGCACCAGATCTCATTACAGATGGTTGTGAGCCACCATGTGGTTGCTGGGAATTGAACTCAGGACCTCTGGAAGAGCAGTCAGTGCTCTTAACCTCTGAGCCATCTCTCCAGCCCTAGAGGAAAACTTTTACTTGGAGCTGGCTTACAGTTCAATGGTTTGGTCCACTGTCATCACAGTGGGAAGCATGGCAGCGTACAGACAGACATGATGCTGGAGAATAGCTGATCTACATCCCGATCAGCAGGCAACAGGAAGAGAGAGTGACACTGGGCCTGTCTTGAGCATCTGAAACCCCAAAGTTCATCCTCAGTGACAAACTTCCTCCAACAAAACTATACCTACTCCAACAAGACCACACTTCCCAACAGTGCCATTCCCTATGAGCCTATGGGGGCCATTTTCATTCAAACCACTACATTATGTATAATTAGCATAAACTTTCAAAAGTATTTTAATGCTGTATTTGTACTGATATTAAAGTTTTACTATTATCATTATTCACTAAGAATATTGTATAACAACTATTTATATAAGTTACAGGCCTTGTAAGTAATCAAGAGAAAATTTAAAGTGTATAGGAGTATTGCATACTGTCATGTTATATAAGGAAAGAGCACCCCTGGACTTTAGTATTCACAGGGTATTCTGTGATCAATACTTTTTGGATACTGAGGGAAGAGTGTATTATTGAATGTGATGAAAGAAAAAAGTCAATCATGAATTTATGTTCAGCAAAAAACAATTCTTATTTTAAAAAATATTTATTTATTATGTACACAGTGTTGTGCCTGCATGTATGTCTGCACACCAACAGAGGACACCAGATCTCATTACAGATGGTTGTGAGCCACCATGTGGCTACTGGATATTGAACTCAGGACCTCTGAAAGAACAACCAGTGATGTTAACCTCTGAGCCATCTCTCCAGTCCACAAAAACAATTCTTTAGGAAAGGTAGTGTAGAGGTACTTTTGAATAAACAATGGTTTAAATATTTTTTCTGTTGCTATGATAGATTAATCATTAGCAGCTAATGGAAGCCAGAGCTAATTCTGGCTCACATCTGGGGTGCAGTCTATCATGGCAGGGAAGTCAAGATCACAGGAGCTTGAAGCAGCCAGCCACCTGCATCTGTAGTCAGGAATGTATGCTGTCGCTCAGTTCTCTGACCCTGCCACATAGTGCCTGGCTTCAGATGCCCTCTGGAACCACGCAGAAGATTCAGTGACCCCTCCAATCTTGCACTTTTTGTGCCTCTGCAGCCAGTACTACATAGTGACAATGCCAAGTTCTTCCAGTTCAAGATGGAGCCTGGACCCCTTGGGCCTGGATCAGATCCTGGATCAGCTCATGTGTGCTGACCCTGGGAAAACACACTCCTAGACAGCTGCTTTCAACAACTTTAGCTTGGGCTTTCTTCCTTTAAATGAATTTAGATTTTCACAAGATGGACTCTTCCAGGCTTAGGCTCTTTGGTCGCAGGACACTTTTTCCTGTTGTACCATGAAGCACAAGCATTTTTCTCTTGAGTCATGATGATCTCCTTAACAATTACAGCCGCTTTCTTTCTCAGTACCACCCTGAACATTCTCTTGTATCTTTAGTATTGTAGTTGTAAATGCTTACATTTAAAAGAATAAAGATCTGATAGTAAATTGTATTCTAAGGCACTTTAAAAAAGAAGAATAAATTGAGCATAAAAGTGGAGAAAGGAAGGAAGAAATGGATTATAGTAGAGATGTGTCTTAACAAAGTAATAGAGAAAACAGAAAAGTCTTTTTAGAAAAGATCAGCAAAACTGACATGCATTTAACTACACAATATTTTAAAATGAGATGACTCAACCGATTAAAAAGAGAAACATTACATCAGATCAGAACCAATTTTGTAAAAATTGAGAGGATTATAAGGCAATACTATGAACAATTTGTTCCCAACAGATTTGGTACTTTAGAAAAACTTCTTGAAATATAATCCATCAAGGCTGAATCTGAATCTTTAATAGAAAATCTGGACAGATTTATAAATATTAAAGATTTTTATATTATATATAAATATATATAAATATTTAATATTAAAAATATTAAAGTGATAAAGCCCCTCCTAATATAGAAAAGTCCAGAGCCAGATGGCTCAACTGAGGGACTGTGCCACGTATTTAATTCCCCAATTTTTTCAAAAACAACAACAAAACCAACAAACAAAAAACTCAACAGGGAAGAACACTTTGAAACTCATTTTTTTTTTGGTCAGCATTGACATGATACCTAAGCCAAAGGCACCAAAAGAGGGGAAATCTAGAGATAAATGTCCTTTATGAACACTGATGTCAAATCCTTAATAAGATGTAGCAAATGTAATGCATCAACATACTGCAAGGATGCTTCAGCATCTGGAAGTCAATGTAATTAACTCCTTATATTAACAGGGTGAAGAAAGCAATCTGTTGCAATCCTAATTGGCATTGATTTGAAGCTGTGGATCTACTTCGCTAAGCTGCCTGACTGGTTGGCACAGTATCCTGACATTTCTACGGATGCTTTATCCAGGAAGTGGTTTGGGGGCAACATCCCTCTTTCAATACTAATTTTGACTTTTAAAATGAGTCTTCCTCTTCTCCTGTCCATTCTTGTTAATGATTTTCATTAAAATTTGTTTTTTCAAAGATCATTTTTGTTTGCAGTAAAATTCTCTATTTTCCTCTCTATTGCTTTCTTGGTCTCTAATTAAGTTAATTCTAATTTTTGTTTGTTTTCTTTAATTTTCTTTTGCTTGCTTTGATTTTATTTGTTCTTTGACAATTTTTTTAAGGCAGGGCCTTGGCATTTGGCTCATGCACAAAGCCTTGGATTCAATCCTCCATAATATTGGTAAGATTGTCGTGGTGACAGATGTCTATAACCTCAGCTCTCTAGAGTCAGTGGAATCAGAAACTCAAGGCTATCTACAGCCCTATAGCAAGTTTAAAGCCAGACTGGGCTATATGAGAAGCTCTCAAAAACAAAACAAAATACCAGAAAAATGAATTCATCCAAGTGAAAATGTATGTTATTGATTTGAGATTACTCTTTTCTAATACAGGCATACAGGTAAGCTTACCTTTGTCATACTGTTTCCCCCCATTTTTTTTTTTTTGGTATTGGAAATTGCACGGAGGCACTGCACATGCCAGTGAAGTGCTATATCCCCAACTTTGTTTGTACCTTTGTGTTTATTCTACAAACTATTCATGTGAATTCAGTTCAAATCTGTTCAAGTACCCTAATCATTTTACCCAGGTATCCTTTATCAGTATGCTGTTTAGTTTTCAAATATTTCCAAAAATCTCCCTTTCCCCCATTGTTTGTAATTTAATTTTCTGTATTTAGAAAATATACTTTTGATGGGGGTTACATTGAATCCATAGACTATTTTATGTTTTATACCCACTTTCACAATATTAATTCTGCTAGTACAGGCCTGTGGATGGTATTTTCAAAGTCTTGTCCATTCTTCAATTTCTACTTTTGAGTGTCTTTAAGTTTTTATTATAAAGGTATTTCAATTTTCAATGCCATTTTTCATAGGACCAAAAAAGAAAAAACAACAAACAAACAAACAAACAAAAAACAACAAAAAAACCAACCCATGAATTTCATATGGAAACACAAAAGACCAAAGATAGATAACCAAAACAATCCTAAGCAAAAGAACACTCCTGGAGGTATCACAATACGTGACCTCAAATTATACTACAGAGCCATAGCGACAGAGACAGAGTGGGTACTGGCTCCAAAACAGACCCACATACCAATGGGACACAATAGAAGACCCAGAAATAAATCCATCTAGGTATAGTTGCCTAATTATTGACAAAAATATAAAAAATATATACTGGAGAAAAGACAGACTATTTAACAAATAGTCCTGAAAAAGCTGAGTATGTACAAGCACAAGAATGACTTTAGAACCATATTTCTCACCTTGCATAAAACAAATTCAAAGTGATTAAAGATCTTGATTTAAAACTAGATATGACCCTAAGAGTTGATAAATAAGATTATAATGAAGCTAAAAAAAAATCTTCCTCATAGCAAAGGAAACTATCCACAGAGTGACACTCTACAGGATGGAAGAAAATGTTTGTGAACTATTCAGCCTGTGGTTTAATGTGCAGAATAGATAAAGAATAAGTCAAAAAGTTAAACACACACACACACACACACACACACACACACACACACACACACACACACACACACACGAAAAACAAAAACCCTGCAAAACCTCTACTCATCAATAAATGGGCCAATGCACTGAACAGGCAGTTCTCAAAAGAAGCAGCACAACAAATACCAATAAATATTTTTTAAAGTATTCAAAATGCTTAGCCATTAGAAAAATGCAAATTAAAAGTACTTTGAGATTCTATCTCATCCTAATAAAAACGGCTATCATTAAGAAAAGCTTAGCCGGGCGGTGGTGGTGGCGGCGGCGGCGGCGGCGGCGGCGGCGGCGCACGCCTTTAATCCCAGCACTCGGGAGGCAGAGGCAGGCGGATCTCTGTGAGTTCGAGGCCAGCTTGGTCTCCAAAGCAAGTTCCAGGAAAGGCGCAAAGCTACACAGAGAAACCCTGTCTCAAAACAACAACAACAACAACAACAACAACAAAAAAAAAAAAAAAAAAAAAAAAAAAAAGAAAAGAAAAGAAAAGAAAAGCTGTTTGCAACTGATAGCTGCTGGCAAAGGGAAAGTCAGTTTTCTCTAACAGAGTGTCACCAACTGTATCAATTAGAGTTCAGGGGAGGCCCAAGCATAGGAGTAGTTGGTCAACACCTAATGAACTCCACGTTTTTTGTTTTTGTTTTGCTTGTTTGTTTCTAGGCTTTTTGCTTCATTTTGTTTTGGCATTTTTTTTAATTGTATTGTTTTTTTCACTTGTTTGTTTTAATTTTCTTTTTCCATTTTTTTTTTTTTCTTTTTTGGTTTTCTGAGACAGGGTTTCTCCATGTAGTTTTGGTGCCTTTCCTGGAACTCACTCTGTAGACCAGGATGGCCTCAGACTCACAGAGATCTGCCTGCCTCTGCCTCCCGAGTGCTGGGATTAAAGGTGTGTGCCTCCACCGCCCAGCCCATTTTTTTTTTTTTTAAAGAGAGAGAAAACATGAAATATGGTGGGTAGGAAGATGGAGAGGATCTGGGAGGAATTGGGGAGGGAAAATGATTAAAATACATTGTATGAAAACATTTTTAAATAAAAAAATATAGAAAGAAAATAAAAGGCAAGGTGGTGCTGGAGGCAGGCTTTGCATAGGGAGGGGGGGAGCAGGGCCCCCTGGAGGGAGCCCTGTCCACGTGGGGGAGCAGGCAGGGACTTACATCTGAATTATGAGATGTTATCAAGCTTATTCTTTAATTGCTGCCATTCTTTGCTCTCTCGTGAATGTCTTCTTGTCATATGTGATCATTTCCTCTGTTTTTCTTTTGTCTTGTTGGTTACTAATTGCTGTATTAAAAAACAAATCCCTATTTTTTTTTGTATAATATTAGGTGTTAAGTGTTTCAATGTGGTCCATCAGTTCATGAATTTGCCATTAGCGTAATATCAAATCAAGATCCTTGTATTGGTCTTTAAGCTTCTGTCATGTCAGCCATTGCTAAAATTTTTAATTGGTCGCTTATGATAGCCAGCCATTCGGTCTTCTTTCATTATCGCCTGTTCTTTGCCATGAGCTCATGGTCCCCTCTTGGTGGCATCGCTCATTAATGATAAAATTCTTACAGTCTTATTTGATCTTTGCTGGTGTCCTGGCATTGTTCATTCTATTGTTTTTCATTGTGCTGTCTTTTCCTCAGGGGCTTCGTATTCTTGCCTGAGTGATTATCACTATAGGGAAGAGTCTTCCGCCTGGGTCCTAGACCCTGGACATGGTCTCAAGAGGACCTCAGTGCTGAACACAGTGTAGGCCTGATTGGCCTGTGGCTTGAAATGTCTGGCTTTGGAAGAGAATTCTTTTTAGTTTCTTTAGGATAAATGACCCCTTTAACTTGTTACACTTTTATTCATGGCTGATTGGTAGCTCCTATTTGACTGGAATGTGTGAAGGTCTACTTAAAGAAAAAAAGGTAATAGTCGTGTGTGTGTGTGTGTGTGTGTGTGTGTGTGTGTGTGTGTTAGAATATTATTTCAAGGTGTATTACTTTTGTTTAAGTTGCATTTGTTCAACACTGTGAAGCTGTGTTGCTGTGCCTGTCTAAAACACCTGATGGTCTAATAAAGAGCTGAATGGCCAATTGTGAGGCAGGAGAAAGGATAGGTGGGGATGGCAAGCAGAGAGGAAAAGGAGAAATCTGAGAGGAAGAAAGATCAATGAACTAGAGAGGAAGGAGGAGGACTCCAGAGGCTAGCCACCCAGCTATCCAACCACCCAGCCACCCAGCCACCCAGCCACCCAGCCACCCAGCCACCCAGCCACCCAGCTACACAGCAAGACATGGAGTAAGAGTAAGATTTGTAGAAATAAGAGAAAGGCAAGAAACAAGCCAAGCTAAGTGCCGGCATTTATAATTAAGAATAAGCCTCTGTGTGTGGTTTATTTGGGAGATGGGTGGCAGGCCTCCCCAAAAGAGTAAAAAGAATAAAAACCAACAACAACACATGTGTGTTTAATTTGTATTTTGATTTTCTTCTTGACCCAAGAGCTTAACAAATAGATTCAGTCCCCCTATTTGCTCTTTGTAAGTTCATTCTTGTGATTCCTGGTTTACTGCATTGTCACAGGGGCCTGTCTTCTGTTCTCATTCTACTTATAGAAAGTAATTTTCTGCTTAGTAAATGTTATGTGTGTTTTATGGGCAAACACACAAAAGATGGTTTCTACCTTTTAACAGTGTCCGTGTGAATTAAGGTTTTTAGCTTAGCTGCTGCTTTGGCTTATATACAATCTTCCTTCTAAAGCAGTGGTTCTCAACCTGTGGGTCATGACCCCTAGGTTCACACATCAGATATTTGCATTACAATTAATAACAACAGGAAAATTATAGTTATAAAGTAGCAACAAAATAATTTGGTGGTTGGAGGTCCCCATAACATGAGGAACTGTATTATAAAGTGTCGCAGCATTAGGAAGGTTTAGAACCACTGGTCTAGAGGTTTATGTGTTGGAAGCCTGGCCTCCAGTGTGGCAGTTTGGAGATGATAGGGCCTTTAAGAGTTTGAGAATGAAGGCTTATGGGGGCTTCACTCTCATGGTTAGATTAATGCTGCTTACATGAGTGGGTTGAGTCCTGTAAGAGTGGATTTAGGTCACACTAGAATAGGGTGTTCTAAGCCCTTAGGCATTACCTGAGTTCTTTTCCAGATGTAGTCTAGTCATTGTGCTGGCACTTGCCATGAAGCCTCCCCTGAGCTGAACTGGTGGCACTGTTCTGTTCTCCAGAACTGGGATTAAACAATATCAATCCCAGTGACAGACCAAAGAACAGTCTAGTCTAGCTTGATGAACCAAGGGTTTTACTTGCAGGGGAAAGGATAACTCAGAGACTGCTATATTACAAAAAAAGTCCATCTTAGCATGCATGGAACTCACAAAGAGCAGCATCCCTAGAGCTCCCTGCCCATTTCATGACTTTATGGTCAATTTCATTGTAAAGTCTTTGCTCATCCACCAGTTACTTACTGTTTATGTGACCTAGGGGCAGGCTTTGTGAGTTTTTTTCTTTTTGGTTTTTCAAGACAGGGTTTCTCTGTGTAGCTTTGGAGCTTTTCCTGGAACTTACTCTGTAGCCAAGGTTGGCCTTGAACTCACAGAGAACTGTCTGCCTGTGCCTCCTGAGTGCTGGGATTAAAGATGTGTGCCACCGCCGCCCAGCTTGTTTTGTGAGTATTAGACCTTAAAATTCTTTACTATAGTATACTATATGATATGATAGAAATGGTAAAAGGGAATTCCTAGATATATTTCAGAACTTAAAACCAGGAGAATAGCAAATTATCCAAATGAGCCATGCTAATCACATTTGCACTCAAAAGCAGAGCACTTCATCACTTCATTCACTGGAGTAAGAATTGCTGCAGCAGAGGTCAGTGACTCCAAGCAAAAGGTGGGTCAAGGCATGGAGGCCTCATTCTTAAAGCGCCGATGGAAAGCATTCTGTCAATAACCTGAGTGAGCATGCAAGTGGCTTCTTCCTGGTCTCTTGATAAGAGTTCAAGTAGAGCTGATACCTTGACTACTGACTTTGTGACACCCATACCCAGACAGTGTAGCATTTCTGTTCTCTAGAGACTCACACAACAAATGTATGTCGTTTCAAGCAAGTCAACTGAGTTGGTCAGAAATCTATAATAAAGATGGTTGCTTGTGGGTCCATATTCATTCTGAAAGTTGTTAGAAAGAACCCTTACTGCCTCTTCTATGGTGATATTTTATTTGTGCTGAAATGTGATTTTATTTGTATGTTAATAAATAAAGTTGCCTGGAGATCAGAGGTCATAGACATTAATCAGAAGTCTGGCAGTGGTAGCACCTGCCCTTAATCTGATCATATGGCAGGCAGAGTCTCTGTGTGTTCAAGGACACAGCCAGCATGGTGACACACAACTTTAATTCCAGTACCAACCATAGAGACCTGGAGGTCTGTATAGACAGGCGGTGATGAGGAACTCATGTGGTTGGGTTTAGAGCCAATGAGAAGGCAGAACAGAAAGGCAATTAAAAGACAGGACACAGGAAGAAGGTCTCTCTCTCAGGGGAAGGATGGCAGTGAGTGGTAAGATAAGGTGGTCTTAGCTCTTGGCTACTGCTCTGATCTCTGGGCTTTTGGCTCTTTATTTGGCTCTGTGTTTCTTATTTAATAAGACCATTTAGAATTACACCTATACTCTTCTAGCTTCTATTGACTTCATGTTTTATGTGGCCTGTGGAAGTGTAATTCCAGTCTCTGTTTTCTTCTGCTTGCCTCTGCAAACCATTTCTGTGTCATGGAAAAACAGCTTTTCTGAACTGAGAGCTCATGCTAATGTACCATGCAGTCAGTATGAGGTTTTAGATCTGTAAGGATCTCTTTCCTAGGACAAGGGAGGTGGCTCAGTGAATAAGAATACTTGATATACAAGCATGAGCGCCTGTTTGAGTCACTGGAACCTCCTTAAAAGTCTTGTATAACACTTAAAGAGTTGATCAACATCCTTAGCCTGCAGGGAAATGCAAATTAAGATGACTCTGAGATACTATCTTACACCTGTCAGAATGGCTAACATCAATAATTCAAGTAACAGCCTGTGTTGGAGAGGATGTGGAGCAAGGGGAACACTCCTTCACTGCTCATGGGAGTGCAAATTTGTACAACCACTTAGGAAATCAATATGGCAGTTTCTCAGAAAATTGGGAATCAATCTACCTCAAGATCCAGCTATACCAATCCTGGGCATACACCCAAAGGAGGCTCAATCATACTATAAGAACACTTACTATGAAATATGTTCATAGCAGCATTATTCATAATAACTAGAACTTGGAAACAACACAAATGCCCCTCAGCTGAAGAATGGATAAGGAAAACATGGTACATTTACACAATGGAGTACTAATCAGCTGTAAAAAACAATACCCTCATGAAATTTGCAGGCAAATGGATGGAACTAGAAAATATCATCCTGAGTGAGGTAACCCAGACCCAGAAAGACAAATATGGTATGTATTTACTCATAAGTGGATTTTAGGAGTAAACTATAGGATAACTGACCTACATTTCACAGCCCCAGAGGCGCTAGATAACATGGAGGACACATGGATTTCCCTGGGAAGGGGAAACAGAAGAGATCTTCTGGGTAAACTGGGGGGTAGGGGTGAGAGGGATGGAGGATGGGAACTTGAGGGAGCAGGTTGGGCAGGCTGGGTGCAGGAGGTGGGTTGGGGGCAGGACAAAGGGGGAGAGTAAAGAGACATTTTGATAGGGGACCATTTTGGGGTTAGGGAGAAACCTGGTGCCAGGGAAGGCCCCAGAAATCTATAAGGATGACCCCAGCTAAGATTCTTAGCAATAGTGGAGAGGGTGCCTCAACTGGCCATCTATTGTAATCAGATTGGTGACTACTGTGATCATGGAGCCTTCATCCAGTAACTAATGGAAGCAGATGCAGAGATCCACAGTTAATCACTGGGCTGAGCTCTTGAAGTCCTGTTGAGAAAAGTAAGGGGGGGATTATATGAGCCAGGGGGCTCAAGGTCATGACGGGAATACTCACAGAGACAGCTGACCTGAGCTCAAGGGAGCTCATGGACTCTGGACCAATAGTTAGGGAGCCTGCATAGGGCCAACCCAGGCCCTTTGCATGTGTGTGACAGTTGTGTAGCTTGGTCTATTTGTAAGGCTCCTAGCACTGAGATTGGGACCTGTTCCTGGTGCTTAGTTGGCGGTGGCACATACCTTTAATCCTAGCATTCCAGAGGCAGAGATCCATCCAGATTTCTGTGAGTTCAAGGCCACATTGGAAACAGAGCCAGGCAGTACTGGCATACACCTTTAATACTAGTACTGGGAAGCACACACGCCTTTAATCCCAGGAAGTGATGGCAGGAAGCAGAAAGGTATATAAGGCATGAGAACCAGGAACTAGAGCCTTTAAAGCAGTTCAACTAAGGCCCTTTCAGGTGAGGACTCAGAGGCTCTTGGGATAAAGGATTTCCTAGAAGGCTTTTAGCAGCAGTTCAACTGAGACCCTTGGGGTAAGGACTCAGAGGCTTCCAGTCTGAGGAAACAGGATTGACTGAGGAGTTGGCGAGGTGGGTTGGCTGTGGCTCATTCTATTTCCCTGATCTTTCAGCTTTCACCCCAATATGTGGCTCCAGGTTTTTTTTTTTAATTAATAAGACCATTATTTAGCAATTTGTCTTACATTAGACCATCATCTTCTCTGAAGTAAATTGGTGCTGCCAGGAGCAGATATGTCTCATTGCCATGAAAAACTTTAATTAACAAAACATTTTAAATGACATAGTCTATAGAACTTGGAAGTATTTGAAGTCCATCTATCTAAAATATATCTATTTAACCTAGAAAACATATCTAACATATCTACAAATTTTATTGTTATAAATGACTAACTACTGACCTATGTTTCTTGATTGTCCTATATAATTTATATAGCTTTCAAAAACTAGAACTTTGCCTTACATTTTAAAATGAACTTCATAGATTGCACAGACACAATACCTTAAACAAGAGTAGAAACACATATACAGTATGTGGTAACAAAACAACTTTAAATTTGCCTCAATATACAAAACCCTTTAGACAAGAGTATATACAATGTAACAAAAATAACTTTAAATTTATATCAATATAAAAAAACCTTTAAACAAAATTAGAAATATACATATATACACACACTATATATACACACACATATACATATATATACATACATATATATATATAGTGTGTGTGTTGTAACAAATTGGAAATATACATATATATACACACACATATATATAGTGTGTGTTGTAACAAAAATTACCTTAAATTTATATCAATATACAAAAGTTCTTACAAATACAAAATACTTGAGATCAATAATTGTCCTTTATAGTAGGTTCAACAATACACTCTTTTATCCTATCATTCCTATATCCCCTCTTTTTTTCAAAGAGATCCCTGAATATAATATCATTTGCATAATTTCCTCCCTTGTCAATACCAAACAATTAATAAACAACTCCAACTAATGATGACAAGCATCCATAACCCACCAAATTACCAAAAGCCTCCCACACCCCTCTTGGGATGTGGATGTTGCATTCTCCAAACTGCTTCCTGCTGTCTGTGGATGAAGTATCTTTAGGGTCCCAGGGAGAAAAGTTTGAGATAATGACCAAGTACTGGGAAGACCAGGAGTAACCTTTGCTGATAGATATCACCTGTCACGTTTCAGGAGGTCTCTCCTGATCAAACCTGATCCATATTAACACTGAAGGAATATATAGCCTCTCATCTCCTGTGGAGCAAAACTCTAAAGCATTTTTGATTTCCATTTGACAAATACATTTTTTGACTTTTTAAAAGTTAAGGCATTCCTAAAGTATATAGGCTGATTTATTTCAACAGTCCTTGTTTCAATTCCTGGTCTCTTTGTAGCTGTCCTTTGCTTTTCAACACTCAAAAAATTCAAAATCAACACAATAACATACAGGATCTAGACTCCCTGTGAATTTCCCATTTCTACATGGCTTATTCTTTTTACCCTCTCTTTAAAGACTTTATTTTATAAACAATTTTCATTTTTCCATGACTATACCTTTTTTCATTTCTTAAGCCTATGCACATTGCTAAACACACTGTAACCTGTTGAAAGTTTTTTTTTTTCCATCTGGATATCTTCTACTTTTACTGCATATATCTAGTCTTTATTTTATTTTATTTTTTTAGACAGGGTTTCTCTGTGTAGTTTTGGTTCCTGTCCTGAATCTCACTCTGTAGATCAAGCTGGCCTCGAACTCATAGAGATCTACCTGGCTCTGCCTCCTGAGAGCTTTTTTTAACTGCATGAGCAAACTTTAGGCTGATAAGGTCACCTGGATCCTTCATGTATGGCTCTTGGCTGGCTCTGCCTGCTTCTCTGGTCATGAAAGCCAAGCATTGAAACTCATGGCTGGTCGGAGGTTTGTCTGACCAGGAACTGCATTCAATCTTCCTAAAGCTCTAGAATGCTGATGCTTGCAATGTGGCAGGTTTTTTTTTTTTTTTTTTTTTTTTTTTTAATTAGCTTTTTGTTCCTACTTAATGTACTTGCTTCTCAGGAGCTTGCCCACTAGCAGAAACTGTCTGGCAGAAACTCTTAAAGGAACCATAACCATATCCCTCTTTCTTTTGTTCAGCTTTCTCAGGCTCTAGATTGATATTTGAGCCCCAAGATGATATGCCAAAATATTGTTGTTGTTTTTGCTCTTTTGGGGGGCCCACCACCCAGCTCCCAAATAAATCACACACAGAGGCTTATTCTTAATTATGAATACCCGGCCTTATCTTGGCTTAGTTTCTTGACAGTTTTTCTTATCTTAAATTATCCTATGTATCTTTGGCTACCGGGCTTTTCCTTTTCTATTCCAGTATACCTTTCTTTGTTTCTTACTCCATGGTTTGCTGTGCAGCTGGGTGGATGGCCCCTGGAGTCCTCCTCCTTTTCTGGCTCCTAGATCTTCCTCTTTTCACTCCTCTATCTCTTTTCCTCCTCTATTCCCAGAATTCTCCTTCTATTTATTCTCTCTGCCTGCCAGCCCTATCTATCCTTTCTCCTGCCTTGCTGTTGGCCACTCAGTTCTTTATTAGACCATCAGGTGTTTTAGACAGGCACAGTAACACAGGTTCACAGAATTAAACAAATGCAACATAAACAAAAGTAACACACCTTAAAATAATATTCTGCAACAGGAATAAGGCAGAAAAGAGAGAGAGCAAGACACCTGATGTCCTCATCGGGTTCCCATGTTAAATATACACAAAAACATACACACAGAGGGTGAGAGAGAAAGGTGTGTGTGTGGGGAGAGACTCTTTCCTAATAAGGTCTCATTTTGAGGTTTTAAATGAGTAAGAATTTTGTAGGAACACTGTTCTTCTCACTATAAAGAGAATGCTGGGTTGGGGATTTAGCTCAGTGGTAGAGCATTTGCCTAGCAAGTGCAAGGCCCTGGGTTCTGTCATTTGTTACTTTAACTGATTGTTTTTCAAAGCATGGTAGTGTTTGTTCTTTGCTCCAACTCTTATTATAGGCAAGAATCTGGGTGTTGGCTGGCTTGGGTGCTTTTCTGAGGTTGTGTGTAGTCTGCATTCATACCCACTCAGGTTGTGGCCACATTCAGCTTCGTGTGTTTGCACTTAACTCTCCATTATCATGTTGGCTATTGGCCAGGCATTAGTCTCAGTTTCTAGAGGGTTTCTGTGTTTTTGCTCTGATCCTCTCCATCTTCAGCACTAACACTGGTGAGCTGAATTCTTCTCACACCTTGAGTCTCTCTGATGATAGCTTCCACTTCTGCCTCCTCTAGCCAGGTTCCTTTCCCACATATGTCTTTTCTTTTCTCCTTTTAAAAAAGATTATTTACTTAACTGTTTCATTTTAAAAATTATTAATGCAGTGTGTGTGTGTGTGTGTATGTGTGTGTGTGTGTGTGTGTGTGTGTGTGTGTGTGTGTGTGTATTAGTGCAGTGCCCAGGGAGGCCAGGCCTCAGATCTCTAAAGTTGGAGTTAGAGGCTGAAGTGAGCTGCCTGACTTGGGTGCTGGGATCCGAATGGGGACCCTCTTCACCAGCAGTACGTGTGTTCACTGCTGAGCCACATCGCATCTCCAGCTCCATTGGCTTTCCTTGCTTATTACATAATTCTCTGCCTTTGGCCAGAGAAACTGTTCTACTTTCTAGGATTCACGTTGCTAGACTGAGATTAAACCATCCCAGTATACCTAAGAACATGTGTGTGTGTGTGTGTGTGTGTGTGTGTGTGTGTGTGTGTGTGTGTGTGTGTGTGTAGGCCAGATAACTTCAGATGTTGCTCCTCAGATGCCACCTACCTTTTTTCTTTCTTTGTTTATTTGTTTGATGCAGGAGGGTCTCTCACTTGCTTGGAATTCATAAGAAGGCTCTGTTGGTTGGCCAATGCTTTTGGGCATCTACCTGTCTCCGTGTCCCCATTGCTGGGATTTCAAGGATGTCCCACCAAGCCCAACTTTTGTTCTATGTGTTCCGAGGCTCAAACTCATTTTACCAACTAAGCTTTCTCTGAAGCTCCATGTCTTCTTTTCTAACTTTGATTTTATTTTCAAAATTCCTTTTGCCCTTTAAAGTGACTTATTCACGTGTTCTGAGGACATCTGCTGAGAGGAGAGCAGTATTGTGGTACCACAAGTTGAAACAGTTTATGTGTTTGTAACGATCCTTATACTCACACATATACATGCATATATTTTAACACACATTTTATTTTTATTTTTTTTTATTTTTTTTTTTTTTGGTTTTTCGAGATAGGGTTTCTCTGTGTAGCTTTGCGCCTTTCCTGGAACTCACTTGGTAGCCCAGGCTGGCCTCGAACTCACAGAGATCCGCCTGCCTCTGCCTCCCGAGTGCTGGGATTAAAGGCGTGCGCCACCACCGCCCGGCCTTAACACACATTTTAAAGCACACATTGTAACACATATTTTTGAACATCATACTAGTGGAATCTCTGGGTCTTTGCACCCTAAAAGCACTTTAAGGAAATAGAAATTTTTCTCCCTTCTTCTGCACCCTAGACCCTTATTGAACATTTGTGACTGAGAGTCTAAAGACAAATATTAGTAACCTGTATTCACATCTCCAGGGTGCTTTGAAGATTAATATCTATAAAAGTTCTAAATTAAAATCTTAAGTAAAAGCATAAATTTGAATTAATGAGACTGGCGATCAGATCCTCAATTTGGCTAATTTACTTAGCTTTTTTTTTTTTCAAAATTGGAAAATCCATCTATTTTTTCCTCAGTAAAAAATCCCATAGTAAAAAATTTAATGCATCTTCATTTTTAATATGGGCTTAACAATTTGAATTATTCTAAATAAACATCATTTCACATTATTAAAAGAAGTTTCTAATCCAGGCATGCTGGTACACATCTTTAATCCCAGCACTCAGGAGGCACAGGCAGGTGGATTGAGTTCAAAGCCAGACTGGTCTACAAAGTGAGTTTCAGAACAGCTAGGACTACACAGAGAAACCCTGTCTCAAAACAACCAGAAATCAATCTCCTTCATCAACTTTGTCTTCAGATGGAGAACAGAAGAAACAAAACCTATACAGAATAACTTGTCACTTGTCCTTACTTGGGGTTGAAGGGTCTGTCCCCTGTTTCCATGGGAACAGTACTTAGGTAAGGATATCAGGTTTGCTCTGGTTCATCTCAATCAGTGATAAATATACACACTTGTTTAAGTCTCTAGACCTTGCTGGAATTTTGCATTTTAGTTTTTCATATACTTCCAAAGCTTAAAAAAAAAACTATATATAATTGAACATATTGTAAAACCAAACATTTAAAAATAAAAATTGGGCATAAATACAGCAGGAATCATATTCTTAAACACCACAGTTCCTTCCAAATTTCTCTTATTTTCAAGATAGGCTTAAAAATATAAAACATTGCTTTAATTTAAACCCCATTTCCTTCTTTTCCTACCCACCAAATTTTGATATATTCTACTACATACACAGAAATTCAGATATGATTGCATTCCTGCCTGCTTATCATTGTCATGGAGTATCTTTACAACCTTGTCTCTAGGAGGATGCATTGGGTTGAAATGATGTGCTTGCTCCAGCTATTGATTTGACAGATGAGATTAAAATAATGAATTTTGAGATCTTGAAAGCTATTAAATCACTGAAAGAATTCAAGTTCAAGGCTAGATTCAAGTATTGGTTGACAACAAAGTGAACTGGTCAATGCTGGTTGTGTGGCCACTATCAAGAGAATAAAAATGTATACTATTTAATGATAACCTATGTTTTTCTTGGTGTAAAAAGCACATCTTTTTCTGGCCACTAATCTTTGTCAAATTATTTCTGGTGAGAATGCTATGAAGATCTGGATGGTCCCAGATCCCTGAGAGAACTAGGAAACATGCCATTTTGAAGGATACCATGAGCACTCTGGTTCTGGTGATGAACAGTAGCTAGACCAAGCATGGTCCAGTGACAAGCTGGAGAGAGGTTGTCTACAATAAAACAGTTGCATCAGCAGCTCAAAGATTTGGGCAAGTAGAGCAAGATGTAGGTTTGGTGAACTTAGACTGACCAGTGTGCTGAAGGAAGGCCCAGTGTTTTCTTTACATGAGAACAGTACTTGGCTGCATCAAATCCTTGAAGAACTAACATTGGCTCCTCAAGAACCAGTGTTGACTCGTTGACTTTCTCCCAGCTTCTGTGTCCATCACATCCCACGTCCATCATGTCACATTACCCATGATGTTTGGCGCTCCTCAGTGATGCATGGTATGTTGATGAGGCAAAATATGCATATGCTAATCTTCAAGGCATTTCAGGACCATCACTCATTCAAGTCTTCATGTGATGAAGACCACGCAACTGAACGATGTCCTGTGGAGAACACAAACAGAAAAAAACATTACCAATCTCTCAGGGGTGGTGGGGTGGGGGTGGTGGTGGGGGGATGAGAAGCTGCTGGAAAAAAAACAAGGCAGATGTTGATTTGATCTTAAAAATGGCAGTCACAATTTATTTGGAATACTCATGAAAGAAAGACTGCTTAAATCTTCAAAGATGTGAACAAACATTTGTTATTGTGTTAAGTACAGAAAGCAAGCACCACAATGAAACTGTTCTCTGTGAAAAGGGTGATTCCGTACAGCTCCTAACACTGTGGGGCATGACCTGAGCCTCAGGCTCTATTGTAAAGGCATGGACTTATCTACAGAAATGAACAAGGTGTAGGAGGCCACTGGAGGGGGAAGTGAAGGACTAGTAAACTTGCACAAATCTCCAACAAAAACTGCAAAACAGGCCTGAGCCCTGATTGCTCCATGCTTTATGTGAGGCTTCAGAGAACCTACCTAACTTGTTCAACCATGCTTCCCTGGGTTTTGGTGTTTTTTTTTTTTTTTTTTTTTTTTTTTTTTTTTAAGGACTTAAATTATTTTTGTGTGTGTTGAGTGTTTTGTCTGCATGTATGTATGTGTACTGTGTGTGCTCAATGATTATGCAAGTCAGAAGAGGGCATCAGTTCCCCTGGCACAGAAGTTTTGGATGGTTGTGACCTGCCAAGTGAGTGCTGGAAACTGAAGTGAGGTCCTCTGCAAGATCAGCAAGGCTTGTAACCATTGAACCATCTTCCTTTCCTTATTTTCATTCTCTCTCTCTCTCTCTCTCTCTCTCTCTCTCTCTCTCTCTCTCTCTCTCTCTCTCTCTCTCTGTGAAAGCACCTCTCCTATCACTAAAGGCATATGGTCACTCTAACCTGAAACTCCTTAGAACCCTAGTCACTCCCCTTTGTGGTTAAATATATCCTGGAACATATCCAGGAACTGGGGGCAAGGGACAATTTGCAGCCTGGACTGTTTCTGAGAATGTTCACAGTAAGGCAAACTGTATTCTCTGTGTAAAATTTTAGGGAAAATCTCTATTTACTCTCCTACGCCTATGCAAAATTGTGATTGCATATGATTAAAATTAGATGTACTACCACCAAGGGCTATGATGGTGTCTGTGGTCCATGCTGCAGCCAAGGGCCATTGATGTCCATGGTCTTCGATGCTGCTGGAAGCCATGTTGAGTTCTGTGATCCATATTGCAGCCAGAGGCCAGGTGGATATCCGTGGTCTGTGCTCCTGCTAGAGGCCATGTTGATGGTCCCTGGTACCACCAAAGGCCATGTTGATGTCCACGGTCTGTGCTGAGGCCTAAAGTCATGTTGATGCCCTTGAGCCATGCTGCCACTGGGGGGCATGCTGGTTTCCATGGCTTGTGTTGATGCCAGAGGCCATGCTGATGTCCGTGGGCTCGTGCTGCTGCCAGGGGCCAGGATAATGTTGGTGGTCTGTGCTTCAGCTGAGGGCTGTGTTGATGTTCGTGGTCTGTGCTGTCACTGGAGACCATGCTGAGGTCTGTAATCTGTTCTGCTGTTGGAGGCCTTATGGATGTCCACAGTCCATGATGTCACCAGAAACCATGTGGAAATCCATGATCTGTGCTGCCTGTAATTGTAAAGGGCAAGGCAGCATCTTTTGCAGTGGTGTTGATGAGTGCAGACTCACAGTTGAGAATGAGAGACATAGAATGGTCTGTGACAACCTCTCCCCGCACATGCCGCCCCCCCCCCCCAAGAAACAATATAGACAGGAAGCCATTGAAGAGAACCCTTAACATTGGGATAAGGATGCTAATATGTAGCTTTTCACAGTTGATGGCTTCTGGCAGGGGTGGGATGGGGAAGGACTGTTTCTTTAAGGGCCTGGACACTGAGAGCTTGATCACACTCCAGTGAGCATATGGGCATCACAAACTGGACTTGGCATTTTTTCTTTTCTTCTTCTCTTTTTGTGAGGAGTTCATAAGGACGAAGGCGTGTAGATGTAGGAAAACTCAGAAGTGATTGTGATCAGGCTGCATTATGTGAAATTCCCAAATAATCATTAAAAATATTGTTGGAAAAAACCAGATATACCATGAGAAAGGACATGCCCAGTGAACAAGCCATTCCATAACTCAAGCCTGTCAATCAAAACAGGAAATCACCTTCTCTCACCCCTTAGAAAGCAGCTTCAGTTCCTCTTGGACCCATCACCGAAGCTCCACACAGTAACCCAGGCTCCTGAGCAAACCTCACTCAGATCCCAGGCTCCCTCTTGCAGCGTCTTTTGTATTTTCATCTTTGCTTTTGAATACAATCTTTTGTTACTCAAAAAAAAAATAAAGAAAACAGAAAACAAATGACAATAAATGTGGACTATTCTCAAAAGAATACAAATAGAATGACCAGATGACCCAGCTTTATCCAGCTATGTCACTTCCGGGGACACACCCAAAGGATCTCCATCCCACCACAGAGAGTTGCACATCATGATTATTACTCTTCTATTCACAAAGCAAGAGAGTGGAATCAGAGGCTCATCAAGAGATGAGTGAATCCTGGAAAGGTGCTACACAGACACAACGGAACTTCCTTCAGCCAAAAGGAAAAATGGAATTATGAAATTTTCAGGACAATCGATGAATGTGGAAACTATTTTAAGCAAAGTAACCCTGATGCAGAAAGTGGAATGCTGATGTTCTTTCTGATTTGTAGAACCTAGCTTCTAATTTCTATATTTGTCTGTTTATGTGGTAGTAGGTGTGGGGACAGGTCATAAACAAGAAAGGGGAAGGTGGAAGGGGGAAGGGGTTTTAAGAAGGGGATGGGGAAAGTAACAGAA
The DNA here is from genome assembly GCF_049852395.1 of Peromyscus maniculatus bairdii. Taxonomy (NCBI): domain Eukaryota; kingdom Metazoa; phylum Chordata; class Mammalia; order Rodentia; family Cricetidae; genus Peromyscus; species Peromyscus maniculatus. The sequence continues at coordinate 25,049,605 of NC_134858.1, forward strand.
AAGAAATGAAAGTGGAAAGGGAATTATTGGGTGTGGAAGGGAATGAGTGGTGGGGAGGAAATGGGAGAGAGGAGGGGGGAGGGGATCAGTGTGTGGAAATGATACAGTGAAAGCTGCTACTTTGCACCCTGCTACTGTGAATGCCCAATACATTATATATTATTATATCTGTATATTATTATTATTATTATTATTATTATTATTATTATTATTATATAATTGACTTTCTGTCCCAGTGAATTGAGAGCTGTTTTATGATGGTCACATGATCTAGCTTAGAGAATATTCAAGTGTCTTCACAAAGGACATACATTCATTGTCTCGGGTGTTCTATCACCATCAGGTAGGTCCAGTTTGTTTGTTTATTTTGACACTTAGCTCTGGTCCAAGGTTGAGAAACTGCATGGGGTGATGGTCTTCTTCCTGGCAGAGTCCTGAGGATTCAAGAGAAAAAGAAGATGTAAGACTAGCCAAAAGAGCTGGCCAAACTGACCCTTGTAGCTGACTCACCCTTGATATAATTCATTAACCTCTTAATTCATTAACTCATTAACCACATGAGTAAATCAATCCAATCATGAAGGAAAAGCCACAGCTACACCTTCCCAGTTGTATCTCAGTATTTAATAACTAGAATTCTATTTCAACATGAGCTCCACAGGACACAAACACATTCATGCACTAGCACTCAAAATAGATAATACACCTACACACGAAAGCTAAAATTATAAATCTTACAGAAGAAGACAAGAAATATTAACATAACTTTGGATTGTGTGAACAGCTTTTCGATATAATACCCTAAACATTCCATCAGTGAAAAAAAATTGAATTGCCTTCATCAGAACTAAAACTTTTTCCCTTTCAAAAGACAACATTAGGAAAATGACAAGGTAAGCAATTGTGTGTGTGTATGTGTGTGTGTGTGTGTGTGTTTTCATATCGGGTATTGATAAACTGCCTGCATTCAGAACATATAGAGAACTCTTACAACTCAATAAAAAGAAAACAATACTTTAATTTTTAAAAGATTTGGAGATTACACTAATCAAAACATGCAGCAAAAATACATGGGAAACACTTACCATCATCATAAACTAGTAGGAAGATGTAGATGATGATGACAGTTCTCTTTACATACCAACTAAATGGATGATGATAAAATTGTAATGAAATGCACTAAGAATGCACAGGAAGCTGAACTTTCAAACACAGCCGAGGGGAAACACAGCATTACAATCACTTTGGAAAAAAAAACTTAGAATTCCCTTAAAATATAAATTTATAAAGAAGAAGTTCACTTTTATAAATTCTGAAGACACTGAAGGCTGGGGACAGGGCTTGGTGGGTAATGTGCTTACCTTGACAGCATATAAACCTGATTTGACCCCCAGCACCCACCTGAAAAACCAAGGCAAACCAAACAAAGCTGAGTGTGGTGGTATACACTTGTAGTCCCAGTGCCAGGGAGAAGAAATGGAAGGATCCTTGGGGCTCGCTGCCCAGCCAGAATTCGTGAATTTCAGGTAATAGAGAGACTCTTGTATCAAAAAGTAAGGAGGAGAGTAATGAAGGAAGACACTCAACTTCAATCCCTGGCCTCCTGACGCTTATGTGCACATGTACACACACACACACACACACACACACACACACACACACACACACACACTCATGAACACACACATATCTCACATGTACCCATATACATAAAAAAAGAGAAAGAATCACATGTAAATTTTCCTATGAAGTCAGTCTTGCTCTTTTGTCCAAACCAAGCACAGTAAGAGAAATAAAAGGGCTGGAGAGATGGCTCACAGGTTAAGAGCACTGGCTGCTCTTCCAGAGACCCTGAGTTCAATTCCCAGTAACCACATGATGACTCACAACCATCAATAGTGAGATCTAGTGCCCTCTTCTGACACACAGGCATACTGTATACATAAAAATAAAGAAAGAAAGCTATAATAGGCCCAAATCCCTAACATATGTAAAAATCTTTCACAGAACTGCCTCAGCAAAACTAACTCCAGCACATTCAAGCAAGATTATAAGACACAATTAAGTGGGATTATCCTATAGACCATAATTTAGTGGGATTTTTTTTTTTAGAAATTGGTTTGACACTTGAAAAATTAAAAATACCTAAAGATAATATACAATATTAACATACTATACCAGAATAACCTGGCCATTTCAGTGAGACCAGAAAAAACATTTGACAAAATTATTTTAATACACATATTCTAGTGCAAGAAGAAGCTTCCCTGGTGAGGGCTGAGTGATGCTCTAATCTATGAGAATAGCAATATGTCATTAGGAGCCACTTTATTGCTGTGTCCTTTAGTAGAATTAATAGCAGTAGGTTTTCCTCTAGGGATCATGACCTATCTAGTCTTAGGTTCTTCACCACTTTAGCAGTGTTGGGTATGGATTTCCTCTTATAAATAGCAAAGGTTTGAAGAAGGATTTCTCCATCACTGGGCAACAGGCTAAGGATATTGTGAAAAAATGTCCTACTTGTTCCATCTATAACCAAACTCCATTACCTGCAGGGAGTAATCCAAAAGGTATACAAAGAAATGAAATTTGGCAGATGGATGTGTTTCATTTTGCAGAATTTGGAAGATTAAATTATGTACATCATACCATTGACACCTATTCAGGATTTCAATGGGCAACTCCTATGAGTTCTGAAAAGGCTGATTCTGTGATTACACACCTATTAGAAGTTATGGCCATCATGGGAATACCTGTACAAATTAAGACAGACAATGCCCCAGCATATGTCTCCAATAAAATGAGACAATTCTTTGCTTATTACAATATAAAGCATGTTACAGGTATACCACACAATCCCACAGGCCAAGCAGTCATAGAGAGATCCAATCGAACTTTAAAGGATATGCTAAATAAACAGCAACAGGTAACAATGACTCCTAGAAATAGACTGCATAGTGCTTTGTTAACCTTGAATTTTCTCAATGCTAATGAGAAAGGAACAACAGCTGCGGAGAGACATTGGACAACAGACAAAACTCCTGAGCTAAACCAACCAGTTTATTTCAAGGATGTGCTGACCTCAGAATGGAAACCTGGATATGTTCTACGTTGGGGAAGGGGTTTTGCCTTTGTTTCTGCAGGAGAAGAAAAGCTATGGATACCAACAAAATTAATAAAAATTCGATTTGAACAGGAAAAACCCCTTGATGAAGAGAAGTAAAAGATCATCCACCAATGTGACATCTCTACAAGTTGTAAGAAAAATTTCATAATCAAAGGGTGGGGTAGGGTTCTGTTTTTGTCTTTCCAGGATAATGGAAATACCCATCTTCCAAAACTCATAAGGCCTTGGATATCCAGATGTTTACAGCAGAAAGGAAGAATCTATTGGTACCAATCTACACATGGTAAAATCTCACTGTCTAACATCTATCTCTCTATCAATCTAGAAAAGTTGTGTTTCCAATTTAATTATAAGCCAAGCTGGCTTTGGAGATGGAATTGGCTCACTCCTTCTCTAAACCCAAGCATATTGCTAAAAGAAAAGTTTGAGAGATTCTTCAGTCCCCTATCAGAAGAGCCCTCTGGTGTGAGACAGAAGGAAACCAATAAAAAGGGACCATTGTCTTCTAAATTCTAATTCTCTCCATGCTTACTCTTGATTTCTCAGAATCCTTTCTTACATGCTATGTCCTCTTCAAATCCAAACCTCCCATTTTTGATAACAAATAAGTTTTTCCAATAATAATCTCAGAAGTCTCCAGAAGAAAGATGGGGCCCCAACAACAACAACTCTACCCAATCCAGAATGATGCCATGGTAATCATCATTATACTACACTTCTTGCCAGAATTTCAGACAATCTTACCCATTACTCTAAAACTTGCTGCAGAACCTACACTTAGTCTGAGATTTAACTATCTGAGCTTTCTCACAGTACCCAACAGAGATAACATCACCCCCTAAACGGCAGGAAGCAATTCTAAGAAAACGACGCCCCTTCTCCCTTAGGTTTCATAATTCTCAGGGTTATGGATGATAGTTATAGGGTTGGAAGTGGAAGAAAATATTAGACTCAGTATTGTAAAAAAAAGGGGGGGGGAGAAGAAATGGAATGGATAGGTATAAGATATGATGGTAAATCATTGTATATACTAGTAAACAAATTTAGTAAAATAGCAACCTTAGATAATTTGCACTGTAATTTGTACTGTTATAGATTCTTTTTTTTTTTTTTTCCTCTTTTAATTCTTTTTTTTTTTTTTTTTTGTGATATATATTTTTTATTTTACAGTACCATTCAGTTCTACATATCAGCCATGGGTTCCCCTATTCTCCCCCCTCCCACGCCCTCCCCTTACCCCCAGCCCACCCTCCATTCCCATCTCCTCCAGGACAAGTCCTCCCCTGAGGACTGTGATCGACTTGGTAGACTCAGTCCAGGGAGGTCCAGTCCCTTCCTCCCAGACTGAGCCAAGTGTCCCTGCCTAAGTTCCTGGTTTCAAACAGCCAACTCATGGAATGAGCACAGGACTTGGTCCCACTGCCTGAATGCCTCCCAAACTGATCAAGCCAATCAACTGTCTCTCCTATTCAGAGGGCCTGATCCAGCAGGGAGCCCCTCAGTCTTTGGTTCATAGTTCATGTGTTTCCATTCATTTGGCTATTTTTTTTCAATAATTGAGTAAAACTGAAATTTATTATATGCCACAGTCGTCCTACGGACCTCCATGCTATATATATATATATAGCCTCTATGGTTCTATGGGTTGTGGTCTGATTGTTCATTTTATATCTAGAATCCACCAATGAGTGAGTACATACCATAACTGTCTTTCTGGGTTTGGGTTACCTCACTCAGGATGATATTTTCTAGTTCCATCCATTTGCCTGCAAATTTCATGCTTTCATTGTTTTTCTCTGCTGAGTAGTACTCCATTGTGTATATGTACCACATTTTTTTCATCCATTCTTCCGTTGATGGGCATCTAGGTTGTTTCCAGGTTCTGGCTATTACAAATAGTGCTGCTATGAACATAGCTGAGCATGTATCTTTATGGTATGTATCATCATTCTTTGGGTATATGCCCAAGAGTGGGATGGCTGGGTCTTGAGGTAGTTTGATTCCTAATTTTCTGAGAAACCGCCATACTGATTTCCATAGTGGTTGTACAAGTTTACATTCCCACCAACAGTGGAGGAGTGTTCCCTTTGCTCCACATCCTCTCCAACATTGGTTGTCATTGGTGTTTTTGATCTTAGCCATTCTAACAGGTGTAAGGTGGTATCTCAGAGTCGTTTTGATTTGCATTTCTCTGATGATTAAGGATGTTGAGCATTTCTTTAAATGTCTTTCAGCCATTTGTAGTTCTTGTTTTGTGAATTCTCTGTTTAGCTCTTTAGCCCATTTTTTAATTGGACTGTTCAGTGCTTTGATGTCTAGTTTCTTGAGTTCTTTATATATTGTGGAGATCAATCCTCTGTCAGATGTGGGGTTGGTGAAGATCTTTTCCCAATCTGTTGGCTGTCTTTTTGTCTTATTGACTGTGTCTTTTGCCCTGCAAAAGCTTCTCAGTTTTGAGAGGTCCCATTTATTAATGGTTGTGCTCAAGGTCTGTGCTGTCGGTGTTTTATTTAGGAAATGGTCTCCAGTGCCAATGCGTTCAAGAGTGCTTCCTATCTTCTTTTCTATTAAGTTTAGTGTAACTGGATTTATGTTTAGGTCTTTGATCCACTTGGACTTGAGTTTTGTGCATGGTGACAGATATGGATCTATTTGTAATCTTTTACATATTGACATCCAGTTATGCCAGCACCATTTGTTGAAGATACTTTCTTTGTTCCATTGTATAGTTTTGGCTCCTTTGTCAAAAACCAGGTGTTCATATGTGCATGGATTAATGTCAGGGTCTTCAATTCGATTCCATTGGTCCGTATGTCGGTTTTTATACCAGTACCAAGCTGTTTTTATTACTATAGCTCTATAGTAGAGTTTGAGGTCCGGGATGGTGATGCCTCCAAGGGTTGCTTTATCGTATAGGATTCTTTTAGCTATCCTGGGTCTTTTGTTTTTCCATATAAAGTTGAGTATTTTTCTTTCCAAGTCTGTGAAGAATTGTGTTGGGATTTTGATGGGGATTGCATTGAATCTGTAGATTGCTTTTGGTAAGATTGCCATTTTTACTATGTTAATCCTACCTATCTATGAGCATGGGAGATCCTTCCATTTTCTGATATCTTCTTCAATTTCTTTCTTTAGAGATTTAAAGTTCTTATCAAAAAGGTCTTTCACTTGTTTAGTTAGTGTTATCCCAAGGTATTTTATATTATTTGTGGCTATTGTAAAGGGTGATGTTTCTCTGACTTCTTTCTCAGCCCTTTTATCATTTGTGTATAGGAGGGCTACTGATTTTTTTGAGTTGATCTTGTATCCTGCCACTTTACTGAAGGAGTTTATCAGCTGTAGAAGTTCCCTGGTAGAGTTTTTGGGGTCACTTATGTATACTATCATATCATCTGCAAATAATGAAAGTTTGACTTCTTCCTTGCCAATTTGTATCCCTTTGATCTCCTTTTGTTGTCTTATTGCTCTAGCTAGAACTTCTAGTACTATATTGAATAAATATGGGGAGAGTGGACAGCCTTGTCTTGTTCCTGAATTTAGTGGTATCGCTTTGAGTTTCTCTCCATTTAATTTGATGTTTGCTGTTGGCTTGCTATAAATTGCTTTTATTATGTTTAGAAATGTTCCTTGTATTCCTATTCTTTCTAAGACCTTTATCATGAAGGGGTGTTGGATTTTGTCAAAGGCTTTTTCAGCATCTAGGGAGATGATCATGTGGTTTTTTTCTTTCAGTTTGTTTATATGGTGTATTACATTGACTGATTTCTGTATGTTGAACCATCCTTGCATCCCTGGGATGAATCCTACTTGGTCGTGATGGATGATTGTTTTGATGTATTCTTGGATTCGGTTTGCCAATATTTTGTTGAGTATTTTTGCATCAATGTTCATGAGGGAGATTGGTCTGTAGTTCTCTTTCTTTGTTGCATCTTTGTGTGGTTTGGGTATCAGGGTAATTGTAGCCTCATAAAAAGAGTTTGGTAGTGTTCCTTCTGTTTCTATTGTGTGGAACACTTTGAAGAGGATTGGTATTAGTTCTTCTTTGAAAGTCAGGTAGAATTCTGCACTGAAACCATCTGGTCCTGGGCTTTTTTTAGTTGGGAGACTTTTGATGACTGTTTCTATTTCTTTAGGGGTTATTGGTCTATTTAAATGGTTTATCTGGTCTTGATTTAATTTTGGTATTTGGTATTTATCCAGAAAATTGTCCATTTCTTCCTGGTTTTCCATTTTTGTGGAGTACAGGTTTTTGAAGTATGTTCTGATGATTCTCTGGATTTCCTCATTGTCTGTTGTTATGTCTCCCTTTTCATTTCTGATTTTGTGAATTTGGGTGTTCTCTCTTTGCCTTTTGGTTAATTTGGCTAGTGGTTTGTCTATCTTGTTGATTTTTTCAAAGAACCATCTCTTTGTTTCATTGATTTTTTGTATTGTTCTCTTGTTTTCTATTTCGTTGATTTCAGCCCTCAATTTGATTATTTCCTGGCGTCTATTTCTCCTGGGTGAGTTTGTTTCTTTTTGTTCTAGAGCTTTCAGTTGTGCTGTTAATTCATTGGTATGGGATTGCTCCATCTTCTTTATGTGTGCATTTAGAGCTATGAATTTTCCTCTTAGCACTGCTTTCATAGTGTCCCATAAGTTTGGGTATGTTGTACTTTCATTTTCATTGAATTCTAGGAACTCTTTAATTTCTGTCTTTATTTCTTCCTTGACCCATTGATGTTTCAGGTGGGTATTATTCAGTTTCCATGAGTTTGTGGGTTTTCTATAATTTTTGTTGTTATTGAGTTCTAACTTTAAGGCTTGGTGGTCTGATAAAATACAGGAGGTTATTCCAATTTTTTTGTATCTGTTGAGATTTGTTTTGTGTCCAAGCATGTGGTCAATTTTTGAGAAGGTTCCATGGGGTGCTGAGAAGAAGGTATATTCTTTTGTGTTAGGATGGAATATTCTGTATATATCTATTAGGTCCATTTGAGTCATAACATCTGTTAGGTCCTTTATTTCTTTGTTAAGTTTCAGTCTGGTAGATCTATCTTTTGGTGAGAGTGGTGTGTTAAAATCTCCCACTACTAATGTGTGGGGTTTGATGTGCGTTTTAAACTTTAGTAGTGTTTCTTTTATGAATGTGGGTGCTTTTGTATTTGGAGCATAAATGTTTAGAATCGAGACTTCATCTTGGTGGATTTTTCCTGTGATGAATATGTAATGTCCATCCTGGTCTCTTTTGATTGATTTTAGTTTGAAGTCTATTTTATTAGATATTAGGATAGCTACACCAGCTTGTTTCTTAGGTCCATTTGCTTGGAAAACCTTTTCCCAGCCCTTTACTCGGAGGTAGTGTCTGTCTTTGGAGTTAAGGTGTGTTTCTTGTATGCAGCATATGGATGGGTCCTGTTTTCTAATCCATTCTGTTAGTCTGTGTCTTTTTATAGGTGAGTTGAGACCATTGATATTGATGGATATTAATGACCAGTGATTGTTAATTCCTGTTATTTTTTTGGTTGTGTTGTGTTGTCCTTCTGTGGTGTATGTTGGTGTAGGATTATCTATTGCTTGATTTTTCATGGATGTGTTTAGCTTCTTTGGGTTGAATTTTCCCTTCTAGTGCTTTCTGTAGGGCTGGGTTTGTGGACAGGTATTGATTAAATCTGGTTTTATCCTGGAATATTTTGTTTACTCCGCCTATGGTGATTAAGAGTTTTGCTGGGTATAATAGTCTGGGTTGGCATCCATGGTCTCTTAGTGTCTGCATGAGGTTTGTCCATGATCTTCTATCTTTCATAGTCTCTATTGAGTAGTCTGGTGTTATTCTGATGGGTTTGCCTTTATATGTTACTTGGTCCTTTTCCTTTGCAGCTCTTAATATTTTTTCTTTATTCTGTGTGTTTAGTGTTTTGATTATTATGTGGCGAGGGGACTTTTTTTTTGGATCCAGCCTATTCGGTGTTCTGTAAGCTTCTTGTATCTTCATAGGTATTTCTTTCTTTAGGTTAGGAAAGTTTTCTTCTATGATTTTGTTGAATATATCTTCTGTGCCTTTGAGTTGGTATTCTTCTCCTTCTTCTATCCCTATTATTCTTAGGTTTGGTCTTTTCATGGTGTCCCAAATTTCCTGGACGTTTTGTGTTAGGACTTTTTTGTCTTTATTGTTTTCTTTGACTGACGAATCTATTTTCTCTATCGTGTCTTCAGTGTCAGAGATTCTCTGTTCCATCTCTTGCAATCGGTTGGTTATGCTTGTTTCTGTAGTTCCTGTTCGTTTTGTCAGGATTTCTATTTCCAGCATTCCCTCAGCATGTGTTTTCTTTATTGTCTCAAATTCATTTTTCAGATCTTGGAATGTTTCTTTCATCTGTTTAATTGCTTTTTCTTGGCTTTCTTTGATTTCTTCCCATTTTTTGTTCGTTTTTTTCTTCCATTTCTTTAAGGGAGTTTTTTATTTCCTCTTTAATGGAGTTTTTCATTTCCTCTTTAAGGGAAGTTTTTATTTCCTCTTTAAGGGAGTTTTTTATTTCCTCTTTAAGGAAAGTTTTTATTTCCTCTTTAAGGTAGTTTTTCAATTCCTCTTTAAGGAAAGTTTTTATTTCCTCATTGAGGGAATGTTTTATTTCTTCTTTAAGGGCCTCTATCATCTTCTTAATGTCATTTTTAGGGTTGATTTCTTCTGTTTCTTCTGTCATGGTATGTTTAGGTCTTGCAGGTGTAGAATCACTAGGTTCTGATGTTGCCATATAGGTCTTTATGTTGTTGCCTGTATTTTTGCACTGGCGCCTACTCATCTCTTCCTCTGTGAGGTGCAGGTGGTGTCTGTGTCTGAGAGTGCCTCTCTTGTTCTAATTTTTAGTCTTGGTTTAGTAGGGGTTCTTGGTTAAATTGGTGCTTTTGGGCTATTTCTTCAGGGGCAGCTGATTTCGATCGGTGAATTATATACTTATGATTCTGGTGATCTGGTTTGGTGTCTGGGTATCGCCTTCTTCTGTGTTCTCAGGTAACTTTTTGTTCATTTGTCAACTCCTCAGCTGATCTTGTTTCTTCAGACTTTAAACTGTAGGCATCTGAATCCTCTCCCAGATGGGTTTCAGCTGAGCAGGGTAGTCTCACCAATACCTCCAAGTTGTTGGGTTTCACAGGATCAGCAGCTGGGCCCTGGGTTGTCCTCAGACGGAGTGTTCAGATTCGTTCTGGTTCTGACCCACGGAGATAGCTTCTTCCCCAGATGTTGGGGTTAGGGGCGTCCCTGTTCCAAGCTGTGTCTGCTTGTCTCCGTCCCTGGGCCTGTTTACCTCTGCGGTTCGCCGCCGGGCCTGTATGTCCCTGTCAGCTGCCGCTGGGTCTGTCTGCCTCTGTGGGCCGCCGCTGGGCCTGAATGTCTGTGTCGGCTGCTGCCGGGCCTGAATGTCCCTGTCGGCCGCTGCCGCCGGGTCAGTTTACCTCAGCGGGCCGCCGCTGGGCCCATCTACTTCTGTGGGCCACCGCTGGGCCTGAATGTCTCTGCCGGCTGCCGCTGGGTCTGAATATCCCTGTCGGCTGCCGCCGCTGGGCCCGTCTACCTCCACCGGCCCCTGCCGCAGGCCTACCTGCGTCTGCTTGTCTCTGCCGCCGGGCCTGTCTACCTCTGTGGGCCGCCGCTGGGACTGAATGTCTCTGCCGGCTGCCTCCGGGCCTGAATATCCCTGTAGGCTGTCGCCGCTGGGCCCGTCTACCTCCGCGGGCCGCCGCCGCAGGCCTACCTGCGTCTGCTTGTCTCTGCCGCCGGGCCTGTCTACCTGTTATAGATTCTTATATGTTGATACAAATGTAAACTATTTTTATACTCCTGTTTAAGATAATTTGTATATTGATACAAATACAGAACTATATTTGTTATAATGTACATATATTTCTACTCTTATTTGAAACATTTTTATATTGATACAAATGTAAATTTATATCTGTCATACTTTATATATGTTCTACTTCTGTTTAGGATATTCGGTATATTGATATATATTTAAGATTATTGTCATATTGCATATCGCACTATATATTCCTACCTCTGTTATAAATATCTTGTGTATTGTCACAATTTTGAAGTCATTGTTCTTCACCATACATTTGCTTATAGACTGTTTACCTTGTTTATGTGAAGCCTTAGTCCTTAGATTATTTAGGTAGATAAGACTTATAGATTTATAGTCACCTATGCCTGTCATCTCTATAGTTACGTTAGTTAGGTTATCCAGATTTACAGATACATAGGTCAGATGGACAGGTAATCTTCAAACACTTCATAGACCTAGAGAATATGGCATTTAAATAACTTAGAATTCCGTTGACGTGAGACACAATTGCTCCTGGCTGCACCAATTGATCCCGAGAGAATGTTGGGCTTCTAAGACATTTCCATTTGGAAGTTTGTCTTTTTGGCACAAAATGGCCTACTGGGCAAAGAACTGCCCTTGCCTTGATGGCTGACAGTACAAATGCAATGCTGTCCTTTCTGGACAAGCGGGACACAAGGAAAGCAACCACTGTACTCTGTCAAGACAGGGTAAGATGGTCTTTAAGAAATCCTGCTTCTGAAAATGGTCTGTCAGATACTCTAGGCCTGTAGCCAATTTGAATGCACCAACAATGCTGAGAAACATTAGGTGACTGTCTAGGCTGCCAGCTGTCTTGGTCTACTCTTGCAAGATTCCCAAAAGTTGCTTGCATCCATCTACCATTTCTCAGGTACCATTATGTTCCTTCTCAGGTCTTTGATGGGGTTAAAGACTAGATAGTTGTAGTTTCCTCAGTTATGATAAAAGATAAGTTAGATATAAAACCTTAAACTCACAAATATAAGATAGACAGAACATCTTCTTTAATATTGTAACTGTAATTCATGCTCGATAATTGTTTTGTTATATGTAATTTTACCATGTTAAAGTTAAAACCTTCCTTTGAAAAAAAAAGAAGAAAAGGGGAAGTGCTGTGGATATCGCTCTATATAAATAAAACACTGATGGCCAATGACCAGACAGGAAATATAGGCGGGACAAGGAGAGAGGAGAATTGGGGAAACAGGAAGAAGGAGGGAGAGACACTGCAGCCACCGCCACGACAAGGAACATGTAAAGATGCTGGTAAGCCACCAGCCACATGGCAAGGTATAGATTTATAGAAATGGGTTAATTTAAGATATAAGAACAGTTAGCAAGAAGCCTGCCATGGCCATACAGTTTATAAGTAATATAAGTGTCTGAGTGATTATTTTATACGTGGATTGTGGGACTGCGGGGCTTGGTGGAGCCTGGAGAGAAGCTCTCCAGCAACAGAGGAGAGCCTTGAATCCAATAAAAAAGAGTGGTTGGTTACTCCTGTAACATGTACCACTATTGCACCAGTACATCTCACAGGCAGATCCCTTTTGTAGGCCACAGTTGTAGCTGAGTGATGTTGCTGATGACTATTCTCTAGCAGTATGCAAATTACCTTCCAGCACCATTAACTCTGAACAGTAGGGGTGAGGCTTCTAACTGAGTGCTAGCTTGATTTCTCTATGTCCAATGACATGAATTTGTCTTCAACAATAGGGTCTCAGCATCTGTATGTGGAGAATAACCAATCACCTTGGGAATAGTCTGTGTTGTTTTGTGGGCAGTGTCTGTGGGACCTCTTTGGCCAATGATTCAACAAGATGTAACACATTCCTGGCACTGGAGGTTTACCTCCCCACCTCCACCACGTGGCTTTGGTAGGCCTGGAACTTGATATGTAGACCAAGCTGATGAACCTGCCTCTGCCTCCCCAGTGCTAGGATTAAGGGTGTATGCCATACTAATGTATGGTACTTTTTGAACCTCTCCCATACCTCCACTTCTAAAAATAAACAAGAGAACTCCAAAAGCTCGATGAAAGGTATCTACACAACAGTCCTCACCTAACATCAAATTAATGGTGAAAAACAATGCTTTTCTCTTAAAATGAGGAATAAGAAAATGACGTCCTTTCTCTCTAGATCTTTTTGATAATGTATAACCAGGGAAATCAGACAAGAAAAAGAAATGAAATGTATCAAGATTGGAAAAGGGGGAGGAAAACCATCTGTATTTGCTGAAGACATGATCTGGTACAAAGAACATTCTAAGGAAAACTACTAAGAACATTTACATTGTGTTTAGAGAAGTTACAGGATGCAAAATCATTATTTAACAACTCACTGAGGAGCTGGAAGATGGCTAAGTGGATACAGCCCTTGCTAGATGTGGAGCAGAATTATGATAACCAGAACCCAAAGAAGCCAGTCCAGGTATGGGATCTGCTTATAATCTAAGCCCTGTGGGATGGAAAAAAAGAAAAGAGATGAGGGATCCTTAGGATGAGCTGGCTAGACTGGAATTAGAGAACTATAGGCTCAGTGAGAGGCTCTACCTCAGTAAATAAAGTGGAGAGTGATTAAAGAAGACATACAATGTCTATTTGGGAAGACACACATGCAATCATACATTTGAGCATGCATGTACTCATACATACCACACTCATATACACATAACAAAACCCACTCTACTTTTTCATACACTAGCAATGAAAAATTCCAAAATGAAATTAAGTGTTCAGTTTAAGATAGTATTTAAAAAGAACAAACAGGGCAAAATTAATCCCTGAAAACCCACAGAACTTTGTTAAAAGAAATTAAGATCTAAATAACTAGAAAGCTCTCCATTTTCATATTATTGACACCACAATATCTCCAAATTGGCAGTCAGATTCAATGAAACCATTGATTACATGCCAGCAGGATTTTGTTTCTGTAGAAATTGATGGGCTAATCATAAAATTCAAGAGGAAATTCACCCGACTTGGTCACAGTGTATAATCTTTTGAATATGCTGTTTAGTTTGCTATCCGTCATTAAGGATTTTATTTTTTGAGACAGTGTCTTGCTATGTAGCTCAAGTTGTCATTGAACTCACGAACTTCCTGTCTCCACTTCCTAAGTGCTCGTGTTATAGGCATGTTCCACCATACATGCCCTTTTCAAAAAACAAAAAAGGATCTTTCTTTTAATATTCTGAAAGGATTTTGGTCACTAGGTTTCTTTCTTTTTGTTGTCTTTAGCTTTGGTGCTAAGGAAATGCTGGCCAAAAAGAATAAGTTAAAAAAAAGTTTGAAAATGTTTTACACCAGCAACGACAAACCTTAAAAAGCTGTAGTAATTAAGAACATGTGGTGTTGAAGTAAGAACAGACAATCGGGTCCATTAACAGTCTGGACTAAAAATTTAAATTTAGGCCTAACTGATTTCTGACAAGGTAGCCAAGATTGCCCAATATACAAAGGATGTTCTTTGCAATAAATAGTGGGAGACAACTCTATATCCACCCATAGAAATGAATTTGGACACTTTGTACAAAGATGATCTCAAAACAGATCACAAGCATACACACAGGACCCGTAACTCGCTCACTATCTGAAGGAAAATAGGAGTCAATCTTCATGCTCATGATGATGATTTCAAAAAGAACAGGTAAGTCCAACTTGATCAAATATTTAGAAAATCTCTGCTTTATATGACACCAACAAAGAAGAGAAAAGACAGTTCATAGAATGAAAGTATTTGCTAATCACTTACCTGATATTTGTATGAAGGATATGTAAGAAACTCTTACATCTATCAAATAAAAAGATAATCCAATTACAAAATGATCAAGTATTTAAGGAGACAAATTTCCAAGGAAGATATACATGAAGCTAAGAAGCACAGGAAAAGATGGCTAGAGTCATTAGTCATTTGGGAGATACAAATCTAAACCATAATGAGATACTATTTCATACTCATTAGTATGTCTGATGTCAGAATGATGGATAATAATGACATTGGCAAAGAACGTGGAAAAATCAGATCCCTCATGTATTGATCACGGGGAGGTAGACTGACAAAGCCATTGAGAAAGTAGTTTTAACAGTCTTTCAAAAACTTAAACACAAGGTTGCCATACAACCCGGCAATTATGCTGAGAGGTATAAGCCAAGGAGAACTCAAAACAGGATTATATAAAGCAGTGTATACAAATGTTCACAGTAACACTTTTCCTATTAACACAGAGAAACAATCCCAGCCAGTGTCCATCAGTTAATGAACAGATAAATGAGATGTAGCATATCTAGACAATGAACTACTTCTCTGCAATAAGAGATGAATTAGTGATATATGCTACAATATGTGTTTGTGGAAGAGGTGAATGACCCTCATCATGTTAAGTTACAGATGTCAGTCACTAAAGAACAGATATATCCATGTGAAATGTCCAGAATAAGCAAAACTGTAGGGACAGAAAGTAGATTAAAGGATGCCTGGGACTAAGGCCAAGTGCGTGAGAGAAAAGGTTTGACTTGTAAAAAAAGTGAGGAGTTTCTTTTTGAGGTGGCAAAATTTGCTAAAAATGGACTGAAGTATGGGTACACATCTCTGTGAGCACATTACAAACCATTTAATTGTACGTGTTAAATTGGTGATTTTTTTGAAAGTGAATTATATCTCAATTAACTCCTAAGCAAAAAGACCAGGGGTGCATTTCAGTGGTAGAGCACTTACCCAGCATGCACTGGGCCCCAAGTTCCATTTCCAGCACTGCAAAGAAAAAAAAAAAGGAAAAAAATTAAACATGAAATTACTAATTTGCTCTTAGAGCATTATTCAAGAAAAATGAAACATATTTACTCTATTTTCTTTTTGTAAATGTTCTTTGAAGGCTTATTTGTATAGATATCCCTAGACTTGAGATATCTATCTGCTTGTCAACTAGACAAGTTATAAACAAAATGCTGTACATCCGTACAAAGGAGTAATACTCCACAGGGAAAGGAAAGAATCTATGATGAATGTTGCACTGTGAAAACCCAAGTCAGATCCGACATGGTTTGCTTTCATTTGTACAGAATGTCCGATAAAAACAAAACTACAGAGCCAGGAAGCAGATAAGCGAGGCTGAGACCCTCTCTGTGGCAGCAGAGGTGAGCAGCTGTGTGGGGGGAACCGGCTGGACACCTGCTGGGTATTAGACACCTTTTAAGTGTCGATCTGCAACTGGGTGAGGAGGCATGTAAGGGTTCTCTCTCTCTCTCTCTCTCTCTCTCTCTCTCTCTCTCTCTCTCTCTCTCTCTCTCTCTTTCTCTCTACATATGATTATGGAATTTGCTAAATGGGTGTTTAGTATAATAATAAAAAAGCAAAGATGGATTTGTCTACTTGATTCTGACAGCATAAACACAGAATATGTATCTTAGAAACTATTGAAAAATGACTTCTGAAATGAGTTGGAAGAATGCTGAAGGATTGATAGAAGAGATAAAGCTCTGAATGAATCTTTTCATGTACTTTTGAGTTTTGAGTTATATGGATGTTTTACTGTTTAAACAGTTATTTGAAGACTTATGAGCACATAATCGTTATGGCACATTAGTGGGCCCAGGCTTTCAGGCAAACCACTCCATCTGCTATTTTAAATATTTATTTTTATTATTTCAAAGTGTGGGTGGGGGGGGGGCGAGGGGGGATGTACACATGAGTACACAGGTGCTGACTTACCTAGGCTTGCTGTTGCTGTTATACAACACTATGACCAAAAGCAACCTGTGGAGGAAAGGGTTGATTTCAGCTTACAGTTCCACATCACAGTCCATTACCGAAGAGAAGGAACTAGAGCAGGGCAGGAACCTGGAGGCAGGAACTGAAGTAGAGGCCACAGAGAGTGCTGCTTACTGACTTGCTCAGCCTCCTTCTTTATAGCACCCAGGGCCACCACCCCAGGGGTGGCACCATCCACAGTGTCATCCATGGGTCCTCCCACATGAACCATCATTCAAGAAACCACCCCACAGGCTTGTCCATAGGCCAGTCTGGTGGGGGCATTTTCTCCGTTGAGGTTCCCTCTTCTCAGATGACATTAGCTTATGTCCAATGGACATAAAATCAGCCAGCACAGATGCCCTTCAAGACCTGAGGTGTTGGGTCTCCTGGAGCTGGAGTTACAGGTGGCTCTGAGTAGCTGATGTGGGTGCTGGGAGCCGAGTCCCTTGGAAGAGCAGCAAGTGCTCTTAACCTCTGAGCTATCTCGCTAGCCTCGCCCCTTACCTGCTGGTTTAGGCTGTGCTCACATGACTAGTGTTGGTCTGAGGTCTTCTGGAGCAGCGTTTCTAAAGCTGTACTGGCTGCCTGGCTTCACTGCTATGCTTTTCACCTCTGTTTTGGTAGCCATTCTGAGGTTGGTGGATGGACACAGTGGAAGCTGTCATAATTTCTGAGTACCCTGTGGGGCACAGCTACTTTCACACACACACACACACACACACACACACACACACACACACACACACACACACTTTATGGGCTCTGGGGATCAAACTCAGGTCCTCATGCTTGCAAAGCAAGTACTTCACTGACTGAGCCGTATCCTCAGGCCCTGGACTGCTTTTCAGTGATTTGAGTCATGTGCATAGTGAGGACAGGCAAACAAAATTAAACTATCCCTAGCTGACATTTGCTTCTTTGTCTGGGCAGTTTGGGGTGGATAACAATTTCATTTCCTCTTGCACATAAGAGAAGATTAAGAAATAACCACGACACTGGTCTGAATAGATGTCTAAAAGGTTCAGAAGCTTCAATCATATTTCTTCTTTTGATTTGTAAAATATTTTTATTTCTTTCGAAAAATTTTACTTAGCAGTGCTTAAGATAGAGAGCCACCCTGAGCCTTTCTGTCTATGCTCTAGGTAACCCCCTTTGTGTCTCCCCCATGGATTTCACTGGGCATAGTTTATCTTCATCTCCTATGCACCCCCTTCTCTGAGCTGTCATAAGGAAGAAATCTTCAAAGCCTTTTTTTCCATCTGCACTCTGACCTTGGAAGTTGAAGGAGGTCATTGTCACATCATCACTTGCCAACCAATCAGAGGGTACTTCCCTTCCACAACCTTCCTATTCCATAGGAGTTCTCGGGCAGCTTCCATGGAAGGAGGGAGCCAAGAAGGCCCTCTGTAAACCTGAAGATGATCATTACAACATGGATTGTGTACATCTTCGCCCGGAAAACTGTAGGGCTACCCTTCCCACCAAAGACAAACTCGGTGAGTGATGGTGGCCACATGGAATGGTACCTACTCCATCGTCTCTCTGTCTGCGCTCCTGTGGGGTGCAGACACCACACATCATATCACATTAGATGGCAGCGGTGGTGGTGGTGGGGAGGGTGGGTCTCTAG
The DNA here is from genome assembly GCF_049852395.1 of Peromyscus maniculatus bairdii. Lineage (NCBI taxonomy): Eukaryota > Metazoa > Chordata > Mammalia > Rodentia > Cricetidae > Peromyscus > Peromyscus maniculatus. The sequence goes on from NC_134858.1 coordinate 25,067,959, forward strand.
CATTTCTGAGGTCATCGTCTTAACCGATTTGTTCCAGGACATTGAAGTTGTGGAAAGTGAAGCTGTATCCATAGTCCAGCATTGGTTGAACAAAGTGAGTAGAGTTCCTTTATGACTCAGTCCCCAAAGTTCTAGAGTGCAGGTATCAATGGGGGACAGGAATTAGGACTCCATTCTCTATACAACTGAGAAACTCAAGTTTATTACCAAATTCCCTGAGAGGATGTGGGGTTTTGTGTTGGTAAGAGAAGTGCTGGCATCCCTACTTCCTGACTTACCAAACATCCTAGAGGAGGGAATTCTGTGGAAGGCAGTCCCCGAAGTACCGTGGGATAGGGCCACAGGCTTAGGTGAGGTCCCAGAGATTCACAGAGGGATAGTGATGGAGGTGCTTTGTGCAGAAGCTGAGAGTAATGGAGTGAGTGGTGTGTGTGTTGTGTTGTGATGGGAGGAACGCAGGGGAGGGGAGAGGAGAGGGGGACTGGAGAGAGATCAGCTGGAGCCAGGCACTTCAAGAGGGAAACTATTCACCTTTCAGACGGAAGAAGAGGCTTCTCGGAACATAAAGGAGAAGATGTCTACCAACATCCCTCCCACTCATGGACACGACATACATGTGACCAGAGATGTGGTAACTGGGAGTTTGTGGGAAAGTGGGGGTGACAGCGTGAGGTGAGGGACCCTGGGCAAAGGGCACATCTCAGCCGTGGGCGTCCACATTGCCTAATAACCACACATATTCAATCTGGATTTCCTAGGTGAAGCATCCTCTCTCCAAGTGTGATATGTTATCAGACCCTAGTCAGGAAGTCCTGGAGGAGAGAACAAGGATCCAGTTTATAAGATGGAGGTACAGTACCCAGGGAGCAGGGCAGCCTACTGAGAAGGCACCAGCCCCTCTCCAGGGTCCCTGGCTGGATCAAACACATTTGTTCTAGAGATGCCACCTCCTTTGGCAGAGGAATTCCTCAGTCATACTTTGGGGACTTAAGGGAATGTTCTTGCTATCTTGAAAGCTTAGCTCATTTGTACATTTTTAAAAGTTTTTTAAAAATTCATTTTACATACCAACCACAGATTCCCCTCTCATCCCTTCTCCTGTTCCCCCCATTTTCTCTCCCCACCCCTCCTCCCCTCCTCCAACAGGGTAAGTTCTCCTATGGGGGATGGCTAAGCCTGGTACATTCAGTTGAGGCAGGACCCAGCCTCTCCCCACAGTTGTACATTTTTTAAATGACTTCTGCAGTTGGGGGCCTGGGCTTGCTCTCCATTTCCTAAATGCTTCTGAATATGTTTCAGATTCCCGTTATTTTTGCACTTGAATTGTTCAGAAGTGGCAGCACTTTAAAGAGCTAAAAGAAAATAAGCTCTTAAAATGCGAAAGCCAAAGCCCTCCTCTGCGACTTTGCAGTACAGAGGTCTCGCAGCACCAGAGGCAGGAACTTTGTGACAAAGCTATGTTGTCACCTTCCTGCCACCTTGGTGCAGGCAGTTCTCACAGCCTTCCTTGGTCCTGAAGATGGGAAGATGCTGAGACTTTAGGGGTGGGGAGTGGGGAGGTGGGGGTGGGGGGAAAGCGGGGGGTGGGTGGGGAGGAAGCAGGGGGGAGGCAGGGGGAGGGGGGAGACAGGTCTGAAGTCACCCCAGTCCTCCTATTTTCTGTGTGTTCCTGAATCCATCAGTGTTTGGGCCAGATCATCACATCCTTCCTTGAACTAGCCCAAGTGTGAAAAGGGCTTGTCCTTCCCTCCTTCCCCTCGCTTCTGTTGTCAGCTTTGTGCTTCCCTTGAGGAAGCTGCACTTCTCAGCCAGCTTAGTTTTGCTTTAGGACTTGGGTATTCACGGTTTCCTTCGCCAGTGACAATGTATTGTCAAGTATTCAAATATGCACTGACTCTTCTAGGGAGGGATAACCGATGGTGGGATTTCAGAGACCCCCCAGAGAAGAGATTTTTTTTTCTCTAGAAACTCACTGAGGCTCCTCAGCATTATTGACTGCAATCCCAGCTTTTCCTTGCTCAATTTGGATGGACTCTGGAGTTACAAACATTACTCTCCTCGGTTTTGGACCATACCAACCTCATCTTCCAGCCTTGCTTTAATCTTGGCTATACAAGTAGTTTAAGATGTTTGAGGCAGGTGTGAAGCATCGGTGGTGTATCTATGTATAACTCTTCCATTCTGAATTTTCAGTGGAGATTGGAAATGAACAATCTGCTCTTTCCCATAATGCACTGATTCTGGAGTTTTCTTCATAGTTCTACTAAGTAGGTGGTCAGGTGACACCCTTGCACAAAGCCATGCTGGCTCTTCACTCTTCTAGTGGGTGTGCATGCATTGCCCTGTACTTGCTAGCTGGTCTGCAGTGGGGAAAAAGAGCAAAGCTCAGCCCCACATTTCATGGACATAAGTTAAGCAGACAGGTAGGGATAGGGAAGCCTGGAGGAGGGTCTGAGGGTGCAACTGGAGGCCCAGGCTGCACATTTATTAGCTATTGCTGCCAGATCATCCCAGGAAGATCTCCAGGGGGCTGCTTGCTCAGAATGGCTCTTTAATGGGGGTACTACTCTCAGAGAATGGGGAACTGCAGAGAAAAGGAGAGCCCGTGCAGCCTGGGCATCCTAGTGCCGAGGCCCCTGTTTTCGGAGGAGCCCCTTACCCCTAGGATGGGAATAGTCAGCCTTGCCTGCTTCATCTCCTTCTATGGGCTCCAACTGGTTCCTTCTGGTAGGAGCTGCAATCACCATCACATCCCCCCTCTCTCTGTAGGCAGAGTGGGGAGACCAGACAGAATTTGTGTCTCAAACATAACAGGACACCATAGACAATGAAGGGTGTTATTTGGTGGGCTATAGGACTCTGGAGGAAAGGAGTGGGAAATGACAGGAGAAAAAAACAGGAAGTAGACTAGAGAGGGAAAGGCAGTGTTAGCACAGAGAAATAAGGCAAACAGTGCTAAATTGCAGTGTCTGTGCCATGGTAATCCTAAGAGTATATCATGAGACTAGAGAGGAATTTGGAAGGGGGAGTTCCACACCTCCATCACCCTGCTGACGGCCAGCTTCTCTTTCCCTGTATCCCCTGGAACACTGTGCTGTCACACAATGGCTGGGTGACTGAGAGGCACTTTGTTATTTAAGAAACAGTAGAGTCAGGGGTGGGCTCTCAGGCTCATGTATCTGGACTTAACTGTTACTGTTCCTATAGTCCCAATCTCAGTAGCCCTGCTAGGCTTAGCCATTATGACAAGCAACTCAGAATCTCACATGGTCATGGTATTTTCCAGCCACACCCGCATCTTCCAAGTACCAAGTGAAATGATAGAAGATGTCATGCAGGACCGGATAGATGAAGTGAGACGAAGGTAAGTGTTCCTGTGACGAAGTGCCTTGTATACCTACCTGGGCCCATGTGGGTGGAGATGACATCAGAGTTAGCTGGCCATCCCAATCATCTGTTGGCTCTAATATGAGTGGGGCCATATAGCTCCCAGGGCCTCTGTCCTTTGTGATCCACATTATGGTGGCCTTTTCAGCCTTGGTGCCTGCCTGTCATGGCTCCAGGCTGAGGGCTTCTTTCCTGGACTTCAATTAAGTTTACACACAATGATTATACAGGCTCAGGCCTGTGCTTTTCACCCAGCTCATGCCCTGTGCTGTGGTTTGGGTATTAGGTCTAAGTAGGTTCTGATGGCAGGCTCTTTCCCATCTTGCTGTTCTCCTCTGTCCTCTGCAGCGTGTCTCACCTCATGTGTGACTCATATAATGACCCAAGCTTCAGAACTTCTTGCTCAGACTGCTAAGGTGAGGAGACCCATAGGTAACAGCCTGGGTGGATAGGCTGTCTTGCCTTGGCAGTGGAAGGGTGACCTAGCATGGCGAGCTTTATATCTGCACTTAGGGCCAGTGAGCGGATGGGGGGGGGAAGTGGATGTTGTTGTCCTAACTCTACTTTGAGACAGAGTCTTAGTAGGAGTAAGGGTGTATGGAATTTGAACCTACCACCAGCAGGGACTTTGGGCCACACATCCTCTCCTTGTGCTTTGCACATGACAGTGCCCATAACTGAATGTTGAATCAGCTCTGGGAAGTGGAAGGCTGGGGGTGGAACCATCCCAAGACAAGGACCATGGCTGAAGCAGCCACTGTGCCCTGTCCAAGTGAGATGCCCTGCTAACTGCTGTGGGGGTGGGGATGAAAGACATGATTGACACATAGCTGGAAGCTTAAAAGCAGCATGAAACACAATGCTAGCATTTATTCAGTGCTGTCTGTATGCCAGCTCCTGCCCAGGGCATATTTTGTCAAGGGTTCTCATTGATCCAGACAACCCTTGTCCAGAAAGTAGAGAACTTGTAAGTGAGGATGGGGAGCAGATCCTGGCTTTAGCTGGCTGCACATTTCCACGAGGGCTCACTGAGCACTTCTCCGATTCCCAGGTTGAAGGCCTCCGGAATCAACGAACAGCCTGTGTCCAAAAAGGATCCACCTCGTGTTTGACCTGAAGGGTGACCAGACTTTAGCAGAAAGACTATAGAGGCTGAGCCCTTGGTTACCACCATGATGATACTGGAATCTTCTTGCTGAAGTGCTAATAAAGAGACATCTTATCACCAACCAGCCTTAATGTTGGTGTGGATGCTGTGCCATTTCTCCCTCCCTTCTTCCCTCTCCCATCCATCCATCCATCCATCCATCCATCCATCCATCCATCCATCAATCCATCCATCCATGCAACCATCCATCCGTGCATCTATCTGTGCATCCATCCATCCATCCATCCATCCATCCATCCATCCATCCATCCATCCATCCATCCATTATCCATCCATCCATCCATCCATCCATCCATCCATCCATCCATCCATCCATCCATGCAACCATCCATCAATCCATCCATCCATGCATCTATCTGTGCATCTATCCATCAATCCATCCATCCATCCATCCATCCATCCATCCATCCATCCATCCATCCATGCAACCATCCATCCATCCATCCATCCATCCATCCATCCATCCATCCATCCATCCATCCATCCATGCAACCATCCATCCATGCATCTATCTGTACATCCATCTGTGCATCCATCCATCTATCCATCCATCCATCCATCCATCCATCCATCCATCCATCCATCCATCCATCCATCCATCCATCCATCCATGCAACCATCCATCCATGCATCTATCTGTGCATCCATCTGTGCATCCATCCATCTATCCATCCATCCATCCATCCATCCATCCATCCATCCATCCATCCATCCATCCATCCATCCATCCATCCAGTTTTGGGTGCCTTGCAGGCCTGGTGCTGGGGCCACATAGCTACCTGCTATTCTACTACTGTGTGCAGCAGGCAGTACAGCAGAGTCCAGCACATTTGAAGGGATGCTGGTGTGGACTGGGATGGGGGTTTGGTGGGTGAGTAGATTTCCTGAGGGAGTGCTGGGGAGCCCTGTATTTTAGATTCATTCATGCTTCTTTAGCAATCTTCCTTTACGTAGCTCTCAGCTTCTAGTCTCTATCCTTTCTTTTCTCTGAGAAGAACTTTAAATATCTCCTGCTAGTCAGGTTTACTAGGGAGGATTTCCTTCTGCTTTTGAATGTGAGGAAGTCTGTATTTTCCGCGTTAGAGGGCTGAGTGTGCAGGCTACTGAATATTGTTAGTGTGTTCATCCTTTTGGCACTTGACTGTTTCACCCCACTCTTGCTTGCATGGTTTCTGCATGGAGTTCTCATCCTTGCTCTTTGTAGACAGGAGCGTTTTCTTTACTCTGTCTTTTTTCACTGCCTTCTTGATTTTTTTTTTTTTTCGAGGCACGGTTTCTCTGTAGCTTTGGAGCCTGTCCTGAAACTTGTTGTGTAGACCAGGCTGGCCTTGAACTCACAGAGATCCACCTGGCTCTGCCTCCCAAGTGCTGGGATTAAAGGCGTGTGCCACTGTCGCCCGGCATTTTCACTGCCTCCTTTAAAGATTTTTGTATTCGATGTTTAAAGTGCCGAGTTTCATAAGGACATTTCCACACGAGTTATATTTTGAACACATTATCCCATCTCCCTTTTCTCTCCCCTCTTCACTTCCATGAATCCCCTTCATTCTTTTAGACAACTTTACTTCTATTTTTATGTCAAATACACATGCAAGACTTCATGTATCTATATAAAATCTAGAATTCAGCAAATATGCAGTTTGTCTTTTTGAGACAGAATTAATCTGCTTAATATGGTAATAGCCAGTTGCAACCATTTTCTTGCAAGTGACATAATTACGTTCTTTCTGCCTGAATAAACTTCCATTGTGCATATTTACCACATCCTCTGTATCCCTTCCTTTGCTGACAGGCCCCCTGCATTGGTTCCTGTATGTTGGACTTTCTGTGTTTTGAATGTGACATAAATAGGCATGGACCCTTCTCCTCTCCCCCTCTTGGAGTTCTTTGAGTTCTCTGGATTATTGTTGGGTACCTGTCTTTTGGGAAGATCTTAACTGTTATCACTTCAAGTACTTCTGTGGCCTTTTTTCTGTGCCCTTGATCATCCCATTACACATCTGTTACAGACGTGTTCTATGACTGACACACAGTTCTTAGACATTCTGACCCCCTCATCTGCTTTTTTGTTTGTTTTCTGTTGCTACGTCTTGCTTTTTCTTGGTGATGGCTCCATGCATGCTGAGTATACAAAGTGCCACTGAGTTGCACACTTGGTCTATAGTGTTATCTGCTCTTCAGGGTGTGTGTGTGTGTGTGTGTGTGTGTGTGTGTGTGTGTGTGTAGGATCTTCCTGTCTCCACTTCCCCTGCACTAGGAATACAAGCCACCGCATCTAGTTTTCTATATAGGTACTGGGGATTCAGCTCAGTTCCTAATGATTACAGAGCCAGCACTTCCCAGCAGAGCCCCCTTCCCAGCAGCCCCCGTTTATTTCTCGAGACTCATGGATACTTTGCTTAGCATCATCCAATCTACCGACGACCCTTCAAAGACATTCCTCACTCCTGCGTTATATTTTCTTTCTGCCTTTCCTTTAGAATTTTCCGTAGTGTTTCCATCTCTCTGTTTATATTACCCATCTGTTCCCACATGCCCATGTGCTCCTGTAGAGCCCTTGGTGTATTTATGGAAGTTGTTTTAAATTCCTGGTCTGATTATTTGTACACACCTGCCTCACACGAGTCTGCTTCTGATAGCTGCTGTGTTCCTCCAGAATCTACCTTTTGGCTTTTACTAATTGCAGGTCTCGAAGTTGTTTAATGAAAGGCAGACGTGATGCATCAGGCGAAGGGACTGAGGAAAACAGGCTCTTACTGCCAGGCTCTCTGCTTAGCTGGCCAGGGCTTAGGCTCTGTGTGTTGTTGCCTCTTCTGTGGGTTTCCCTGAGGGCTGCAATCTTTCAGCCGCCATTGCTGCTGCCATGTAGGAGCCTACTGTGATGTGTGTGTGGAAGGGAAGCCTGGGCAGCCTTGTGATGAGGCCCCAAGGTTTACTGAGCCCGTGCCCCGGGCTGTGACTTTCCCAAGGGCTTCTTGGCCCTTCCCATGTCATTGGTCTAAAGATTGAAAGTCTAGAGGGATGTGTGTGGAGTTGAATATTCCTCTTCTCTTCAGCTGGCCCGATTCTAGAGAAACAGATTGGCCTGAAGGTAGGCTTCCTTGAAGGAGAAGAGGATGTCGTGGGCCTAGCAACGTCTACCTCCCCCTCTCTTGGAAGGATAAAGAAGTTTGGCTTTGTTCTTTACGGGGAAGACCCGGGGACAGTGCAGATGGAAATCTTCCCATCTGTGATGTTCTCTGTGGTGGGGCCCCTCAGACTTTCTGCGGTCAGGCTCGTTACCACTCAGCTTCCAGACAGCCATCTGCCACAGGTGAGGTTTTCCTGCTTCAGCTCTGGTCCCAAGGAACTTTGACCTCTACGTTCAAGGATGTCCCTTCAACCTGAAGGCTAGCAGTGAATCCAAGAAGATGTTTTTTTTTGTTGTTGTTGTTTCTTTTTCTTTTTCTCCTCCTCCTCTTCATCATCATCTTTCTTCTTCTTTTAATTTTTACTTTTGAGACAAGGTCTCATGTAGCCCAGCCTTGCATCATACTTGTAGCTGAGGATGTACTTGTACATACGATGTAGCTGAGGATGACCTTGGATTCCTGACCCTCTGGCCTATACCTCCCAAGTGTTAGGATTACAGGCCTGTGCCCTTGAACCTAGTTGTTGACTTTGCAAGACCTAGTTTATTTGCAAGACCAAGGAGCTTATGTTCCTTGGATAAAGCCATTATGGTGACAGGAAATGTTAGAACTCAGTGTAGTCTTTCCAGTCACTTTATAGGTGGGCCTACCAAGTGCCTGCCTTGATGAAATTTTCATTTTGACAGACGTCTTAGTCAATGTTCTATTGCTGTGAAGAGACACCATGACCATGACAACTCTTATAAAAGAAAATATTTAACTGGGGCTGACTTACAGTTTCAGAGGTTCAGTCCATTATCATCGTGGCATGAAGCATGGCAGCATGCAGGCAGACATGGTGCTGGAGAAGGAGCTGAGAGTTCTGTGTTCGGATCCATGGGCAGCAGGAAGAGAGAGTCACTGGACCTGGCTTGGACTTTTGAAACCTCAAAGCCCACCCCATGACAAACTGCTTCCAGCAAGGCTACACCTCCTAATCTTTTCAAATAGTGCCACTGTTGTATTATCTCAGTTGTTCTATTACCTGTAAGGTATAGATAGGGGTGATAGATCAAAGAAGAGGCAGAGCAGTTAGACCAGTTAGCTTTCTCTCCACACTTCCCCGACCAAAAGGGAACCTCAAAAGCCCACCAGTCTCCAAGTTCCTTCCTGTGCCTTTCTGCCCATATCCTGGGTCCTCTGCATTTTCTTTTTTTCCGAGTCAAACCACTTTATTCAGAAGCTTGGGGAAAGGGTGGAGAGGCCCACACTGTCTGCTGTCCTCCACTGGGCAGATCTTCGAGGTCTGCCCGTGGCTAAGAGCTCCTCCGTATTTTCTATGACTAATTCTTGTCAGCTGGTCACTGGTTCTGCCCCCGATTCAAGGTTAACTTTATTAACACAGTCTCAGGGTGTCACGGTGCAATCACAGATCTTGAAACACGCCACTTCCTAATCATTTAAATATCTGAGCCGATGGGGGTCATTCTTACTTAAACCACCACAGCGGGGAGATAAGAAACCACACAAACCACAATTTCTGTAACTGCTATAAAGTACTGCGTATCAATGAAAACCTGCCCTACTCAGAAAACAAAACATTCTCATTTTTAAATTGTCAGCCCCCCCCCATTTCCAGATGAGGAACAAGAAGCTCAGAGAGGTTGAGCCTCTTCTCTAATGTCACACAGCCATTGAATGGCTATATCAGTAGTTCCATTGAGGAGGCCAGAGCCAGTGAGCAGCAGCTCCCTGCAGAGCTGGGCTGGGGTGAGTGGTCATCTGGGTGGTGCCCTTTGACCAGTTAAATACTACGTAACCGTAACCGCCGGGCGGTGGTGGCTCACGCCTTTAATCCCAGCACTTGGGAGGCAGAGCCAGGTGGATCTCTGTGAGTTCGAGGCCAGCCTGGGCTACCAAGTGAGCTCCAGGAAAGGCGCAAAGCTACGCAGAGAAACCCTGTCTCGAAAAACCAAAAAAAAAAAAAAAAAAAAAAAAATACTACGTAACCAGGTGCTTATGGTGGGCTAGGGTATTGCTGAGTTAGTTCCTTGCCATGGGCAAAGAATTGAGCACCCAGAAGAGACATGAGTCCTAGTGGAGGAGAAGGGGAAGGAAAAGTTTATTCCTTGTATCCCTTAGTGGTCAGTAGCTGGATTATGTATTTCTTTTCATTTCTTTTCTTTCTTTCTGTTTTTCGAGACAGGTTTCTCTGTGTAGCTTTGCGCCTTTCCTGGAACTTGATTTGTAGACCCGGCTAGCCTTGAACTCACAGAGATCCGCCTGCCTCTGCCTCCCTAGTGCTGGGATTAAAGGCATGCGCCACCACCGCCTAACTGGATTAGGTATTTTACAGGGCCCTTGGGCCCCCCTGTTTCTTTTATTGACCCTGTTTAGCAACTCACCTCTGTGCTTTCTCTGCCATTTCTCCTGGCAATGTCTTCTGGGAAAAAGAAGCTGCCATCTCAGGGAACCAACTTTTGCTTCCCTTGTCCACCTCTGTCCCTTTTACTCAACTATTTCCAGAAGAGAAAGGGACAGGCATAATGCAGGTCCTTACCCACTGTCTGCATGGGCCAGGAACACTTGTTCCCGGTTCCTGTTGCCTGCTTGCTCCAGTGGGGCAGAAAGAGGAAGAAGAGGAATCCCCTAGCCCGGGGCAGGGGGTAGGGGGCAGGCGGCAGTGTGCTGGGCTCTGAGTGGGGACAGGAACATGGGAGTGGAGGGAGGGAGCTGAGGGCTACTCAGGCTGGAGCAGGCAGCAGAGCCAGGGAAGATCTCACCTCCACTAACAGCGGTGGTGGCCGTGCAAGCTGCAAGCTGATACAGTGTCCCCAGCTGTTGGCGAGTGGAAAGTAGGAGGTGGAGCCCAGCAGGAGGAACAGACACTTTGTCCCAGGTGTCTCCCCACATCAGTCCCTCCTGTCCATCAGGAAGGATCAGGTTTTTTTCCCCCCTGCTATAAGCTTCTGGCTGCCACACTGAAGCTCCTGACCCCAGAGATGGTGGAACCAAGTAACCTGGACCGAAGCCTGTGAAAGGCGAGCCCCAATACTCTCTCCTTTTAAGTTGTTCGTCTCGGGCGTTTGTCACAGTGGACAAACACACAGGAGCAGAGGGTGAGTTTACACGTGGAGATGGTTGTGGCAGATGTTGTAGTGGGCTGGAGGGATACTTCCTGTACCCCTTGGGCGGGGGAAAGGGAGTAGCGTGGGGAGAAAACAGTAGATTGAGGCAGGACTCGTGTTTGAACCCTGTTCAGTGGGAGAAGTGTCTAGAGGAGGGTTGGAAACACTGGGGAGAGAAGCCAGGCTGGGAGGCCAGTTCAGTGGGCCCGGATGTTGAGTCCATCCCGGTGGTATAGACTCAGGCTGAGCAGGGACGCACAGCCAGTTGAGGTGGAGTGTGTTGCACATAGGAGGGGAGCTGTCAGGGAAGGGCTCAGCGTATCCAGGGGAGAGCTGTAGTGTAGAGCTCTGGGAGAGGTACGCTAGCCCGCAGGCCGTCACTGGGTGACAGGCCGTTTTCCTCTACACCACTAGATGGCACCATTTCCACACAAACAACATTTCCTGAAGGTGACCTGGTCTTTTTCTTAGACCCCTGCCAGGGCTGGGAATAGATTTTTAGTACTATTTGAGAAGCCTAAAGAGATGAGATACCTTTAAGTATCTTTGTTTAGTTGTGAAAACAGTTTACACTCACACACATAAAATGTTATAGAGGCAATTCATTCAAATAAAATGTACGGAGTGCTTATACCCAATGCTCTGCAAATAGGGGGTGCCTGGCAAATAGTCTATCCTGGCCAGCTCTGGGTGGCAGAGAGTGCATACTGGTTATGAAATACAGTGTGAAAATAAGCCAACAGTTGTACATGGCGGAGCAGGGTTTCCTCTACTAAAAAGAAAAAGCTTGTTGTCACAGGAGGGAGTGTTTAGACAGACGGGGGAGGCATTGTCAGTCCCCGACAATGAAGGGGAGGACCCTAGGCATGGGCACCACCCCCAAGGCCTGGAGGATGTTTAGGGAACTGGCCCTAACTCCACGTGTCTGTAATGAGGCTGATGAAAGACCCTGCTAGGGGGACCGACCGGTACAGACTCTGCAGGTGGATGTTAAAATGACTCCATAAGACAGGTGTGGCTTCCAAGTGAGAGGAGATAAGCCTGGGGAAAGAGAGGGGCCCATCTGTGCCTGGCAGCTCTGACGGGGAGGGGATGGCTCAGCGGCTGATGAGCCCCTTCGCCTGTGTCTCTCACACAGAGACATCTGGATTATAAGGAGTGAGGGAACTGCATTAGTATTATAGACACAGCGCCTTCAAACCTAGGGTGGAAATGAAATCATTAAGTGGCTCAAATGGAGTTTTGTTCTGTGCATGATTAACCCCAGGAGGGGAGTTTGGGAACAAATATACCTCCTCTACCTGTATTACAGGGGGACTGAGCCACGGTAAATTAAAAGAAAATCAAGGGCAAATTTGGGACTAGTCAGCTGTGACCAAGCCATTTGTGTAGTTAAATGGAGCTGAAAGTGCTAATAACAGCTTTGTGGGTCATGGATCTTCTGGGAGGGTAGGGTCAGGAGGTGGCCTGGGCAGGTGGGCAGGGAGCTGGCCCTGGCTTGCCCAGGTAGAACTCGAAGTGGGGATGTAACCTGCTGGCGACCTGTTCCTGTCATCTAAGTGTGTATCACCTCCTAATGTACCTTGGCGTCTTGTGTAGAACTGAGCTGAGCCTGGAAGATGGGAGGGGTTTGCTAACGTTATCCTTGAGCATCTCTGTGTCTCTGGGGGGAAAATCACTGTAGAGGGCTGTGGCAAGGAGGACTTAAGATAAATGCTGCTTTCATGATCTGTACCGTGTGGTGAGCGGACCCTCAGCTCAAGGTGACGATACAGCAGGTGTCTGGGGATGTCTGAGTTGGGTAGGGCTTTGCTTGGATCCTCACCAAAGGGGGAAGTTAACCAAACCAGCTGGGGTGGTCTGAGTGGAAATGGCTCCTCCCACAGGCTCATAGGGAATGGTACTGTTAGGAGGAGGCGTGGCCTTGTTGGAGGAAGTGTGTCACTGGAGGCGGGCTTGAGGTTTTCAGAAGCTCAAGCCAGGCCCCGTCTCTCTCTCTCTCTCCCTCTCCCTCTCCCCCTCCCTCCCTCTCCCCCTCCCTCCCTCTCCCCCTTCCTCCCTCCTTCTCTCCCTGCTGCCTGCCTATCCAGATGTAGAATTCTCAGTTACCTCTCCAGCATCATGTCTGCGCCTGCATGCCATCATGCTTCCCACCATGATGACAATGGACTAAACCTCTGAACCTATAAGCCAGCCCCAGTTAAATGTTGTCCTTAGTAAGAGCTGCTGTGGTTGTGGTGTCTCTTTACAGCAATAGAAACCCTCACTAAGACAGCAGCATGTAAACATGGGGCAGGTTGGTCACAAGAAAGAGGAGCAGGTGTGAGGAGGCTGTGAGGCTGTGCAGGTGGGGGTTCCACACAAAACAGGTGGGCAGGGGCAGGGGCAGGGGCACAAAGACAGGCTGGAGGCCGAGGGGTACCCAGCACAGGGAGGGGCCCAGGCTCCAGCCCGAGGTGGGTGGACTTATCTTGGTGTGTAGTGTGGACAGGGTGGGGGACACAAGAGGCCCCTTTAGACTCTCCCAGATGAGCTAGTGGTTGTTGCGCCCTCTAGCTATTCTACACACTGGGATCAACTGATACTCTTTGTGTGTGTGTGTGTGTGTGTGTGTGTGTGTGTGTGTGTGTGTGTGTGTGTGTGTATGTTGCTCTGAACTCAGCTTGGCTCACAGACGGCTCTGGGGACATGTACCCCATCCTTCCAGTGTCTGCCTCCATGAAAGCCAATGGACACACTGTCAGACGTGTTTTCCAATTACCCAGCAGTCTATGCGAGGCTAAAACTCATTTTCCTGAGAGAGGGAGAAGAGAGTCAAGAGAAAACGGCAGCTGTTCCTGAGAATTGGGGAACTCTGAGTAGTCCACAGAGAAGCAGGCCCTGCATGAGGCTGGTCCCTGCCCACCTGCTTCATCTTTCCCTGCGTAGTCACAGAGCAATATCATCAGCTTCCCAATTCTCTAATGGGTCCTGTGATTGGGATGCATACCCACGTAGGGCAGGGGATAGCCCAGAGCCGCCTTCCCAGTCTTGGCACTCAGTAAATACTCAAGGAAGGACAGAACCACTGGCAATGACTCAGGCCTGAGTGCTGGCATCCCTTCTCCTGTGCCCTGCCCAGTGCCCCTCGAGTTCGGGGCCTCATCCCTCTTAGCACTGTGTCCTTACGTGGCACCTGTTTGTGGGTTGGGCATGGAGGCTGTTTTAATGAGTGTGGGATGGATCATGTGGGGAGGTTGGTGTGAGAGAAGGAATTGCTGACAGAAGGGCAAGACAGCAGCTCTCCTCTGTAGTGGTGTGTTGGAAGACTCTGGAAGCACCATGCACTGTCTAGCAGAGGTGTACTTGCAGGGCCTTTTTCTGGGAGGGGCAGCATAGCATAGAAACTGGGCCTGGAATCTCAGTTGCCCCCTTAGTTGGCTATGTGATCTTGAGCAGCTGCTTAGCCTCGCTGGGGTTCAGTTTCATGGAGTCTTTTCGAAGTTTAAGTGAGAGAACCACCACTGATGGTACAGCACATGTCTGACACTTGGTAAACCTCAGGCCAGGGCAGCCACAGTGACCCCTATCCATTTATGCCTAGGAAAGGGGTTTGCACAGCATTTTCTGGCAGCAGTGGCTGCTGGCCATTGTTCCCCACATCTGAGAACCATTTCCTAAGCCTTTTACAATGTGAGAGAACCTTGTCATTCCTCAAGGAAATAGTTAGTATCCTCCATGGGGGCCTCAAATAGTAATAAAAAGCTACAAATACCTAGGGAAGAAAGTTTCAGGGCTAGGGATGTGGTCAGAGGTATATCATTTGCCTACCATGCTAGTGGGCATTTGATTGCCAGTGTAGCCAGGAAAGAGGTCGGCACCTCCTCTTCCTTGAGTCCAGCTTGAAACTTTCTGAAGAGGTGCTCTTGGGACAGGGGTGCTGTTCCTTCATCTTCTTTCATATTGGGAGGCTCTGCCTTCCTGCATCCGCGTTCCAGCTAAGAGGAGGGTGTTATGGCTCCATATGGTCAGCAGAGGGCACTGTCGATCAAGCAGCGCCTTTGCCACATGTCCCGCCCAGGCTATGAATTGCTCAGATCTCCCCCACCAAATACACAGTGCCCAAGCCACCAGCATGCTCCCATCTGTGCCCACAGGGAGCTCTGCCTTGCCTTTCCAGTGAGGCAAGTTCCTGTGCTTAGCCAGGGTTTAGGAGGAGCAGAGGCTCAGTCTTCTGCTCATGGCTGGGAGAAGGGCTCTGGCATAGGTGTCTGCTCAGCTGGGCCATATAGAAGCTGACTGGGGGTGGGTGGGCGCGCGGGGGGCGGGGGGGGATTGAATTCACCATCTGTTGTGCAGGGTCAGGTTGCAGCTGTGCACTACTCCGGTGACTCACCATTGGTGACTCCAGCCAGCCAGGATGCTTTGAGATGATGTTGTGGGGAGGTACATTCCAAAGCTCCGGAGCTTCCTTGGGGAACCTGTGTCTAGGGTGTACTTGTTAAAGCCTGGGGTAAAGAATTGCTTTGAGACTTTTGGCTTCCAATTCCTGTGGGGGCAGGTGCTGGAAATGCAGGGCATTAACCTGATTCATTTTGCTGACAGGCTTGGGAGGGAGCCAGGGAACTTCGTTTTTCTCAGTCTCCTCTGTTAGGGTTAAAGCACATGCTAGCTTTAAAACAGAGAGATCTGGGGCACCGGGGAAGATATTTATAAGAGGGCTAACAGGTGGAACACCGGGACAGACAACTAACCAGATAAGAAAAAGGATAGGATTCAGGGGAATAAAAAAAAATTAAGCCTGTCTCAGTAGACTTCAGCTCCCACAGAGCCCCTCTCCCCCAGGATCTGATGCTTGCTCTTTTCTCTAGTAAACCTCCCAACTTTATGGATAGCTACACTTTAATATACATACACACAACTAATGTCATTAGATGTTAACAGGCTGAAACTGCAGTTAGGACAACCTCTAGGTCTCTACCTATTTAGGGGGTGATGGGAGGGGGAGAGAGAGAGAGAGCTCATCTTGGGTGGCTGAAGTGGGGTGGGGAAGGACCAAGAGAGGAGAATTGATAGACTAAGATTTCTTGGTGGCCCAGAAGCTGCTGGCCTAGGCCTGCCCTTCCTCCCTCTGGCAGGTCTCAGCTCACTTGCACTTCCTGGCTTGCTAGAAGTAACCCTTGAAAGCTAGCTTTGTCTGTGCCCTGTGGAAATTCTTCTCCCTCAGGAGCACAAGGACCAGGAGTGCCGCCACAGTTGGGATCAGAGGGAATTTGGAAGGAAGCATTTCCCTTTGAAGACATCTTTAACCCCTTCTGAACCTACAGAACGGTCGTCTGGAGAGGGCCTTCTGCTGCTTGTTTTCCGCCCCCCAATTTCTTTTCCTGGTCCACCTGCCACCACCCTGGCCTATTCTGCTCTGTTGTGGCCCAGGAGAGTCAGCCAAGGGAAAGAGCTACAGAGAAACACTAAGTTGGTCTGGAGACACATTGTGAGCTTTCAGCTTGAGCCCATCCCAGCCCTCCCAGCCTGGTTCCCTCACTTGAACTCTGTTGTTGAGAGCCTTTAGGTTTCCAACTTCTTTGAAGTTCTTTGAGGAGTTGGTTCTGCTTTATGAAGGGGAGAGAGAATGACCATGTGTGCACATGCGTGTGCCAGTGCGTGAGCGCGCATATGTGTGTGTGTGTGTGTGTGTGTGTGTGTGTCCATTCATGTTGCAAACATGCATAGGGTGTATTTGTGCATACACACATTTCACTACCCTAGGGATCCTATAATGCCCTGTGGAGTGAGGGATGCACAAAGAGCTTGCTTTTTAGGGCCATGGTCCTATACCCTGGGGAGCTGTGTGGGGACCCAGGTGAGGAGCTGGAAGCAGCAGGACCTGTCTAGTCTGTGCTGTCCTTCTGTCCTTCTGACCATGGCTCAGTCTCTTGACTTCTCTGGACCTGGAGGCAGCAATGTCCTGTGAGTGCTGCTGTGATGATAGATGAAGTATTGGGTACACCCCAGTCCAGTGCCAGGGTGGAGCTGGTGCTTAGTGTTATGTACATACACCCTCTCACCCTGCATCCTTGTTCTCCAAAGAGAGCATCAAGCCATCCCATGCCAATGAACCTTGGTTTACTCCCCTGGCAACGAGGCTGTTGAAGGGTCCCTCCACCCAGAGCTGACTCTACAGTGCACAGAGGAGGGAGGTGCCTCATGCTTTGACGAATACCACCTTTCCCTCTCCTGCTTTGTGGGTCTGGCCAAGACCTTGATGCAAAACTCACTCTGTGCATCCCTGAGAGCTGTTTGGTCTCCTGTCTTCAAGTTGAGTTTAGGCAACCATGAGCAGCCTGACCGTGGGAGCCATTCTATACCCAGTGTGTAGTCGATATTCAATAAGTTGAATTGAATACATCAAAGGTTCATTGTCTGTATGGTCTCTCCAAACTCATAAAGTGGGAATAATAATTCTACATGGCAAGTCCAGAGCAAACATATGCATTGCTCCTTGTAGTTCTAAATATAGGGCCCCAATAAATAAATGTGACTACAACCAGTATAATTGACAGGGTAGTAGGTTTTCCTTCCCACCAGTTCTTAGACATTTCACTAAACAAACAAACAAACAAACAAACAAACAAAAAACCCACCAAGTTTTAAGTGAGGTATTTGTACTTTGAAAGGACAAGGAGACATTTTGGAAGCAAGGTTGCCAAATGAGAGACCGAGATCCTGGAGGGTAGAAAAACATCTTTTCCTTTTCCCTAACAGAAAGAGAAGATGCTTCAGCACTGGTAGAGGCTTTTGCCTGGAGTCCCCAGGTCTGAGACCCCTCCCACCTCAATCCCAGGAGCTGACTGGCAAGTACCATTTGTACAAGTAATGCCTCTCTTCTTCAGTGAGCTGCCAGTGGGCAGGAGCTGTGTACATGTAGCGCTTCATGATGCCTGGTTGATGCTGCACATCCCAGAGATATTTTAGATGGTGACATGCCATCCCCATGGTTTTCCTAACTCCTGCACCTGCCAAAGCCAGGCAGCTGGGAGGACACTGCTCACCGCCACAGGCTGAGCCTCGCCTGGTGACTCTTAACTCTCTCCCTGGACTCTGTGCACATGTTTTTGGTAGTGTCCCACCATCCCAGCTCTTGGTTTTGAACATTCCACTCACCTTTAAGTCCAAACACACATGACATGCCCTCTGTTGGACATGTGCTCTCTTTCCCCATTGCTCTCAGCCTTCCAACAAGCTGCAAATTCGTTTCCACACCCCATAGTCCATATACTCAATATAATTTATATGTTTATTTTTTTCCACATTTGTGTGCCTATCAGACTTACTGCCTTGCCAGTCTCTTTTGGTTGATATCTGGGTCTTGTCATCTTTAAAGGTGTTCAGTAAAGCCTGTATGGCTCTGGGCAGCCTGAGTCATCACACTGAAAAGCTAAGCAGTTTCCTGTTACACCCCAGACCCATGCTAACACGTCTCGCTGTCTGTATTCCTAATATTTTTTCATGGCTTACCCTCACACCCCATCCAGTGCCTCTTCATTATGTTTCCTTCCATGAGTGCCAATCTGCCCCAGTCATGTCTATGTCAAGCTCCCCCGACATGAACGCTGGCAGTGGAAAGTGTTTTTCTGAAGACTTTTTGGTGCCCGTTTGTATAGTGATTCCTTTGGGATTATTGTTGATAGTTAGCCTTACAAGGGGACAGAAGGTTCAGAGGACACTTGGGTGCAAAGCTTTGTCAGAGTCTCCCTTTTGGGTTCCCTCTTATCCACCCCTATCCTTCTCATCTGTTTACCTGATAGTACCCACCATGCACCCACCTCTCTGCCTTCTCTATCGACATTTTTAAAAAAATCTTTCTGCAAAGTTTACCTTCAGTGTCAGTGTTCCCATCAAGATATTCTACTCCGCTCTGAACTAGAAGAAGAGTGTGCAGGTGAACCTCCTGCACATACCATGAGGCTTGCTAAGACTGGAGAACTATTCTTCTGAGGGAGACCACTCCTCAGCTACACCAGGCTGTCTGAGAGCACTGGTCACTGGGCCACTGTTCTTTGATTATGAGGCCAGCTCTCATTCCCCCAACCCTCAGTTTCCCTGGTGCTGCCTGGGCACCATGGCTCCCTCCATCCCAGCTGGTCATATCTGACCCTCAGCAGCATCTTGTTATGGGAGCTTTGGGTTGCATCTATGTAGAGCTCTTTATGGATGTTTTCTCATAAACTTCATTGACAACTGTTTGGTCCATACACACAAAACAACGCTTGGACCACAAAAAAATTGTATTTAAACAATTTATTCATAATTTAAGTTTCTTGTGAGGTAGAAAGAACATTAACTGGGCGTCTTAGCTCTGTACTTCCTAGATGTGTGATTAACAGCAAGTTACTATTTTTCTGAGTCATTGAAAGATGTATATTTATGTCTGCAATGAACTATTGATTTCTCCCCTGCCTATTGTTTAGTGTGATTGAAAGACCCCGGACTGTGAAGCACAGCTCTGGTGACTTCCATGAAGGGGAGGAGTTTGCGTGTTGGACTGTTAGCTGCGTCTCAGCTACCCGGCACAAGGCAGGACCACAGGCAAATGTGTGAAGGCTTCTGGGAAAGGTCTGAGCTCATGCCATGCTTTGGGGATCTAATGAACGATGACAGTAAGGACAGGGTGTTAGAGTCTCTTTCTTTTCGGGAGATGCTGAGGGTGGCTAATGACAGAGTTTGGCTGGAGCTTACGGCAACTGGGTATGACACATGTAAGAAAACCAGCTCAGTTCTCCCTTCAGCTGTGTGGGTGCAGGTAGGGGATGCAAGCGATAGACAAAAGACCAGATACACCACAAAGGGATGATACCAGAAGAGGGATGGGACTCTGGTGAGTGGTGTCAGGATGTTCTTGGGAGCAAGGAACAGCCCCAGACTAATGACGGCTGAACAGTCAAGCCATGTCGTGCCCCTACACAGAGGTGTTCAGACTAACTGCTGGTGAGGACATGGGGGTGGGGGTGCCTTTGCCCATCCCACTCCCTGCATTTCTAGCAGGCCTGCTTTTCCTGTGTGCTCCTTTCAGACAGCCTGTGGTTGCAAGATGGCAGCCACAGCTCCAAACATCGCATCACAGCACCCCAAGGACAAAGGAATCGTCTCTTGGGGTGGCTCTCTTTTGTTACCTGGAAGTGGTTTTCACTGGGATAAGGCAGAGTCCTCTTTTGTCTCAACAGTCAGCAAAAGGCAAGGAAGAACCAGGTTTCTGTGATGAGCCTGGACCAGGGGTGGCAACATCCTTGGGCCACAACTCTGACACAAGGAAGGTGAGAGGAAGTGGCCACCGGATGGAAGGAGACAGCGCAGGTGTGAGGCTTGGGGAGAAATAGTGTTTAGAGCTGTGGTGGTGGCCACTCTGCAGGGTGGGGGACAGGGCTGGCCACTTGAATGCTTCATGCCCACCTGTGGCAAAGAGGTTGGAGTCAGGAAGGCAGAGAACCCTGACTAGGAGAACAAGGAACAGGCTCTGGCTCGAGCTGTGGCAGGCATCGATTTGCGACTTTGGCCACTAACTTCTTAAGGTTTTTGGGAAAAACAATTATTTTTAAAGGAATGTTTTGCTTGTTGGGCTACAGCAGGGCTAATGCTAATGATCATGGTGGTGGTGGCAGAAATGATGACTACTGATGAGAATTTACTGTATGTATAATTATATTCCTCAACCCCAGAATACTTCTGATGTTGGTACTTTCCACATCTGTATTTCACAGATGGTACTGCTGAGCCTAGGGGCTGAGGAACTGGGGTGAAAGCGTGCAGATGATCAGTGATGGAGAGTCTAACTTTCACCGTCTGGCTCTTCACCTGGCATCCAATCATTAAATATACCATCTCTTGGTGAATAGAATGATATGGAGGACAAAGTGCAACTGAAAGAATGTTTTCCAGTGCTGGGCCCTGAGCATATTGCCAGGACCCCTTGTGGGCACCAAAGTCTCAGAAGTAGGTAAAGGAAAGTCTCTTCTGTATTCCAGTGAGAGCAGGGGAAGACGCAAGCCAATTTGTAGATAGATGATAGATGACAGATAGATAGATGACAGATAGATAGATGACAGAGTTAGATGATAGATGAGAGGTAGATGATTCATGTGAGATGATGCATAAAAGGTCTGTGCTACTATCTGCTTCAATATAGTAAAGTGGAGAGCCTAGGAGATGACTTAGAGGTGCTTGGTATTAGCTAAGCCTGACCACCTGAGATTATTACCCAGAACATGCTAAAAGCAGAGATCTGGCTCCTGAAAGTTCTCCTCTGATCTCTATATTAGCACACAATTATAAAGGAAAGCAGTAAAGTAGAAGCCAGGCATGGTGACACAGCCTGCAAACCCTTGAAGTGGAATTGTGTATTCAGAGTCAGTTTGAGTTTCATAGCAGGACTCTGTATCCACAAACTAAGAGCTGGGAGCACAGTGCGGTGGTAGAGCACTTTTCTGGTGTGCACAAAGCTCTGAATTCCATCCCCAGTGCTTATAAATACACAATAATGGATGAGAGTTACATCATCAGTGGCATGGCTGAAGTAGAGGGAGAGTATAGCCAGGGTAGACCTGTTAGAGATGTTACTCTTGAATGAAGTAACACAACTTGATGGAGAAAGAGGGAGAGAATGGCCCGAGGGAAGACCAGTGAGTATAACCTTGATCAGGGTGGGCAGCAATGCAATGATTAGGATTCCAGAATGTCATGTTTCCAAGATAAACCGTCAGGACAATGAAGATCTGCTTGGAGTCTTCCAAGATCAAGTTTCCTCATCTATTAAATAACAACAGTGATGCAATAAGCAAAGGTATTGTCAAGACCTAATGTGACCTGGGTAGACACAGCTTGAAGCAGTGGGGCAGCAATTAATCCCAAACTGACCACTAACCACAACCCTAATCCTAATACTAACTTCAACTCTAACCTCACCTTAACTCTAATCCCAACTCCAACTCTAACTCCAAACCCAACTCTAACCCCAACCTTAACTCTAACCATAACCCCAACTCTAACCCTGACCTCAACACTAACAAATCCCAACTCTAACTCCACCCTCAACCCTAACTAACCCCAACTCGAACTCCAACCTTAACTTGAATCCCAATCCTAACACTAACCTCAACTCTAATCCCATCCTCAACCTAACCTAACCCTAACCCTCTCCTGATAGGTGATAAGCCTTCTCTCTCCTGACAGGAGAATGAGTTTGCATTTCTTCAGTCTGTGGCCAACACTAGTCTCAGAACTTGATCTGAGATCCTCAAGTCCCACTCAGAGTGGTCAAACGGGTGTTAAGCTCATTCAACACATTGCAACTAAGGTTTCAGAACTCAAGAGGGCATGCACACAGTAAGCTCTGGAGATGAGCCTTCAGCACAACTGTCACAGTCTAGATTCTGTTTTCCAAAAAAAAGTGTGGAGGTGGGATGTGGTGAGGTCAGGACATAGATTTTCAAGTTCAGAGATGTGCTTAGTTAGAGCAATGACTGTTATGGCCACACAAGCAGTCCTTGGAAAAGAACACAGCATTAAAGACTGTAGATTAATTTTACTTCAAATGCGCTGGGCAGATGCTAGCCATAACACAGAGGCTTAGGAAAATGAGGCAGAAGTTGTAACAAAGCAGATGGAGGGGATAACTACAGATGAAAGAATAACGAAATTCAGCTCAGATTGCAGGGCCTGGCTGCATCTGTGACAGTGCCCATCATAGAAATGCAGAGTGGAGAGGTTCTCACCAGGCAGGAACTTGCCCCTCCCTAGGCACAGTTCTTAGTAAGCCAGAGGAGTCTGGAAATAGTGGCAGCAGCCATGTTTACAACCAAACCCTACTTACTTACATTCTGACACTTTCAAGGAGTTCCTAGCCTTTCTCTAAAACAACAAATCTTCCATTTTGGCTTTGGATGTGTCAGAGGGCTGGGAAGTCTTGTTCGCACCCAATATGTCACAGGCAACTTAGCAATGAGCATTTCTATGGGAGTCATTTAAGGGCAGCCTTCAGCCTTGTTCGCATGAACCAAAGACACAGCCGTCCTATCTGCAAGCCTGTGTGGAGGGAAGTCCTCCAGCTCGTATTCTTTCTCCCTTTGTTCTGCCCCTCGGAGGAAACAGAGACTCCTTCCCTCTGGTTTACTCTTTGCTGCCTGTCTCAGCTTTAGTTGCTCTCGGAAAGGTTCACTGACTCGGAGTTCGCATGTTGATTGGAAACAGAAGCGAGGCCAGAGTAGAGGGGACGAGGATGAGAAAGAAGAAACCGGAAGCCGAGCCCCCAGTGTCCTGCAGCAGGCCAAGGGCCACGGTAGCTGGTGGCTTTTTATCGGCATTATCATGCAATATTCCCAGCCTGCTTTGTCTTTGCTTTGCGTTTTATCAATACCACTGGCAGATCCCGCTGTCCCTTCCTGTGGGTTTATTAATATTGCCCTCTGATCTATGGGTAGCTGCCACACTTTATATTCCAGCCCCATCCCATCTTCTCCAAACTCAGACACCATATTTAATTAGATTTTCTCCGTGGCTCAGGCAAACAGAAATTGAACTCCAAGTATATCTCTATTGCTCTGGAGCTCACATCTGACAGAAGCAGACAGCTCTCTTTCCCTCTTCAGCGTGCTCTGCCTCTTCCCCTCCATCCCTGCCTCTGACACTGAAGTCACAGCGCCAACACACTCCTAAGTTCACTTTTGGCTCCAAACCCTGAAATTCTTCCTTGCGTCATCCACAGCCATGCAGAAGAGCAGCAGCCCAGAGCTTCAGGCGATGGACACATGTTTCGCTCTTCCTGCAGGTGTTGGGCCGGACTTGTGTGTTGGCAGGAGTAGGGTCGTGGCCATGGGGGTGGGGCAGCGGAGGAGGTGGAAGGGGTGGGAAATTTCTCCACTTAGGAACTGGCGTGACCCTATGACTTTATGTCCCTGGAGATGGAACAGGTTGTTACCCGAGAGCAAGACATCATGATATTTGCAGACTGGTTCTATGAGATGACACTAAGAAAGCTACTTGGTGCAGAGAAGGAAGGCTGGGTCCATCCTTTTACTCATCCCTGAAATGGACACATTTGACCTTTTCTCTCTGTGAAACCCAGTCTACTGCTGAGACTCAGTTTCCTCAGCTGTTACATGGGGATAATGACGGCTGCTATGTGTGTGTTTCCAGGTGTGCCGCCATGCTCCTTAAGCTTCGATGTTCCCTATTAAGATTAGGCCCTTCCACTTGCAGTGAAATTTTGGTTTATCACTCCCCAGGGACACTCGGGGGAGGATGACAGAAGTCTTGGTGCTGGTGAGATGATTTTTATTTTCTTTATCCAAGAGATCCGTTGTTGTAGAGAGCTCATCTTGCCTGAGCACTTGGACTGGGAGCAGAAGGGATTTAGGAATCCAGGGTGACGTGATATAAAATAGAGCAGTAATGAAAGTGGGAGCGAGGGAAGGGAACAGCAGGGAAGGTTGCTTACCAACAGTCCGTGGTTAGTTTCTAAGATCTCTGCAAAGCAGTATGTGGGAATACGCACAGTTACCATAGTGAGTACTTGAGGTATTAAAGGCAAAGAGCCTCGGAGCATTCCTGGAGGGCAGAAGGGTCCATGTGCCACCTCTACCACGGTGAAAAATTCCCTTCTCCCGACATAAAGAGCCATGCCATTGCTGCCCCGGGCCTCACCTTCCAGGCAGCTCCTGGCAGGTGGTTTGGAGATTGTGGTGGTGAGGAATGGACACACAGAAAGCTGAGGGCTGACACAGTGACCGAATGCAGAGCTTGGGATGTGGCTCTGGGCTAGGGAAGGGGCTTTGGAGTCAGACTGATGCATGCTGCAGGCCAGGTGTGCCACCTAGTAGCGTAACCCCTGGTGTGGCCTCATTCTCTCTGAGCCTCAGATGGTCATCAAAGGGAAAAGAGTGTCCATGCAGGGGTGGGTCTTAGGACTGAATGGAGTCACACAGTGGTGACATTAGGAGGGTGTCTGGTCCACACTGGGCCCTCGGCCCTTGAATGCCCGATGCCAAAGGACTCAGCACCTCTCAGAGGCCAGGCTGGGAGGACGGGCTGAAATGCCAGCTCGGGTCTGATTTTCAGGGAGTTGGGTTTGTGTTGTTTACTGTGAAGCTCATCATTTAGGGAGGAGCCTGGAGGAGCCGGGACAGAGAGGCATGAAGGAACCGAGTCTCCAATGCAAACACGTAGACCCTCAGGGATGCCTTCCTGCTTCCCTCGTGGCACACCCACGATGCCCACAGACAAGAATTCTACAGTGGCAGCCCACGATGCTCTCAGGCAGTGGCAGCCCAGAGTGCCTTCCAGTGAAGGCTGGGGTCTCTGCCATGGTGGAACTGCAGCTGGGCTCCGTTTGCTTGGCCCTTGGGACCACACTGCCATGTTCCTGAGGTGGAGCACTGTGGAAACAGGTTTCTCTAGACTTCTCTTCACAGGACCTGATCCACGGTGACAGCGACTCTAGATGCCTTGACCTAGGGCTTTCTCAGGACAGTACGTATGGCAGCACTTCACAGAGGGCCTTCTGTTAAAGGCTGAACTGGGCCGCTCTCTAATCTGGTTAAGTAACCCTGGAGGAGGTCAGAACGCGTGGTTGGAGCTTGTTTCTCGCTCATGGAACAGCCCAATATTTTGATCTGGTCAGCAGATGGCGTCCCACCCCACGGTGATTCAGGAACTCAAGCTCTTTCATTGTGTGGTTCTGTATATGAAGGCCCCTACTTTTCCTGTGGGTGACAGATGGAAGGGCTGAGAGGGCCATAGGCACTTCTTTGAAAAGGATTCTAAACCTTCTAGGCAGGATCTGTGGCTGGGAGCTCATGTGTGTGGTCATCCGCTACAAGGAGAGAGAGGCTAGGAAATGCACTAGTCTCCCTTGTTCACCAGTCCTAGATCTAAGACAGTTTTCAGCACCTGAAGCCATGCTAGCAGCAAACACTGTGTGTATTATGTTGCTTTTACATATACATACCTATAATAGTTTAAATTCCAGATTAGGCACAGTAGGAGGTTCACAACAACAATAAAATACAAAAAAAAAAAAACAAAAAAACAAAAAACCACACTAGTATTCTCTAATGAAGCCTATTTAAAACTTACACGTTGCTTCCAACCTCTCCCCCCCCCCCCAGGAATTTTCCAGTTATTGTTTTTAGGTGTCAGTTGATAATGGGTAACTGAAGTTATGCAAAATTGCAGGTAAGGGATGGATTTGGTGTATAACCTCACTGTGTATCCAGGAAGAAAAGAAAAGCAGACAGGCAACAGGGGGGTGGAGGCCGTCTGACAAGCTCTGTCATAGCCTACCCTCTCAGTCAGTGACCATCCATCTGCTTGGCCCCTCCTTTTCTCACACACACACACACACACACACACACACACACACACACACACACACACACACACTGTGTTCCCTAGGAATGGCGTCTTCTCAAATCTTTGTGTGACATTTTCAGAACTAGACTAGCAATATATCCACCCCCAGGATACAAGGAGGAGCAGGAACAAGATTAACCACCATAGGAACAATAGTTTAGGTGGCCCCAGCGGGCAGTTAGATATATGGTACCCATGGAGGTGACCCACACAGAACCATCATGCGAGGATGCTCTACCTGGCATCGAGGCTATCAATTGTTTTGGGACCTGCCTCTCTACTCCTACCCATTGTTCTCCAGAGCCCTTGCCCTACCACCAGGGACACTCCTCCTCCGCTACCCTCCGTGGTCACATCTGAAGAAGACCTGAGGACTCTCTCTGCCTCCTGTGGATGAGAGCCTTTCATTTTAAGGAACTTACAGGCCAGGTAGTAGTTTCTTTGGTCCTCAGTCTCCTGAGTACTTGGTAGATGTCTGAAGAACGGCTTCATATCGTTTTAAATGCTAGCTATCATCAACACCTGAATTCTTTCCCAAGATTTAGAGTGCTTGCCTTTTTTTCTCCATGCCTTTCTCTCTGTCTCTCTAATAGTGGCTATCATGAGACAGATGAAGCGATAGGTGTGGAAAACATTGCTTTGATGGAGCTGTCATATCAAAGTACTAAGAAATGGAGGTCTTCCACAAGAGACACTTGGAGGCTAAAGCCTCAGTTCTAGCTGTGCCCAGGTGGTTCCTGCTGAGGCGGGGGCGTGGCTGGCGGGGTGGGGAGCTGGTTGCCACCTCTCTTCTGGAGCCCAGTTTGCCATCAACATTTGATCTCTCCTGACTCCAGCTCCCCCACACCATGTGTTGTTTCCATGTGGTACACTCTCTGTGTACCTGTCTCTATGCCCAAAGTTTCCCCCCTTTAAAGGGACACTAGGCACGCAGGACAGGACCAATTCTATTCTCAGAATGACTTCATCTTACCTAATGGCATCTGTGAAGTTCCATTCTGAGACACTGAAGGGAAGGCCATGCCTTTCATGGGATCTCTGGGACAGGTCTGGGTCCCTCTGCTAAACTGAGGATGACTGAGGGGGATCTTTGTTCCTCAAAGCCCCCTTTCCCTTTTATCTCTATTCCGGACCTTCCATGACCCAAATATCTGAATTCTTTTCAAATTCTCTTCCTAGAAAAGAAACAGAAGATGTGAAGAGGAAAGAAAATTAGCATATGCTGAGTACCTATTCTGCACCAGCCACCATCACAGGTCCTGTATCTCTTTTGGCTGAACATGTTGGAATTCTGTGAAATAGGACCTAGCATGCCCAGGAGGGGAGAGATTTCCTTCCATCAGCCTCTGTGGCGTGCACAAGCTCGCTAACCTTTTCAAGCCTTTGTTCCCATGTCAGCTCTGGGTGAACCTCCCTGAAGACCCTATTTAGAACTAGACTGCTCCAGCCTTTCTGCTCTCTCCTTCCCATGCCCCCGCCTCACAGCATTATCTGCACCACCTTCTCAGGGAGCCAGCAATTTTCTAATTTTTGTTTACTTTTATTTTTAAATTTTTTGTTAGTGCTTTGGAGCTGCAGAGGCCTTAAGGGACCTTGGCTATTCTGTGTGTCATGACACCCGGGGCAGTGGTAGGGATGTTGTGACGTGCCAGGAGAATACCTGACAGTGACCTGGACGTGTCTGAAGACAGGTGCTTGGGGACCCGGATCAGAACCCAAGTCAAACCGATGGACTGAGAGTCCCCCCTCCAGCTTTTCCAGCTGAATAACATGAAGGAAGACACTTACTTTTCAGCTCTTTAGTTTCCTCATTGGAAAACAGAGCCATCGACAGAGCCCTCGTCCCTGTGTTGGGATGAACGGGCCGAGTCTCTACCTAAGGGCTTAGCAGAGTGCTGAAGTGCCCAGCGGACCCTGCTCTTACTCAGGCTTGTTGGTGACAATAAGTAACACGTCACTAGCACAGGAAAGAATCTCACTGAGCATTTTCATGTCATTTCACTGTTGGTATATTTTGAATTTGACCCCTCACATTAGCCCATTTTCTGTTATTATAACAAAGAACCTGAGAACTATGTACTTCATAAAGAACAGAGCTAACTGAAGACTCAAGAGTACCATGTAACTCCTCCTTGGCCCTGCCCACCGAAGGCCCCATCACCTCCCAATTTCATTGCACTGAGGATCAAGTTTCTAGCATAATAATAACCTTTATGGGGACACACTTCCACCATATCCAAACCCCGCTCTCATCTTAGAAGTCGTAACTAAACCTCTGTGGGCCTATTCCACTTTTCCTCCAGGTTCCTGGTGTATACAGGAGGCTCAGCTGGGAGAACACTAGACTGGGTAACAAGATGCCTGGTTTGTCAGTCCAGCTTGTTCCCCTCCTTGCTGGATCCCCTCAGATGAGTGATGTTCCTGGCCTTGTCATGCTTATTGAAATGGATAATTGGATTTATTTCTTGGCATAATATTTGAAGAAAGGTCCAAAGTTGAAGTCATCAAAGAGTTGGGATAGAGATGAAATTGGAGTGCTTTGAGGAACAAATGTCCATTTGTGATTTTCAGTTAATCAGAGGGACCACTGAGCTCTACCTTTTCCCGATACTGTTTCCTCCAGCTAGGCAGAATTACTGCTTCATAGTATTGTCCAGCTGTTCCCGGACCTAGGCTCTGCTGCCTCTGTCCTGCACCGACTTAGGCTGAATTCTCCTTTGGATTTGGGAAAGCCTTTCGACAAGCCACTTCCGGATGCTTAGCTTTGGCTTCCTGACTTAAGTGTGCATGAGGCTGGGGAGATGGCTCAGTGGCTAAAATCAGTATCTGCTCTTGCAGAGGACCCAGATTTGGTTCCCAGCATCCACATCAGGCAGCACACAACTGCCTGCAGCCTCCAGATCCAGGGGATGTGGTGACCTCTTTTGGCCTCCCTGGGTACCTGAACTCATACAGTGCACATACTTACATGCAGATGCACACACATGCACATAAACTTCGCCCCTCCCCCAATCTGACTTCAACAAGCAGTGAAATTCCCTTTCCTGCAAGAACCTGGTGGGAGGCTGATCCAGTAGGGCTAGAGTGTTCTGGCACAGACATGGCAGTGAGGGAGTCCAGATGTGCTGAGTACAGTTACTCACTTTGTTTTCTCTTCCTGTCTCTCCTCCACACACAAGCTTAGTCAGGACCAGCAAAGATGGGGCCAGACAATTATACTCTTGAGTGTGGGTTTTATTAATGAGGGGAGAAGACAGCAGAGGAGACTGTAATGATATCATGGTGTGTCTAATCTAATTATGCTAATCAATTTCTATGGCTCATCAGAGGGAGTTCTGGGTGGACTGTGGCAGGAATTCCCAAGAGCATCTGGAAGGGCTGTTCCAGGATCCGAAACACTGATGGGAGAGCATTCTTAGAGCTTCCAGACCAGGAAGAGTTCTCTAGACCTCTACCTGCCCCATTTAATGTCATGTCTGAGCAAGCAGGGTCCTGGGAATTGTGGAAAATCCCCAAAGAAAGCAGGCTTGGCAGAAGAAGCTGGGAAGGGAAAGCAGAGATTTGCCTGAGACTATGGGATGGGGAACAGTAGGAGCTTTGGCGTGGGCTGCTGGGTGGGCTGTGTGGCTGATGGGAGCTACAGCTGGGTTGCCAAGGGGAACCCAATGACTGCAGGCCTCTGGGGCTGAACTCGTACTGTCTTTGGCTAGGTTTGGTCTCTGCTGTACCCAAGGCTGAGCTTGGGAGGCCCATGTTTGTGCTGTGTGGAGCAGAGAACGGAACTCATATGCTGTTATTCTGCTATTGGCTGCTTGGTAGGCTGAGCGTCTCCTCCTTGAGGGCAGGTGGCCTGTGTGGGCACAGGGGGAAAGCAGAATTGCGATGAAGCAGTGGGTGTGGACAACAGAGGTCAGGCCCAGCTTGTCCTTGGAGGTTCTAGAATCTAGTTTGAAGAATACAGACATTCCTTCTACCAGAGTGCACCGTGCTGTGAGCGATGGAGGTAGCAGACATTGCAAAAGATGAGAGCAGTTACTAGATACTTAATTTTCTACTGCTGCTGTATCAAACACTCGTGAACTTACTGGCTTAAAACACAGTTATTATGGGGCCAGAGAAAGGGCTGAGTGGTTAAGAACATGCTGTTTTTCAGATCTGTTCCCAGCACCCACATCAGGACCCAACAGCTGTCTGTAACTCCAGCTCCAGGGCATCTGACACCCTCTTCTGACTGCTGTGGGAACCAGGATGCTTGAGCACAGACACACACAGACACAGACAGACAGACAGACGGACGGACAGCAGACACACACACACACACACACACACACACACACACACACACACACACACACACACACCACCTATATCTATTATTGTGTCACTCGGTAGGTCAGAAGCTCAAACAGAGCCAAACTCAAGGAGTCTGCTGGGCACTGGGCTGTTTAGCCTTTGCTTCCATTTCTTAGCATCTTGAATTTCTTGGCTCATGGTCTCCTTTTTGCGTCTTCAAAGCCAGCACCACCTACCTCTTTCTGAGCACACCTCTCCTTTTCACTGTTGCCAGGGAAGATTTCTCTGCTTCAGGTTTCATGTTCCTGGATTAGGCTGTCCTGCACAATCCAGGTGAATCTCAAGTTCTTAACATCACCCACGTCTGCGAAGTTTCTTTTACTCGGTAAAATCACCTCTTCTCAGGATCTGGAGCTTAAGATGTGGACAGACATCTTTGAGGACATACTATCCTGCTGCAGCCCTAGTGGAACCTAGACAGCTTTAGCTAAGAGTGAGCTGCTGGAAGGCCTGTCTCTAAGAGCTGGGACTCTAGGGAGGGCCTGGTCAGAGGACTACCCAGGTACAGCCTGACCCTGCTGTGCTGAACATCCTCCCTTGCTTGTGGGGAAGGCTGGTCACATCACACCCATTTCTTCTATCAAGTGGCCCAGCTAATCACCTAAACCCTTTTAATCCAGCCCTTTCTCCTTATCTATAGGGGACATGTTCTAAGATCTTCAATGTATGTTCTAAACTGTGTGTGAAACTGAATATTATATATACTGCAATTATTTTACACACACACACACACACACACACACACACACACACACACACACACACACCCAGACCACCCCCACATACCTCTACATTGAAATTAGGAATATTAAGACTAATAATAGAGTAATGATGGAGTTTGTGAAAACATAGTTTCTCTTTTCAAAATATCTTACTATACTGCACCCATTCTACGTCTTCTTAAGAGACAAAGTGTGGTGAATGGTTTGAGTGCTGCAAGGTAGCCTTAGTCTTCTATGTGAGGGCTCAGGCATTAGCCTAATGATGTCGTGATGGTGCCTCTGGAAACTGCAAGACTAGCAGCTGGTAGTATATGCAGCATGCATGCACTGGACAAAGGGATGTTCTTTTCTTATCCCAGGCAGAATGGAGCAAGACGGTATGACATTTAAAACCAAGCACAATTTATAACCTAGGAATTGTTTGTTTCTAGAATTTTCAGTGTGAGATTTTCAGGTCACTATCGTCCACAGGTACATTCTGAAAGTAAAGCCACTGTAGCTGTGCAGGGTCACATGACTCAGCTGAGGAAAACGGAATGGAGGCTGAGATCAGGCAGCTATTTTCAGGCCAGATCTCTAGTCAGTTCCAGGATCCTCCATAGTAGCAAGATTTCCAGGATCCTGGGGAGGCTGGTAAGTCCTGGTAACGGCGAATCCATGAGACAGAGGAAGCCTGTGATGTACAGTGAGCTTTGGTGGGGGCTTTAAGGGGGGTAGGAAATAAACCTATAGGTCAAGCTGTTGAAGGATGAAATTGTTGTAGATACTAGGCTCCTTTGAGAAGTCTAGAAACTGTCTTCAACAGGGTGCCCCCTTGACAAGACTGTCTAGAACATGGAAAGTTGACCCCAGGTGATGGATGGTGAAGAAACCCACCCTGGAGGCCCCCAGGCTGTGCAGTGACGGCAAAGTGCCAGCTAGAATTTCAAGGACAGATTAGGAAGGGATCTGTTAGCTCCAAGGACTGTTTAGAAACAATCTGCATCAATGTACATGAGGGAAATTCATCTGTAATTGTACGATGAATTGCTAAACGGTCTTATTAATAAAAATCCTGGAGCCAGATATTGGGGTAAAAACTGAAAGACCCGAGGAAAAAGACAAGCCGCAGACAACCTCACCTCACCAACTCCTCAGCCTCCAAAGAGACCTACTTCCTGTATACCCATGCCTATATCCTTTCTGTGCCCTGCCATCTTACTTCCTTTCTCTGCCCAGCTCTGTCGCTTCCTGTCTGTCTGTACAGATCTCCAGACCTCTGTCGTTAACTAGTGCTGGGAATTAAAGGCATGTGCCACCATGCCTGGCTCTGTTCACAGTGTGGCCTTGAACTCACAGAGATCTGGATGAGTCTCTGCCTCCTGAATGCTAGAATTAAGGGCGTGTGCTACTACTGTGTTATTACTACTTAATATAGTGGCTGGCTTTTTCCTCTGATCTCCATGCAGGCTGTATTTATTAAAGCACAAATAAAATATCACTACGTGTAATTCTTTTTCATTGTTGAATCTTTGTGTGCCTTAGGTATCAGGGTGACCATCGTCTCATAAAATGAATTTGGCAATGTTCCTTCTGTTTCTATTTTGTGGAATAATTTGAAGAGTATTGGTACTAGCTCTTCTTTGAAAGTCTCAGAGAATTTTGCTCTAAAACTGTCTGGCCCTGGGCTTTTTTTGGTTGGGAGACTTTTAATGACTGTTTCTTCTTCCTAAGAAGTTATACGTCTGTTTAAATTGTTTATCTAATCTTCATTTAACTTTGATAAAGTGGTATCTAGTGAGAAAATTGTCCATTTCTTTTAGATTTTCCAATTTTGTGGAGTACAGGTTTTTGAAGTATGACCTAATGATTTTTTAGATTTCCTCAGTGTCTGTTATTATAGCCTCCTTTCATTTCTGATTTTGGTAATTTGGATATTTTCTCTCCCTTTTAATTAGTTTAGATAAGGGTTTGTCTATCTTGTTGATTTTTCAAAAAGAACCAACTCTTTGTTTCATTGATTCTTTGTATTGTTCTCTTTGTTTCTATTTTGTTGATTTCAGCCCTCAGTTTGATTATTTCCTGTGGTCTACTCCTCCTGGGTGGGTTTTGCTTCTTTTTTCAAAGCTTTCAGGTGTTCTGTTGAGCCGCTAGTGTGAGATCTCTGCAATCTCTTTATGAAAGCACTTAGTGCTGTGAACTTGCCTCTTAATACTGCTTTCACAGTGTCCCATAAGTTTGGGTGTGCTGTGCATTCATTTTCATTGAATTGTAGGAATTCTTTAATTTCCTTATTTCTTCCTTGACCCAGTGCTAATTCAGTAGAAAGTTGTTCAGTTTCCATGAGTTTGTAGGCTTTCTGTTATTGCTGAAATCCAGCTTTAATTCATGGTATTCTGGTAGGATACAGGGTGTTATTTTAATTTGCCTTGTTGAGATTTGCTTTGGGACTGAGTATGTGATCAGTTTTGGAGAAAGTTTCATGAGATGCTGAGAAGAAAGTATATTTTTTTGTGTTTGGGTGAAATGTTCTGTAGATATCTGTTAGGCCCATTGGTTTATAACATCTCTTAACTTCATTATTTCCCTGTTTAGTTTCTGTCTGGATGACCTATCCATTGGTGAGAATTGGGTATTGATGTCTCCCACTATCAATGTGTGGAGTTCTGTGTGTGATTTAAGCTTTGGTAATGTTTCTTTTACAACTGCGGGTACCCTTGTGTTTGGGGGCATAGATGTTAAGAATTGAGATGTGGGAAATAGCCTTGAACATATTGGTGCAGGAGACAACTTCCTGAACAGAACAGCAATAGGGCAGGCATTAAGATCGACAATTAACAAATGAGACCTCATGAAAATGAAAAGCTTCTGTAAGGCAAAGCATACTGTCAATAGGACAAAGTGACAGCCTACAGAATGGGAAAAGATTTTCACCAACCTCACATCTGACAGAGGGCTGATTTCCAAAATATGTAAAGAGCTCAAGAAACTAGACATCAACAAACCAAATTAAAAATGGGTTACAGATCTAAACAGTGAATTCTTAACAGAGGAATCTCAAATGGCTGAGAAACACTTAAGGAGATGTTCAACATGCTTAGCCTTCAGGGATATGCAAATCTAAATGACTCTGAGATTCCATCATACAACTGTCAGAATGGCTAAGATCAACAACGCAAGTGACAGCTCATGCTGGTGAGATATTGAGCAAGGGGAACACTCCTCTGTTGCTAATGGGAGTGCAAACTTGTACAGCCACTTTGGAAATCAATATGGTGGTTTCTCAGAAAATTGGGGATCAGTATTCCCCAAGACCCAGCTATACCTCTCCTGGGCATATACCCAAAAGATGCTCCACCCTACCACAAGGACACTTGGTCAATTATGTTCATAACAGCTTTATTTGTAATAGCCAGAACCTGGAAATAACCTAGATGTCTCTCAGTGGAAGAATGGATAAAGAAAATGTGGTACATATACACAATGGAGTATTACTCAGCTGTTAAAAAATAGCATCATGAAATTTGCAGGCAAATGGATGGAACTAGAAAAAATCATCCTGAGTGAGGTAACACAGACTCAAAAAGACAAACATGGTATGTGCTCACTTATATGGATGGATATTACATGGTATGGATATTAGCTGTAAAGTAAAGGATAATCATGCTGTAATCCACAGACCCAGAGAGGCTAATTAACAAGGAGGGCCCAAGGGGGATTGTATGAATCTCCCTGGGAAAGAGAAATAGAATGGATTTCTTGGGTAGACTGGAGGTGGGTGGGGATGGGAATAGGAGGAAACAGGTTGAAGGAGGTGGAGGGAGAGAGTCCTAGGGGAGACAACTGGAATGGGGGGGCATTAGTGCAATGGAAACTCCCAGGAGTCTACAATGGTGACCCTAGGGAAAACTAGCAATGGGGATATGGGGCCTGAACTGACCATCTCCTGTAACCAGGCAAGGCTTCCAATGGAAAGACTGGGACACCAACCCAACTACAAAACCTTCAATCTACAATTTGTCCTGCCTGCGAGGTGTGCTGGGGTAAAAGTGGCACAGAACCTGTGGGATTGGCCAACAATTGACTGGCCCAACTTGAGATCCATACCACTATAGGGAGCCCACACCTCATACCATCTTGAGGGTCAGGACTCAGAGGCTGGGTAGCCCAGAGACCTAGGATAGAACCAATATGTCTGGCAAAAAAAAAATGTCAATGAATTGATTCTTTTTTTTTTTTTTTTTTGGTTTTTCGAGACAGGGTTTCTCTGTGTAGCTTTGCGCCTTTCCTGGAGCTCACTTGGTAGCCCAGGCTGGCCTCGAACTCACAGAGATCCGCCCGGCTCTGCCTCCCGAGTGCTGGGATTAAAGGCGTGCGCCACCAACGCCCGGCAATGAATTGATTCTTAATGATACTCTGCTATACTTGTGGACTGGAGCCCAGCATAATCAATGTCAGAGAGGCTTTATCCAGCAACTGATGGGAACAGATGCAAACTCACAGCCAAACATTAGGGAGAACTTGGGGAATCCTGCAGAAGAGGGGGAGGAAGGATTGTAGGAGTCAGACAGGTCAAGGACACTACAAGAATTGGCCCGCAGAATCAACTATGCAGGGTTCATAGGGGCTCACAGAGACTGAACTGACAACCAGGGAGCCTGTGTGGGTCTGACCTATGTCCTCTGCATATATGTTCTTGTGGTGTAGCTTCGTCTTCTTGTGGGATTCCTAACAATGGTTCTCAGGGCTGTTTCTGTCTCTTTGCTTCTGGGATCCTTTCCTCCCCACTGGGTTGCCTTGCCCAGCCTTAATATGAGCAATTGTGCCTAGTCTTATTGCAACATGATATGTCAAGTTTGGTTGATATCCTTGGGAGGCCTGTTCTTTTCTGAAGGGAAAGAGATGAGGAATGGGTCTGGGGCGGGGGCGGGGGGGGGGGGGAGATGAGAGGTGGGGAGTGCTGAGAGGAGAGGAGGGAGGGGAAACTGTGGTCAGGATGTAATATATGAAAGAAGATTTTTTTTTTTTAAATAAGGAGGAGGAGGAAGGAGGAAGTGGAGGGGGAGGAGGGAGGGAAGAGGAGGACACAGAGTCTGGAGTATGTGCCTGCCTGGGATGGCAGGCTTATACTGACAAGGTATCTCCACCAACGGGGAATCAAATATGCTTCAGCTCCTCTGCCTGTGTAACAAGCACCCTACAGCTAGTGTCACGAGCACTCATATGGCCCTAGGTTTTGTGCATCAGGAATTCAAATAGGGCATAGCAGGAACATCTGGTCTCTTTGATGCTAGAAGGTTGAGGCTAGGGGCTGGGAGCTCAGAGGCTCATTCACTCAGGCAGCTGCTGTCTGATTCTGGCTGTTGCATAGGAACTTCAGGACCTTTCCACATAAATGTCTCTGGTCTCCCCACATGGCTTTGCCTGGATTTCTTCACATCGTGGCAACTGTGTGATCAGGGATGTTGTAGCAATCACCTTTACGGCTTAGCCTCAGAAGTCAGATGAGTTACTTCTACCTCATGCCATTCACTACACAGGGACACTAAAGGCCCTGCACATTTAGAGTGAGTGCAATTGAACTTCACTCCATGATGAGCCGAGTGTCAAGGTTCTAGGGAAACCCATGAGACTGGCCAGATTACTATCGTCACCCTCAGTTGGAAGAATGTACATTCTTCCCCAGACTGGCTGGAGAAGCTGGCTGCTTTCTCAGCAGTAAGAAATGATAGTGGAGGCTTTGAGAGGCAGAAATTGCTAAAACTCTTCAGTTAGGCAAAGGTTAGAATGGGCGTGGCTGCTCTGGTGGTCTTTTTATCCCCAATAGCCTTAGACAGCTGTGGAAAATGACATCTCTCTCTGTCTCTGTCTCTCTTTCTTTTCTCTCTCTCTCTGTGTATGTGTGCCCATTTCATTTTAGCTTTATGTCGAGGAAAGGACATGAGCTGTGTTTATTTCACACATGGAACTGCTTGGGAGCAAATTTTTGAGTTTAGAGGGTCCTGCAGAGAAATCTAAAGCTCCACAGGATAGGCAAGCCACCTTGATGGAAAGAGCCATGGCCTTTGAATGATTGCCCTGGTCCTGTTCTCATCTTTACTGATGGAGAGTAGGGTAGGCTGTGAGCAGGAAATAAGCCTTTGGGGTTTCCATAAACAGCATTTAGTTTCCCCTGACAAACACAGGCTGCTTTCCTGGCATAGCCTTTGAAGAAGCAGGAAATAACATCTATAAGTCAGTCAATTTCCCTAATAGACTGGCACACCAGTCTCTGCCTTCCCCACCCCTGTCAGCTGTGCGGATTGTGTGATTGGTGCAGAGCAATAACACACGCAGAGCGGCCTGATTGCCTACTGTGGGCATTTGGGTATCATGCATTTGGAATGAGAGGAGGCAGGTGGCGTGGGTGGGGTTGGTGGCTGGCTCGCCGCCATCCACAGAAGCAGGGAACTGGGTTACAGAAGCGCTGCGCAGTGAGCAGAGAGCCTGCCACAGTTAGGAAGGTTCCCAGGTGCTAGCCCCTCACATCCAAGCCGCCTTTTCCTGATTCATGCAGCGAGTCCCCAGGACCATGCCTCGTTCCAGGGGATTTCATTTATCATAAACAGCAGTCGATCAAGACAGAAGCAGTGTGGAAAAGTGTTCATGCATTTTGGTGAAAATAGCAGGTTTCAAAGTGGATTGTACGGTATGATCTCGAGCTTGTGACAGTAATTATTCTGTAGGTATATAAGGAATAGAGAATAAACATCAACATGGAAATAATGAACATCTCAGGGAGTAGCGAGAAAAGTATAAATTTTAAGTTTTCTTGTGCTTTTACCACTTACATTTCTTTCTCCTGAGGATATATATTACTTCAGCAATAAGAAAAAAAATTGGATTTTAAATATACAAAATATCTGACCATGAAACCAAGACTACAAATTTGAAAATTAGTTAAGGGTATACACAGCAGGCTTCTGGTTGTCTGGGTTTCTCTTTCTTTGTATGCCCCCTTTCTCTGAGGTATCCTTGGTCATTTGAAAGATTCTAGACTCTTTGTACTCTACCCTGGCCAGAGGCCTCATGGTATGGTTTATTCTTCCTGTCTTCTGGTACAGTTCTGCTGAGTGTAATCTTGGCTCTTTGGAGGAGAGACATGGGTTTTAGAACATCTCCCCTAAACTCCCATCAACCTGATCTCCTGGCTATTTATGATGGTTAGCACCTTGGAAGACCCAGACTTTGCTAGAATCTTCTGTCAACTGTCCTGTTCCTAGACCCTTTCCTACCTATCACCCCTTCTTTTTCTGAGACAGAATATGAAAAAAAATGCCTTGCTAGCCTGGAGCTCAGTATGTAGACCAGGGTGGCCTCAAATTTACAAAGATCTGTCTGCCTTTGCCTCCTGAGTGCTGGGATTAAAGGCAAGCATCTCCACTCCCCATCTTGATTCCTCTCCTCTATACCATCGACTCTAGACATTGTAATTTATACCCTGGCCTAATTGGCTTTTCTGAGGACTATCTGCCATCTATTCAGCCTTAAGGTGAATCTGAGCCTGTGGTGGTTTTTAAATTCTTAGCTTTCATTTGAATTCTCAACTGTCTGGCCTGGCCACATTTTCTTCACTGTTAGTTTGGATTTGTCCAATGTTTGTTTGGATTTGTCTGATGTGTTCATTTCATTCTGGCGAATGTCCTTTTGAACCCTCATGGTCACCCTACAGCTCCAGCAAAGCTTCCCACTGACAGCAAGGAGAAGACTCCCCAGGAACAACATGTGCTCTCCTGGCCAGCTCCTTGAGGGACCTAGCTAGTCCCCTCTCCTGAAAGGACATGGGTGGTCCCTCTGCATTAGTGGATTTGGACGCAGACCAAAATGGAGTTGTCCCAGCTCAGTGTGAGGTGCTGTTGGTTGCAAACATCTCTTTTGAATGTGCTGGTG
This sequence comes from Peromyscus maniculatus bairdii, assembly GCF_049852395.1. NCBI lineage: Eukaryota > Metazoa > Chordata > Mammalia > Rodentia > Cricetidae > Peromyscus > Peromyscus maniculatus. The sequence continues at coordinate 25,107,113 of NC_134858.1, forward strand.
ATGCTCAGTTTGTTGTAGCTGGGGTCCTCTGACTGCCTTGTAGGGATGTGTTCGGCTCCTCCAGAAGGGATGGCCAGCGAAACCCACAGCAATTTACTGCAAATTTGGGGGAATCTCAACAGAGCCACCACGTGTTATTGGAGAAACCATGGTCCTCTCTTGGGATTCTTAGTCTCCTTGATAAAAGAACTTAAGAACAGACTCCAAGGGAAGCTTAGGAACAAATTTATTACACGTTAAAAGCACAGTCCCAGGGCAGGAAAGCGGTAGGAGGAAGGCGAAGCAAAGAAAAAGAAAGTCACCCTATTAGAGTTGAGCCAACACGGAGGTCAGCTACACGACAGGGAGGGGAGCTTCTGAGAAAGAATGAAGCACAAAGTGTTAGCAAAAGCATGCTTAGAAGAGATAGAAGAAAAGGAAAATTAGCATTTTTTTTGAGTAATTCAGGAAAGAGGACTGGCTTACAAAGCTGCATGTCTAATGCTTCTATAAGCTACTGTGCTATGGATGGGATTCTGGGGAGGAAAAGTACGTTATCTCAGAAAAGGGATAATTATTCCTCCCACGTCTTTAGCATGGCTTACGGTGAACACTTGCCTTCCTAGGGATGGTCCTCCTTTCCCGAGGGGTGGTCCCTTAGCCTTGTCATTGACCCGCCCAACTGGAATGCTAGGTCTCTACCCAGGCCAGAGGGTTTATCCTCTTGGCCAGAAGGAAAGAATTTTTGCTTTACTGGCCCTTCATGCTGCTGTGGTCTAGAGTAGAGAGGGACCTGGGCCACTGAGCCAGGCAGGCCCTGAGTCTGACCCTGCAGCCTGCCTGGACCCTGAGCAAGGGAAAGCCTCAGTCAGTAAAATGCAAGCCTGAAGGAGCAGGGTACCTTGTGGGACATTGTTCCTGACCCCTGCTCACAAGCCTTCATATGTATCCTGAGATGACTGTCTTGATAGGGAGGTAAAGGTGTCTTTTCAGTCTTCTAGGGTGTGTGTGTGTGTGTAGGGGGGGGAAACATGGAGGATTTATTTAGGAAATCAGAAGTTACAGCGATGTAGGAACCCACAGTTCACAGCCACTGAAGCACAGTTCAGAAATGACTTTGTTGCTTTAAATGATATCTCTGTTTACACATGAGACATTTTGTATAATTCATGAGGATTTTGTATCATTTACCAGCAGGGATCAGCAAACATGGTTTCCATATTCTTGTAACTCTGTAGCTCCTGGTGTGGCAATGTCTCACCCACCTGCCTTTCCAGTCTCAGGGACCCTGATGAATATGGCAGGCCACACACGTGGCAACCGTGGCAACCGCAGTTCATAGTCACGATTTCTGGCCTCACACAGCCTAGGGAGTCCATGTTGCTCCACCCCCCTCCCCCACCACTCCTGCCCCAGGGAAGCAAGGAGCAGAGTCGGGTGTTTTGTCTTCAGTCACACATTTGTGCCTCCTGGAGAAGAACTCAAGAGCATTTAGCTCCAAGGCTCATGTTTTATTTCTCCAAACACTGGAGTGAAGGAACAAAAAACCCACACCGTAGCACAACACAACATCTGTTGCTTGGAGGGCAGAGCTGGCTTTCTCAACCTGCTGCCTCGTGCCCCTTCAGACTGTGGCAGTGGCCACCTGAGGAGAGAGGCACCACACAGGCCTTTCCCAGTCTTCCATGTATTTTGAAACTTATTCTGATACAATAGGATTTGGTGGGGGCTTTTCTAGGAAAATCCCCAGTTAGTGTGTCCCAGCAGCAAGTGGTACCACTTGTCATGTGTGTCGGGTGGTGGTGGTGGTGGGGGGGGGCAGGGGAGGGACATGTTTAACCATCAGTACTGGGAAGGATCAGGCAAGCAGTCTGAACTAACAAGGAGCTAAAAACCACCATGCACGCAAATGCACACACACACACACACACACACACACACACACACACACACACCAGAAATGGAACAAGTAGCTGCCCCATAGAAGAATTCATCTTCATCATTCACCCTCAGTCTCTTGTCTCTCTGCTTGTCTCCTGTCACAAATGCTCCTGAACTGGGGGAGACATAATTATACACAGGGCTATTGTATTTTCCGTGCACATGGGCCCATGTGCTGAAGGCTTTCCTCTCTTTAAGGACCCTTTGAAATTTCATTGTCTCATCCGAGGACCAGATCAATGAATGTAGCTCAATTAGGTTTCTATGGGTAGAAGACAGGGAAAGGGCTCCCATTCCAGCA